>NC_143512.1:57667467-57975195 GCF_031878675.1 Megascapheus bottae | reverse complement strand
TGTACATGCTAGGCAAGCACTCTACCACTAGGTCAAACTCCCTGCCCTGTCAAATGCTTTTCAAACATTTATTATTATGATCACATATTTTTTTCCTACTGGGAATTATTATGTTAAGGATTATATTCATTGATTTAAAATGTTTAACCAGCCTTGCATGCATCCCATCTTATCATGGTCTATAATTAATTTTGTAGTTTATTGAATTCAGTTTGCTAATATTTTGTTGATGTTTTACATCTATTTGCATAAGGTATAATCTGTTTTACTTTTCTTTTAATGTGTATATCTGCCTTCAGTACTGAGGTGATGCTGGTCTCAGAGCATAATTACCTTTTAGTTTGATTTCTAGAGTCAATTCTAGAGAATTGGAAATATTCTTACAGAAATATTTGAAAAATTGCTACAGAGACTATTCAGGTCAATGTTGTCTGCTTTTTGGAAATTATTTATAAATTATCGGCTTTCATAAAAGATATGATTTTAGTTAGACTATTTAAGTATTAATGTATTTTTCAAGCAATTGGTTCAGTTATGGTAGCTTATCAAATTCATGGCCATATAATATTCTTTATTACCATTTAGTGTTCAAAAATCAGTATTATTTGCCATTTTTTTCTTGGTTAACTAGACCAGAATACAACTGTTTTCTTTTTTTAAAATATCATAGCTCTTGGCTTTATTGATATTTCATAAATAGATTTTCTGTCTTCAATGTCATTGATTTCTGCTTAATTTTTCATTATTTCCATATGTCTGCTCACTTTGTGTTTCTTCCATATTTTTCTCTTACATATACACAGTGCTAAAACTATGCAGGTACTGTTTCTCTCACCATACGATTTTGATGAGAATTATTTTCATTAAAAATATTTTAAAATGTTTTAAGAATTCTTTTACCATTTAGTATTCTGAAACATGTTGTTATACCTCAAGATGTTTTGTGATCTTCCACTTGTTTTCCTACTGTATTTAGCTTCTAGTTGTGGCCTAAGAGCATATGTTGTATGATTTTTACTCTTTTACATTTGTGAGGACATGTTTTGTGGTGCACAATATAGTCTATTTTTTTTAAAAAAAGTGTTCTCTGTGTACTTCAGTAGGATATTTATTCTACTTTGTTTGAGGAAGTTCTCTGTAATTGTCAATTGTATCCAGTTGATGGATGGTGCATTTCCATTTAACTGTATTTTTTGTGGCTTATTGCCTCCTGAATCCATCAATCTCTGATTGAGTGATGTTGAATTGCCCAAGTATATTACTGGATTTCTCTGATTCATAGAAAAATACCCTCTTTAACTTTTAATACATTTTCTCTCTTCATCCTAAAAGTTGCTATTGCTTTTTCTGGACTATTGTTGGCACGATATATAATTTTTATCCATTAACAGTATATCTGATCCTTAAAATATTTAAATAATATAAAACTTTTTATACTTAAAGAATTATGTGTTTATACAAGAACACATAGTTGCTTTTGGTTGTTTGTGGGACTTGAACTCTGGCCTGGGCGTTGTCATTGAGCTCTTCAGCTCAAGGCTACCACTATACCCCTTGATGCACAGAGCCACTTTCAGTTTCTGGTAGTTAATTGGAGATAAGAGACTAACGGACTTTAGTGCCCAGGCTGGCTTTGAATCATGATCCTCAGATCTCAGCCTCCTGAGTAGCTAGGATTACAAGTGTGAGCAACTGTGCCTGACTTGAAGAGTGTCCTTTCATTAGCAAATTTAACATTTCACATAGAAAACAATGATTGATATTTTTGGGTTATTTGGATTAATATTATATAGAACAATTTATAATCATTTCCTGTTCATCGCTCACATTGTTCCTCTTTTGTCCCACCTCTCTCACTTTTATTCTTTTTTGAAAATTTATTATATTATCTTTTTAGCATGGGGTTACAATTACATTCATGAGGTAGTGAGTACTTCTTGCACACTGTTTACTCTTTCCACGATTTTCTCCCACTTTCCTTCCACCCACCCCCTCCAAAGCTGTAAACTTCATTTCCAACATACTGTTCTGTAAACATCATGGTTACATTGATTCACCCTTTGTCCTTTGTCACATCATCTTGTTTTCCCCCTTTCCCTTCCCAAATTCCTATAAGCCAATAGATGTATGCACAGAACACCAGGGACCAAAGTCAGATACAACAACAACAGGGGATATGGCTTCACATAATACATTGAAAACAACACAGACAAGGATCAATCTTTTGTTTCTTCGTCTTAGAATCATTTCTCCAGGCTCATCCTAAAAGGCCATATAGTTTTGCACTCCTCTGCTAGGAAAATTCTAGATATAAACTAATTTTTACAAATGAAGGAAACCATGGGGCCTATGTTCCTTTGGGTCTGGCTTGCTTCACTTAATATGATTTTTTCAAGTCTTTCTATTTTCTTCAAATGGGGCAATGTCATTCTTTTGGATGGCAGCATAGAATTCCACTGTATATAAATACCACACCTTCTTTGTTTCCATATAATTTCTATTGTAATTAATAGAAGGGTTACATTACATTCGCCAGATGGAAGGTGCATTACTTCACATACATTGATACCCTTTCTCATGTCTTGGTCCCCATTTCCCTCCCTCCACCCCCACCCTCATCTTGTTTTCCCCCCTTTCCTCTCCAATTTCAAATAGCCAAATACGCATATATCCAATATATCAGATAACAAAGTGAGATACTGTAACAATATGAGATAACCAAGGGAAAGCAAAAGAGATGAGAGATAACATAGTACATTAAGGACAACAATCATTCGTTATAGGGCTTTTGTTTCTATATCCTAGAGGTCCTTTCATTTAGCGTCATACTATATGGCCTTATGTATCTAGGTTTTGCTCTATTGCAAATCTCTGCTAGAAGAGTCCAAGGTTTCTAGTGATTATGGCAAATGAGGGAAACCATTGAGCCTATGTTCCTTTGAGTCTGGCTTACTTCACTTAATATGATTTTTTCTAAGTCTTTCCATTTCCTTAAAAATGGGGCAATGGCGTTCTTTCTGACAGCAGCATAGAATTCCATTGTATATAAATACCACATCTTGTTGATCCACTCATCAACTGAGGGACATCTGGGTTGGTTCCATATCTTTGTTATGGTAAATAGTGCTGCAATGAACATCATTGATACCACATCTTCTTGAACCATTTATCTACAGAGGGGCATCTGGGTTGGTTCCATATCTTAGCTATGGTGAATAATGCTGCAATGTCCATGCTTGTGCTGATAGGTTTAGTATGGCCTCTCACTTTTATTATTTCTCTCCATTTCTTAATATAACTTACTATTTCTTAATATAACAGGTTTCATTGCTCTGTTTTCACATGCAAGTGAAGGGGTTTAGCACTTTTCAGCTTCATTCACCTTTTCTGTTCTCCCTGCCCTCCCAGTCTGGTACTAACTCCTCAACAGAAGCCGTTACACTTTCCTGTGATTCATTTTTAAATGCATATTAACTGTCACAAAATAATATGTAAACTATACTTCAGTAAAGCTGATTTTTAAAAGTAGGTGAACACATTCTGTTGGACGGTGGTAAAAATTCAGATGTTCTGCACAACTGTGCTATTTGAGAAAGTTTAGACTATCATTAATTATTTTACCCAAACTTCAAACCTTATGTGCTCATTAAAGTTTAGGGAACTTGAGAGACTGATGGAAGGGATGATATTGACCAACATGCGTGCTAACACAAACTGACATGTTGCCCCCCACTTTTTAAATAGCTACTAAAAACAATAAAAATAATAATAAATAGAATGTCAATAGTGCTTTTATAATAGTAGTGTTAGGAGATGGCACTATAGTATTTTTCATTACGAGTTTTAAAAAGTCAAATTCTCCATGATGGTGTGAATTACATTTATATTTTTAAATGCTCATTATTGAAAGATGCATCCTAGTCTTTTTTTGGTTTTAAAAATCTGGTGTATTGAATCAGCACAATGATTTGAGGAAGAGTAGTAATACCTGATTACTGAACACTCCCCCACAGTTCTCATTTCCCCGTATTCCGGTTTATTTGCAACATTTGAACAAATGAACGCAATGGAAGATGCAAATTTGGAGACTGCCTTGTGAAAATCCATCTTGAGGACTTCTGCAATGGTACCTAATTTTCATGGTTGAAAGCAAGACAGTTTACAACACACATTTGGAGTTAAAGTTATTTAGGTATTCATTTAGGATGCAAGTCTTACAAATTTCATGGAGCCCATTGACAAAAACACATTTCCAAACACCTTTCTTTTTCATGTTTAAGAAAGCAGGATAACGTTGCAAGTTCATGAGAAATTCTGAATGTTCATAATTTTCCCCATTATTTACCATGATTTCACAAAAACCAGAACAGGAAGAAATGGGACTTATTAAAAGAAGCATTGTATAAAGCACTAAACAATCAAGGCTTGGAACTACTGTATCTAGAATTCTTGCTCCCCAGTGGACACATAAAATACAAAAAATGTTGATACAAACTTAAGAAACAAAATATTCCACCTGGAGTAATTTTCTCAAGAGTTATTTTGACTTTGCTAGTCTGTTTAAAAACACTACACATTATAGAATAGTTTCCCTGCATGCACTTTGGTTTATAGGCACAAGTTATCTGTATTGGGGAAATGGCCAGAATATTTTTAAACAATTAGTTTTCCTGATTTCCTATATTTGTTTTCTTGATGACCTAAGTACTAGTAACACACTTAAAAAATACAAGAGCACTTAGTGTTTGCATGAAATATTCAGAATTTTATTGTATACTGTTCTTTTTGATTGGAGCAACATGTGTTTCTTATTTGAAATAAAGTTCCTCCAAAAGGAGAGGACTGTGTGTTCCAATTTTTATGTAGTTTTCACATGGACCCAATTTTGTGCTGGACAATACTTTCAAAATCCACAGACTAACGTGGAGTTAGTCTTATCAGAATGCCCTGCCCCACTGACTATGGCTTTATGTAATACCACACCATATAATTATATGTTTCCTATGTGTTCATTTACCTAGCATTCCATAACTAAACTGTAATTCTTCTCTTTAGTCCAGAATTAAACTTCATGACAATAGCAAAATGGAAGGATTGGAGGACAAAAAAATGCACATGGAGTAGCTTGTATTAGAATATAATAAGTCAGCAGACATGGCTATAATCTCTAAGCTATGAAAACAAGAATAACATAATAATATGAACATCATGAGTTGCTGGAGGAATATAGTAAAATTAATGTACTTATGACTGTCGATGTGGCTCAGAAGTTCCTCACTTTCCTAGAATATATGATGTATAAGGCAATGTATTTGATTTCCAGCATGGCAAAATCAGTCAATCAGACAATCAATTCATCAATTCACCATTTCAAAAGGCAAATACAGAAAATTAAAAATGGGGAAGATCAGTCAACAGAAAATAGTATACTGGTACACATATCAATAGCAAATTAATATATATAATAAATATCCCATTTTAAAATCTATGCTCTTTGAATGGACTAAAAATAACAGCCTCTTTCAATTTCTATGATAATATCTGTAGCATGTTCTAGGAAAGATATATTACTAAGCATAAGGAGGCTAGGATTACAAATGTGAGTCACAGGTGCAAGGCTAAGAGGAACTTTATAAAATAAAGTTTTGAAATGTAGCCCAGTCTAGCCTTGGATTCTCAGTCAGTCTCAACTTCCTGAGTGCTGGATTATATATATGACCAACTCAAGAGGAATATTTTACTCAGGAATAACTGTAAATTCATTAAGATGAATTTTCACCTTGATATACACCTGGTAGATGAATAAAATCACTTATTTGAGAATTTGAAAAATAAAAAAGGGAGGAAATAGATGCTTGAGACTAAAAACTGGACACCATTAATTCCCATTTTACAAAAATAATATGAAGCTTAGAGAGCAGCTACTTTCCCCAGATTATACTAAATTGTCTAAAGTAGTAGATATGAGCAGCATTCAGATATGAATTTTGTTGTTGTTGTCTTACTTTAAAGCCTACACATAAGAAAAACAAGAGCACAGCCAGCCAGGGGAGGCAGCAAGGTTAAATGGTTGGCTGTTTTGTTTGTTTTGGAAAACAGGGAAATAACTTGTCAAGGAGCCAGCAGAGAGGAAGCTATGGAGAAGTGCTGGCACAGAAAAGAATAATAATGAAGAGAAAGGGGACTACATACAATTAGGAAAGAATATATATGCATATATACACTTATAAATATATGCAGGGTGAACAGTCCACTGCAAGCTAAGAAGCAACCTGAATACAGATTATTCACCCTCTATAACATTTTTTAGAATTAAAAGACACCAAAGTTTTTTAGGCCTATAGCTATCACGTTAATGACAGAAGCCTGAATGCTCCTCTTACTGGCATAAGGCAAACATATTGATTCCCATACTTGATATGTTCTAACCATCTGAACATGCCTTGACATAAGACAATGGAATAAAAGGCATTCAGAACAAAACAAGAAGAAAAATTGGTCCTTGTTCATATAAAGTATGATGGTGTACAAAACAATCTCAAGGAACTTCCGAGTAAAATTCTCAAAAAAAATCCCATAAACCCCCAAAAGAAAAGATAAAGCAAGAAAAGAAACATAAATTAGTAAAGTTGCAAATAAAGTGGACAGATAGTTTCTTTTTTTTATTTTTTCTAATTTATATTTTTTATTGTAATTAATAGAAGGGTTACATTATATTCGCCAGATAGAAGGTGCATTACTTAACAGTCATTGCTACTCCTTCTCATGTTTCTGTCCCCATTTCCCTCCCCCGCATATAGTTTCTTTAGAAGCCTTAGTGAAATACATCATCTATTAGTTGTAATAATTAATTGTATATATCTACATAAAGTTTAAAATTTGAAACTTTATTTGTCCTAAGTCCAGTAGACAAGTCAAAATCCGCAAGTACATTAAAGAGAAATGCTGACAACTTCTTCACTGCTGAGGTAAATGATATGGTCTTCAAAAAGAAATTTTGAAATCTATGCCTATGGAAGTCTGAGAGATTTAACAGTTGACATTTGGCCCTGCTTAAGGTCGGGTAGTGCCATTAGATAATCTCTTTTTCATTTCTTTCTTTTTCTCTTTTACAATTCTATTTTTTATTGGACTCAAGTAAATTTTTTGGAACATATACACCATTACCTTAATTAAAGTAAATCAGAAAATCCAATTGTGCCTCTGGCAATCACAATGTTTGAGTTCTTACCTTTCTTAATCTTCATTCTCTATTTAATTAAAGATTTATCTTAACAATCAGTTTTAAGGTAGTTGGAGCATGGTATAAGTGTATTTATCTTGAACTTCAGTTAGGGAAAGTCAAAGGTAAGAGAACACACATTTTCCTTTTAGTTCTTCAAGTGTAATTTTGCTTTCTACTCTGGGTGCACTGTTGTCTTCAACATCTTTTTTTTTTTTTGCCAGTCATGAGCACTGTCCTTGGACTTTTCTCAAGGCTAGAGTTCTACCACTTGAGCCTCAGCACCACTTCTGGCTTTTTGCTATGTATGTGGTACCAAGGAATCGAACCCCGGGTCTTCGTGCATGCTAGGAAAGCACTCTACCACTAGGCCAAACTCCCGGCCCCGTCTACACCATCTTTTAATCTTTTCCCAAAGCTTCCTGTGCTGGGATAGTTGACCATAGAGAAACCCCAGGACCAAAAAGGCTGTTTCCCAAGTATTCGAAGGCTTTTGTATTTACTTGTCAAAAAATCCAGTTAATTAATGTAAAATAATGCTGTTTAGGTTATTAGTTTGTCAATTTTAACACATTATCTTCAGAAACTAGTTGATCAGCACTGGTAGAAGTTTGATTGTTGCTTTTATCAAAAGCATGATTAGATGCTAACACTGCTCACTCAACACTTGCAGTCCTGGCTATTGGGAGACTGGGATTGTTAGGTTTAGCAGTTCAAGGCCAGCTGGTATAAAAAGTGTCCAGGAGAGTCCTCTTAATGACAATCTGGCTGTAGTGGCACATTCTTTATTTCCTAGCTATCTGAAAGCCCAACAGGTGGATCATATTTACATGTGTGTGTCTGAGCAGGAAATAGGGCCCTATCACAAAAGTACTAGCAGAAACCAGAGCTACAAGCATGGCTCAGCTGCTTGGCAAATGTGAGGCCTTGAATTCAAATGTCAAGAAAAGTGGATCTGCATTTCAGTTTTGTCCATATGAGTGGACTGATTATCTAGTTTCAATATCTCATTTTCCTACTTTCAGACAAAAAAATGCAACAGACAATATTGTTTACTAAAGAGTGAATCTTGCTTTAATTGAATTCCAGGGAGGTTCTTAAATTTGTCTGTATTTGTATTTTTTTCACCAAAACTATAAGAAGTTTTAATAGGAAGAAATGAAAGAAGGAAAGAGGAAGGGAAGAAAGAAGGAAGGGAAGGAAGTTTTCTTTAATACAGCATGAACTATTTATGACATTGGCAAGAACTGGTGAATGGAATTTTTTTCTGAATGTGAGACTGCTCAACAATAAGTTAAAACCTCCAAGCCTGTATTTACATACACAGACACCCTCTTCTTAATCAGTTCTAACAAAGTATTGTTTATATGCTTCATGCAAATTGATTTGAAGTGTTGCTTAGACAATCTTATTGTACTTAAGAATAAAAACTTCAAACAAGAAATTGTATAAAAGAAAATGGACACACCAGCTGGATAGATCTATCATAGGTAGGGGGAAGGGAAGGCAAGCACTTTTAATTAGCTGAGTGAATGCAGCTTGCTGAACACAGAAAGCGCAGCCTCAGTCATATTAAAATGTGCCTAATTTTCTGTGAAAAAGTCCCATCTGAACAGGCCTGACCACAGTCAATCATACTAAAAGCCACTGGTGCTTAATTTGATTTACCAATATAAAATGCAAATTAGGTTATTACGTGGAGTGGCAGACCGAGTAGAGCCCCTTTCAAACCATCAAGTTAAATGCAAGCAGACAGCAAACTGGCTGTGCAAAGAAAATTTTAGCATATTCGTTTGATTAGTGCTACAAAAATTTAATTAGGTTGGCTAATTACTTGACAAATTGCTCTACACCAGAGAAAAGGCAGAGGAGTTTTTTTTTTCTTTTCTTTTTCATTACAAATACTCTGTGTGTATTTTAGCCCAAATGCTATCTGCCAATTTGCAAAAACCTTATTAAATAGAATAGAAGATGGTTCCCAACAATAGTAAATCGTATAATGCATATAATTAGACAATACATATAATTAAACAAGACCCACACAACTGTATCCATATGTCCATACTCCATCACTACTAGAACTATTTAACCCAGCATTTATATATAAGTACTGTCAAAACAGATTATTATAAAAGTCTATTTTTTCTTAAGAAAATATTGTGCAATATATAGAGAACAGATACCTTGAAATTCCTATCTTCCAGACGTATCTGGTTTTTAATTTTTTAAATGAGGCAATAGTGGCACATAGCTTGTTGTAAGAGACTGCCAGCCAAACCATACCTAACTGAGGTAAGGGCTTAGTTGGAATGCAAAAACTTTTCTACTTGTGATATATTTGAAATGTAAAATCACTACTTTCCAATTAGAATGTATTGATGTTTCATAATAGAAAGTACATTTGTTTTCCAAGTGCTCTTTATTAGTGTTCCTTTTCCTCTCTTTCCCAAGTAGAACATATGGGAGAACAAACTTGAAGCACTGGATGATGGAAAAAGTTGCTGGGGTGGCTCCACAGAGCAAGGGAAAAAGTCATCTTTAGGAGTCCATGGAGGTTTAGAATGATGTTGAGTAAAGGCAAGTGTCCCCTCCCCAGGAGAAGGTGTCAGTTTTATGAGTAAGTGTATGTTTATACCAATATCGAAGGGAGTGAGAAAAGGGATTTCATATACCCAAAGCATTATTATGAAGATTCTACAATTTTCAATGGGAAAAAAAATCTCATCCTATCTAGAAGCTAGATTTAGAAATTCATAAAACACCAGTTTATCAAAGCAGTGTCTTTGTGAGCAAGTTCATTTCTTCCAACATAATTTTTTGTCGTGTAGATAGGTACAGCTTCTTAATATCTCCTCCAACCCATATCCACCTATCTTGTGTATTTCTTTGTTAACAAAGCAGGAATATAGAATATCATAGCATGTTATATTATTTATATTACACATGCCTTAAATTCTTATCCATGTGTATGGTTAGGAATTTAAGAAGTATGAACAATCATCTGGATATTTGTTCACAGGTTTTTGGCATTCATGAATTTTGTTTCAAATATTTGTTAATCAAAAATAGTCTTTCATAAAGAAATATCCAGCCCATGGAAGAGGTTTGAATAAATGGTAGAAATATCTAGTGCTACTTCAATTTGAAAATAAAGTTTCAGAGTTTAAGATTAATAATATGAATAATTCTAGAATAACTAGGATTGCAAGTATGTATTTACCACATTTTCATGTTCACTTTAATATAAATTCAATCATTAATGTATAATTCTAAAACAAAAGCAATGGTTCTATCTGTATATTGAGGTATCATTGTTACTCAGAAGAACTATTTTCCTCCAATGAAGTTCAAACTTTGAGAATTAATAAATGGCTATGTCTTAGTTCAAAGCATTTCCTAGAATCAAGTTTTATATCTCTAGCACCTTGATTCTGTCAATGAAGTGTGATGATAAGATCCTTGGTAAGCGTGAATTCTAACTTCTACTGAGTTTAAGGACTGCTCTCTGAGCTCTTGGAAGTTCCTTCATGGAAAGTGGCCAAGGAGCCTTTTCTGTTTTCCAGAAATGAAAGTTTGACATATGACCCACAGTTTCCTGTTACTAAGTGCTGCCACATATTTCATCTGTGATTCAAAATATGAACATAAAATAAAAACCTGGTAGCAAAGTGTTACTGCATCCACCTATTGCATTGAGCACACACACACACACACACACACACACACACACACAAATAAAAATATTCCCTAGTAATTTCACTACCAGAAGATTATTCCTCATTCTTTTTTTTTTGTCAGTCGTGGGACTTGAACTCTGGGCCTGGGCACTGTCCCTGAGCTCTTAAGCTCAAGGCTACCAACCTACCCCTTGAACCACTGTGCTACTTCTGGTTTTCTGGTGGTTAATTGGAGATAAGAGCCTCAAGGACTTTAGTGCCCGGGCTGGCTTTGAGCCATGATCATCAGATCTGATTAGCTAGGATTACAAGCGTGAGCCACCGTGCCCAACTTTCTTTCTCATTCTTAAATGTATAATGAAATAGAAGAATCATATTACTAAATGAAAGAGTATTTTTACTGATAAAATAAGAGTTTACCTGGATTTCAATTTAAATCAGATAAAGAGGGCATTCTGATGAACGTGGGATCTATGACAAGGATGAAGTTCAGTTGTACACTTGGAATATTAGTTTTTCCCATTCATAAATGGAAAGAAATACTTGGGAAAATTGCTTACTATATTTGCAGGTAGGACTACTGGTTGGATAACAAACAGAAAAAGAGTAACTAATAGTTTCTGTAACCAGGAATCTTAAAACATTTGTGTACCAGGGAATGTCATTTTGAAATGATGATATAAGCATTTAACAAAACCCTATTTGAATTATAAAATCTATGTGATTTTTCAGAGCTCCTTACTGGGCAATAATTGTGAACAGATAGGAATACATGTGGCTTTTCCACTTGGTATTGATAGAGCTAGTATGAAATGATTGTTCCATGTAGTAAAATATAGTTTTTGGAAGAAAACCTGATTTGGTTTACTTGCAAGCAGAATGGTCATTAAATCTTATATTAATGTTCAACACCTAAAAGATTATTATCTCCTGTATACTAAGTCATGCTGTGAGTATCTAAAACAATGGTCAGGTGTAAAATGTCCTATGTCTGGCACTGAGCAACTACAATTATGTCTCTTGCCTTAGTGGATACCCTGCTTATAATTTACAGTGGCTTAGTATATCAAGAACAAAATATACTTATTTTCCAAGTACAGTCCTTAGTTAGTGTCTCTGTTGCACTACTTATCCTTTAGCAACACCCAGATTATTTAGGCTCACACTCGTGTTGTGCACAACGCATTTAGAAACTAAAGCATTTGGTGACAGTATGATTAAATTGGTGTGGCTTTATGGCTAAATAACATTAAACCAACATAATTATCACTAAGTGCTAATTCATGGGTTTATTAAATGGATAAAAATTATGGTTGAGGAGGAAAAGACTGAAGTATAGTTTTCTAATAAAACTGAAAACACAGTAACCTTTTCGTTATGGAAAGAATGGAATTCTATGTTCAGCTTGCCTTTCCCATTTTTAAACAATTAATTTTCAGTAATAAGTCTTTCCTTTCTTCTCCTCTTGAATTCAGAAAAATTTATCATATAGCTTAAATAATATAGCCAGTTCATTTAACAGGATTATTATTGTTATTCCTAATTTTTGCTCTATAGATACAAGTGCCTTTTGAATTTAGCAAGTTTAGTTTCTGCTGTTTATAGGGCTGATTTTGTCTCCCCCCTTCCCAAGAATTAGAAAGGATTGGTGCAAGTCACAATAACAAAGGCACACCTGTATTGAGATCCCAAAGTGAAAAACCAGCTAGGTTTCCTGCTCTCAAATAGGGCATTCATTAATCAGCACAATCTCACTCTGCATTGAGCAAACAGCTTTCTTTCTCTAAAGCAATGGTGAAGGATAAAAAGCAAAACAAAACAAAAACAAACAAACAAACAAAAACCCCAAGGTATTTAAAACAAACTGCAGATTGTTTTCTTCCCCTACCCCCTTAAAAGTAAACCCTGTACACAAATATGTGAGGGTAATACTTTGCACACAATGAGTCTTCTATACCTGATCAATTGTTTCTAAAAAGAAAAAAAAGGCTAAATAATGTCCTTCCCTGATAAGGCCCTGGTTTCTTTTATTTTCTAATATTCTCTCAAGTATTGGTTACACATACATGAAACATTCTTGGTTTATCACGATCCTCCAGGTATAACATTACAGACTCTATTACAGACACCTGAGAAAACACGTACAATGTGAGGAGTGACCACTCGACCATTTTGCTCTAGCTATAGTTTCTTTATAAAGGTAGAAAAACCAGCTGATTTCGCTTTAGAAGGCTACTCTTTTCTTCTCTCCATACAAGAAAATCTATTGACTGCCCAAAAGACAATTAGCCAAACAATGCAAAGATAAAATAAAGCTAGCATAATCTCCAATTCTTAAGAATTTAAAATGGGTAACAAACTTGGTTCTACATAGAAATTAATTTGCACTCAGGACAACAATCACTCATTATATGGCTTTTGTTTCTATATCCTAGAGGTCCTTTCATTTAGCATCATACTATATGGCCTTATGTATCTAGGTTTTGCTCTATTGCAAATCTCTGCTAGGAGAGCCCAAGGTTTCTACTGATTATGACAAATGTTATCTCTCATCTCTTTTGCTGTCCCTTGGTTAGCTCATATTGTTATAGTATCTCACTTTGTTATCTGATATATTGGATATATTTGTATTTGATTATTTGAAATTGGATAGGGAAGGGGGAAAAACAAGATGAGGGGTGGGGGTGGGGGAGAGGGAAATGGGGACCAAGACATGAAAAAGGGTATCAATGTATGTGAATTAATGCACCTTCTATGTGATGAATATAATGTAACCTTTCTATTAATTACAATAAAAATATATGAAAAAAGAAATTAATTTGCACTAGCATAATATTGAGGCAAATGTTGAATTATTTTCCTTTTATGTTGAACTAAGATGATGTAAATACTGGATGTCTTAAAATCCTAAAGCCAAACCAGATTTTATTCATTTCCTTTGCTTTATGTAATTAGAAATGAACTTTACAAATTAAAAAAAATATAATCAACTCTTTCAAATTTGTTTTAACTACTAAGGATAACTAATGTCCTTTACATGATATTGTAAAAAGTTTACCACATCTTATTTATAACTTTTACTGCAATATATGAAAAATAGGACAATCAGTACTCACAATTACTTACTTGTTTTCAGCAAATCAGTTTTGACATATACATACGTTAAAGTAACTTTTCTAAAGCCCAAATATAATAGCTGCAATTGGAGCAGAGAAATTCATATAAACACATTGCTTCCTGTTTTTGCAGCTATTATCGGAAATAGTCTTTTAGCTGGTTTAGCATTATGTTGAAATTTGCTAATTAAAATTGAGTACTAATAGTACTAAAAGTTATTAAGAGTTTTGTAAAAAAAAATACTTTTATGACTATTCCAAAATTTTCCCAAAACTCATTTTCTGTAAGGAGGAATTATAATAGTGACTCACGTGTAAACATTTGCTATTCGGGGAAAACAATAAAAAATCTAATTTTTTCATTTTAAATTGTAAGCATTTAGAAATACATTCAACCACACACACATTATCTACATATATGCAGGAAATGATTACAAGCATTAGCTTCAAACAATTTCTGTGCATGCAAGCAATTGAACTGTCAACAATGCTCTGATTAGTGAGAATTTGTATAAAAATTCATGGAAAATAACTCGATGCAATTAAAAATCTTAAACAGGAAGACATCTTTCTTGAATACTTGAAAAATCAGATGTATTTACAGACTGTATTTACAGATGAAGAGAAAATATTTGTGACAACTTGTTTAACAAGAATGAACAAATCTAGTTTTGCTGAAGGGTATACATCAAATCTTGTGATGAGAAGTAATGAAGTGAGTAGTTTATTTTTGTTTGGGAGAATCTGTACATTTGGTAGTGTATAGCAGGAAGAGTGAGAGAAAGAGGGAGCGAGAGAGAGAGAGTGAGAGTGAAAAAGAGAGAGAGAGTAAGAAGCAATTCATGTTTGTTAGGAAAGGGCTATGCTTTCTGTAGAAACGTTACATATGATAAAATTACAAACCAGGAAACAAGGAAAATTGTAATATTTCCATCTAGAATGAGAATATAGCATATGACCCAGTAATTTACTTCAATGCAATCATTTAGTAAGTTTGTTAATTGCAATTGCCTTGTGAATCAGAAACGATACATATTTCTTCCAGCTTATTTTACTTTAGCATGTTTTTTTTCTTATTTTTTAAGAGCTGAAAAAAATATCATAATGCAGCACTGGAGGGAAAAGCCCTCAATGGATAGTTTTGAATCTGTCAATTCCTTTCCTTGGCAGAGATAAAACAGAGTCCACACTTTACAGCATATGGTTCTTTGGAAGAGATGTGTATCATACTTTAAAATGACCCTTATCTTAGTCCATTCACTGTAGTATCTCACCCTTGTCTTTCCATGTGCTCATTTGGACTCATTTGAACAAGCTTTCTGATGCTTTTTGTATAGTAGCATGAGTTAATCATATTCTAGCTCAATCAATATCAGTTACCAGGTCAAACCTATGTACTTGAGTTTGCATATTGAAAATTCTAAATAGAACTCCCTTATTTTGTAACTTTACTTTTTTGGTGTATTGTTTGAATTTAAATAACTTTACATCATGGTTTGAATTTAAATAACTTTAAATTCAGATATCTATTATGGTTTGAAGTCTTCAACTTTATGATGGTAATAATTTGGTTTCTGAAGTTATCAAAATAATGAGTTTCAATTATGAAAAACTTGCCAGAAAGAACAAATTATTTAAAAAGGAACTCAACATAAAATGTTATCACATAAAACAGTTGTTAATAGTTTTAGATATTTTGTCACTTTTTTGCATAGGAGAGGTACATGACTTGCCAATTTTTATATTTGAAGATTACATGTATATATATATATATATCCTGAATTTTCACATTTTACTGTGACTTTTTTAAATTGAAATTTTAATTATTTTGTCAGTTGTGGGGCTTGAACTCAGGGCCTATACAGTGTCCCTGAGCTGCTTTTGCTCAAGGAAAGTGCTCTACCACTTGAACCACAGAGCCACTTTGGGCTTTTTCTGTTTATGTGACACTGAGGAACTGAACCCAGGACTTCATGCATGGTAGGCAAGCCCCCTACCACTATGCCACATCCTCAATCCATTATCAAATATTACTTGTAAACATGCATGATCTAACAGAGGTGAAGTACTGTTATTTACTTCAACTAGATTGTTTGTATTGTTATCATTTCACAGTTATTCTGAGCTTTCATATGTATAAAGTATCATATGCATTTCTGAATTTTCCTCCAATGGTGTTTTATTACAAATATAGCACTCGTTCATGGTACAAACTGTTCACAAAGAACACACACATTGAGCTTGAAGAGGTATAGACTTCCTAACAGATGCCTCGTTTGATTTACAGGCATTTTCTAACATTAACAGAATTTTTTAATCTGGCTTTTCAAAATGTTACAAGAAAATTAAAGTCATTTTGCATGTATTGTTTCTTGCTTTTTAAAAACTCATTCAATTCATCTTAATGGATAGAGTCCCACATTTGAATATAAGAAAAAATTAAACAAGGGCATACTAAATCCACTAGCACAACAATGTTCATTGCAGACTATTCACCATAGCAAAGATATGGAACCAACCTAGATGTCCCTCAGTTGATGAGTGGATCAACAAGATGTGGTATTTGTACACAATGGAATTCTATGCTGCATTCAGAAAGAACGACATTACCCCATTTGTTAGGAAATGGAAAGACTTAGAAAAAATCATATTAAGTGAAGTAAGCCAGACTCAAAGGAACTTAGGCTCAATGGTTTCCCTCATTTGTCATAATCAGTAGAAACCTTGGGCTCTACTAGCAGAGATCTGCAATAGAGCAAAACCTTGATACATAAGGCCATATAGTATGAAGCTAACTGAAAAGACCTCCAGGATATAGAAACAAAAGCCATATAATGAATGATTGTTGTCCTTAATGTACTATGTTATCTCTCATCTCTTTTGCTGTCCCTTGGTTATTTCATATTGGTATAGTATCTCACTTTGTTATCTGATATATTGAATTTATTTGTATTTGGTTATTTGAAATTTGATAGGGAAGGGGGGAAAACCAAGACGGGTGGGGGGTGTGGGGGGGAGGGTAATGGGTACCAAGACATGTGAAAGGGTATCAATGTATGTGAATTAATGCACCTTCTATCTAGCAAATATCATGTAACCCTTTTATTAATTACAATAAAAATATATATAAAAATAGACCTTGAGTTCAAATTTCTGTATGGAAAAAAAGAAAATAAATAAAATCAGTATGATAAAACTACTCCAAAGTAAACATTTTTTTCAGGTATGAGTATCTATAAGTTTAAGAAGTGGGCAAGATATTTGCCTACTTAATAACTATTTTGTAATTATTTCAAATTTTGTAATTATTTTAAATTTTGTTTCTAAAACTCTATGCTAATAAAGTGAAAAATTTCAAAACAGGATTTATGTTAATAAATTGGGAAATGTCAAAGAAGTATTTCCATACGTTAAAACATTTCCATTTGATAATGCAGTGTTATTTACTTTTGTAAAGGTAATACTTTAATAATGGACAAATCTAAACTTCTCTCTTTTCTTTCATATCCTTCTAGATAAAAGAACTTGTAATGTATATCTGTCTTTATATATGTGTCTGCATATGTGGTTGATATTTAAGGCCTGAAACTTTCAAACAAGTGTGTGTGGGGGGAATAGGCAAATCGCTTTGTGTTTATAGACACAAGCAATTATTTCCAGAATAGAATTTAGTTGCCCAGGAAAAAGAGTAAGAATAAAGAAATGAGGTTGAATCAAATTTAAGAGCTTCAAATAATAATAATTAAAATGACGAGACACACTGAAAATGAGAAAAATACATGTAAACTTTTCATCTAACAAAGGATTAATACCTAGAAAATATAATGAATTTGAGAAATTAAACACCAAAAGATTAAGTGAACTAAGTGAATAAGTGGGCAAATGAATTGAATAGTTTTTCAAAGATGTACAAGTGGCCAATAAAAACAATAAATGTTCAATACCCCAGGCATTTAAAAGAATGGAAAATCAAAATAACATTGAGACTCTATTGTACCATATTCAGAATGATTACCTTCGAAAACCAGTAACTCAAGCTGGCTAGGATGGAGTTGGAGGAAAGGAATACTCATATTCCATTGAAATGTAGTATTGCAGTCACTATGGAAATCTGTATAAATGTTTCTCAAAATCCTAAAAACAGAACCACTAAAGAATCCTGCTGTCTCATTTCTAGACAAACATCCAAAAGATAAGACAAGAGAGAGATTCGCATCCATGTGTATTGTGACAAAATACACAGTGACCAGAAGTGACAGAATGCACCCATTGACAGATAAATGGATAAAGAATGTGTAGTGAATATTAGCCCTTGTGTATTCAACCATCAAAAAGAATAAGATGATGCCAACTTTTGGAAAATGTATGAATTTGGAGATCATCATATCAAGAAAACCGCACAAGACTCAGAGAGATACTGTGCATTTACTACCTTGTTTAAAATCTAAATCTCAAAAATATGAAACTATAAACTGGGTACTCAACGTTGTTCCAAGACAACCAGTTCATGACTTTTCTCTTAATGTTAATGAACTTGAACAATCCCACATCATCATAACAGGCGGGAGAATGGAGACAGGGAAACAAGCAAACTGCATGCTCTCATAATTCAATTATAGAATTGTAATGTCTTAATGCCTACTTAATATTTGTGGAAATAATTCTTAGAAATACCTTAGATTGCTATAACTCTCTAAGTTAAGTGTGATATGCTTGAGAAAAAGGGGAAATATGAATACAAAACCCATAGTATATTTTACCGAGAATTCACTGTTTTCATGTACATATTATGTATCATATTTACGTTGTTTGGATGTTGCTTTAAATTGTGTCTTTACAAACATGTGCTTACCAATAAAGAAACTTTTTAGTACTGGAGAAACATATCTTACTCAGGAAATAAAATTAAGACCAACAATTAAAAACTTGGTATTTAATACTGCTGGCTATGACATAATGTAATTTACAACATCATAATTCCCCTTGATGGAACACAATCGTTTTATGCTTTCTTCTCAGGAAAGATCATGCCATATTAAACGGAGTTCTGATATCGTCACGCTGTTATCATATTACAGAAAGCACTAATCCTCAGGCCATGCATCTAACTTGCAATTCCTGAAATAATCCATGTTGGGTCTTGTTCTGCTTTCTTGAGAATTTGGCCTTTTTGAGGATGTTGAGATTAGCTTCACTTGCAAGGTTATCTTTCTTTTTATGAAAATATGATTAAGTTCCAGGCGCTTAATATGAGTTTTATTATTTTTTATTATTTTTTCACTAAACTATGCTACCCAAGTATCGAAAAATATTGCTCATGTTCATTACTTTTCTTTTTTTTCAGTGTCTACTGAAATCAGTGAAATACAAGGTATTTCTTAGAAGTTGAGTGAGAGGCCAAGTGGATTGGTTCTCAAATGTAGTTCCAAATACTCAGGAGGTAAAGGTAGAAGGATCAGTCTGAGGTCAATCTGGATAAAGAGCTCAAGACCCTAAAAGAAGCTGAACAAGAACAGATGAAGGGGAGGATGGCACAATCACGAAAGACTTGGCTAGCAAGTTTAAGGCTCTGAGTTAAAACATCAGTTAACAAAATCCCTCAGAAGACTTTTGGGTGGGCTATCTAAGACAATAAAAAGTGGGAAAATGAGAATAGGATAGTTACTAGTTAAACTTGATTTTGTCCTCTACCCACTTTTCACAATGACTGCAAAATTCTGTAAATTCTATATTTATGTCTATTATCACAACAGAAATATTTGTAGATGAGGATTCACCTCTCTTTTTGGTTCAGGATCAAATATTTCTAATAAAGACAAATCTTTCTGGGAAATTCTGTTTATGGAAATCTGAAGCATTTTGAAGGAAGAAGATGCCTACAAAATATTTCCTTAGAAAATACTCCCAGTAAAGGCTGATCCCTAGTTTTGATAAGAGCTGTGAGGGAACAGAAAACAGAGGTTTGAAAGCCTGTTTTAAATATGTAAATAGTGTTACTTTTAATAAGTATTGTGAATAATGGAAATGGACATTAGGAAAGTAATTTATAAATAATAAATAATTCAGAAAATAGAATAGTGAACAAATTTCATAATATTTTGTGTTTTATATGTTTTATGTTATATATTGATAAATTATTTCATATCAACAGATGCATTTTTCTTTGTCACAACTCCTTAAGCAAGCATTTCAAAACCACTATATTATATTCACTTCCTATTGAATGATAGCCAAAAGCTGCTCATCATTTCTATTCAGGATATGAAATATATTTAAAATGTGAATCATTGATTTTTTTATAACTTTGAATACTAGAAATCTTTCTCTTCTTTTTAGAAATTAATTTAGTCCATCTAATATAAGTATTCTACCAGTGAGCTCTATCTTCAACACCAACAGGATCCACTTAGATATTTTAGGGATATATTACTTGGTATGAATGCACTCTTTAATCTCTTTACTAGTAATTAAGTTAAGGAGGGATAGATTAAGAATGTAAGTAACCCTTGGTTATCTCATATTGTTACAGTATCTTACATTGTTATCTGGTATATTATATATATATATATTCATTTGAAATAGGATAGGGAAGGGGGAAACAAGGGATAGGGGAGGGAAATGGGGACAAAAACATGAGAAGTGGTGTCAATGTATGTAAAGTAATGCACCTTTTATCTGGTGAACATAATGTAACCTTTCTTTTCATTACAATTAAAAATACAAAAAAAGGAATCTAAGTCCAAGGGATTCTACTGGGCTCATGAAGAACACAGAGCTCAAACAGAAATATGCCTAGTAACTTCTATGAAGAAAATTAAAATGAAGTAGTAAATAAACAACAGGCACATGAATTACTTTCCTCCTAAATCATGCTAAATACTCTAAAGTTGTATAATTTGGTCTAATATTGAATAAATTCTGATTACTATATTCTACTCTATCTCTGTTCTTATTTATATACATATTTATATATCATATATATAATATGTAACTTTCTATATGTTGTTTCTATATTACTACATACATAGGCACATGTATTCATTGTCTACATATTTATGGAGAAAAAAGTAGAGAGAAGACACATACCCAAACAGAGAGAGAGAGAAAGAGAGAGAGAGAGAAAGAGAGAGAGAATGGATTAAGACAAAGAGAAAAGAGAAAGTGATACCTCTTTCTGTCTCCATGATTAAATTAAAGTTCTGTATATAGTTTCCCATTATTAAGTCTTTACTTTGGTGATAGTAGAACACTTACAAAATTAAAACATTGTCCCTTCATCCACATGCCCTATAATATATAACTAAATATAGATACCCTGTATACTTATTATACACTAAGTATATCTGCTAACATTAATTATAAATGTCACATATACATATAGACATTATGCACTGACAATTTATTGATACATGAAGATGGACTGAATTGTCAAGGAAAGTAATATGAACTCTGAAAACTCAGGAAGCAAAAGCACAGGCATGCTGAGGCATGAGGTGAGAGGAGCAGTCACAGACACTGGAGTTAGAATTATAGCAGTGCACTGGCATCACACACACACACACACACACAAACCCAGGCACACACATGCACACACACACACTGAAATGCTAGTTTCCTTTCATGGGTGATGGCAGGTAAAAGAGAAACACACTGAGTGGGCACTCTTGAATTTGGTAATGGAAGTGCTAATACTGATCTTAAAGTGAGCAGCTTGGATGAGTGATGAAATCTGACCTGGCAGCACACAGGAAGGCAAT
Organism: Megascapheus bottae; assembly: GCF_031878675.1. Taxonomy (NCBI): domain Eukaryota; kingdom Metazoa; phylum Chordata; class Mammalia; order Rodentia; family Geomyidae; genus Megascapheus; species Megascapheus bottae. The sequence continues at coordinate 57,953,423 of NC_143512.1, read as the reverse complement.
AGGAAAAGCGAAAGCAGCAAGTGCTAACTACCCCTAAGTGAAACTGTATTCTGAGGGCTGGGAGTAAGGAAAGACAGGAGCGTGAATCAGAAAAGCAAGGGAAGAGACAAAGGGGACAGAAATGGAGATTACCCAGATGTGGAGCACAGGAGGGAAAAGTCACATGATTCTTTTCAATTGGAAGGAAAATAGAAAACATATGCTGCTGGGTTTTGGGGAGCTCTTATTTTAGATTTTTATAAATTCCACTTAATTTTACAGATAAAATAACATGCACAGAAGAACTTCTTGCCACCTATTTTGACCAAGAGGTATAATATTTTTTTGAACTGGTTAACTTCTGTAGGCAAATTTATCATTTTTTGAGTCATGTGTGATATAGAAAGTGACCAAGTATACTTCTAGCCAGATTAGTCTGGGATTTAGACTTTTAATACAAAATTAAAGAATTTCAAACAAGTAAGGAATACAGGACAAAAGTAGTAAAACAGTTTGACATATATGAGCTCCTTATTGTGCTACTGTTAAATTCTATAAAGGGAATTTAGTTCATTTATATGCTACTATAAGTACATTAATACAGTATAAGTATAAAATAAAATTTACCTAGGGCTTGAATTTCAAACCTTTTATAAAAGTTACCAATATCTTTCTTTTAAATAAATCTATTTAGACTAAAAACTCATGAAGGGTTTATGTCTTGGGGGTTTTGCTGAATTTTACACAGATACAATATTCCATGGGTATGTTTAGAATTGATGTTTTAAGTATTTTGTTAGAAAGAGATACTATTGTTTGTAATAATGAACACTTTGTAAAACCTGAATATAACCACCACCAATTAACTTCAGGAGAGCCTACAGTTAATTCTTGCAAATAACTCATGTAAATGATGAAGCTCTAGTATTTTTTACCAAATTTCTTGACAAGGACATTTTAAGAGTAGTAAGTGTGGCAAATTTCTGACAGCAGATAATGTTACTTCATTGCTTTTGAAAAAGAAATGATCCAAATACTAGCCTTTTTTTTTAAACTATGGAGGTTTTTCCTTTTCCAAAAGATTTCAAAGTATACTGAGAAAAAGCAGCCTACAAAGATCTTCATGACTGATTTACATCTTAAGAACAAAGAAATAAATGAAAATGTGACTATTGTCTTTATCTTCATGGTTACTGGGTTCAGTATCCTTCTATAATCTTCTGTGGTAATGAGACTTAATAGCTGTCTTTGAGATATTAATGGAAATTGTCACAGACAAGGGAGATATTACTGCATCTAATGAACTAAAGTAAGACTAAAAGGAAAAGGAACAATAACTAAAATCTGCACAAATAAAAAAGAATTTAACTAGTTTCTGAAATTTAACCCTGTGTTAGACTCTGCCAAAACAATGTAATGATATAAATATATTCTTTGTTAGCTTTGTTAAGTAACACTGATCAAATATGAGTTGGAAATTTTGTCTTATAGTCTTCCTTTGCTTTTGCATTTCAGTAATATTTTAAAAATCAATTGATTTCCATTTTATATAGCATCTGAAGGAAGAGAATTTATATGGCTCAAAGGGCAAGCCAATTCTCTGGATTTCTCACAGTAAAATGTGAGATTCTTTAGAAAACTTAAAATATGGAAAATAACATAGAAAGCAATTTAATGCCTATAATGAATTTATGTCCAGGTTTACCAGTTTGGAAAATTTCTTGTTTAAACTTGTTTTTTAATAGTTGCTACATTGTTGAGTTTTCCTTTTTCAATTCTCACCTTGGGAAAGTTGATGATTAGGTAACCAAGATCATATTTCTTGTAAGTTGATTGTTGAGGGGCTCTGTTTAAGCAGTAGTGCTGTTGTCTTCTGATTATATGAAGGATATATAGCTGGGCTGTTATCTAGAGATTTCCAAGGTTAGGATGAAACTAATGCCCATCCGATTTCTTTAAGGGATTGCTTTAAGGAGCCGGCTGTAAATAATACCTTCCGAACTTTCTGCCAACAAGATCCATACTCATTTTGGTTAGGATACCATTTGATGCTTAATTGAGCCGGGACTCATTAAAATAAACAGATTTCATTTTACATCAGAAGTATTAACTCCACAACAAAAATTATTTCACGATTTGGTTTGCTAGATCTAAAAAAAAATACATGCACACACTTTTTTTTAACACAATCCCTGCCTACACAGACATGCAAAACTTTTTTCAAAATTCACAAGTTGTTCAGAAATTGTGCACAGCTCTTCTAGTAATGCCCAGTTGGATCTAAAAAGCTACTTCCGATTATAATCATGTATTTCAGTTCAGAAATGAAAAAAAATAGTGAATGATTGTCTATTGCTATTTTCTCTATCTTTGACTTTAAGTAGTGGAGAGCATCCCAAAATTACTAAGGTGATTAATGTTTAAAAAGAAATTCCCTTTCTTTCCCTTTCAACAAGTCTATGGCTAACAGTGATTATTGCCTTCTTACTTTTGACTGATCAGGGCTGAAGTGGCACAAGCTATTAACATTTTAGTGTAAATGGCTAGAGCTCCTTCATTATTCTTGTCAAAAGGCCAATAAACTCACTACTAAAGCCACAATTGAACTCACCAGTCAGAGCTATCTTTGCTAGTGTAATGCACCTACTCCGTCTTTTCTGATTGGTTGGTACCAGTGTACTTTATTGATTAATGATGATATCCAATGCAGAGTTTCATCTGCTTCAAATGAGAGATAGAGAGGGCCGGGAGTTTGGCCTAGTGGTAGAGTGCTTTCCTAGCACGCACGAAGACTAGGGTTTGATTCTTTGGTACCACATACATAGCAAAAAGCCAGAAGTGTTGCTGCTCAAGGGGTAGAGTACTAGTCTTGAGAAAGGACAGTGCTCCAGATGATGGGCTAGATATTTGAACTGGAACAATGAATACATTAAGAAAAAATATTTTTTTTACCATGTAGTGAGTGCATTGAAGAAAAAGAAAATAGAAAAAATATTAATGGATAGTACTTGAGGACAAACATATGATGAAAAATGAAATTACAGTGGGAGATCAGAAGTGTTAGAGAGGTGTCAATGATAGCACTCCAAGGCTCATCTCTTTAAAGAGTCAATCCTGAGACTTTTCATTGAATTGATCCATATTTAATATAATCCTACATCTATCCACACTTAATAAACTCCTATAGTTGAGTCATAATGAGTATTTATATTTGGCCAATTTAGTTGTGCTATCCAATGTCTTTCAAGCTTTTATTATGTGACAAATATTTAAGCTATGATCTAAATCTCATACTGCACATATTGTTAATATAGTGATCTGAAATAGCAAAAGGATTTAATTTTATTAATTAACTGAGACTAAATATCATGCTAATTAAAGATGCCATGTTGATTCTAATGAAAGGACAAGGTTATTTATATACAGCCGTTTTTTTTTTGTTGTTGTTGATCGTGGGACTCGAAGTCTGGGCCTGGGCGTTGTCCCTGAACTCTTCAGCTGAAGGCTACCGCCCTACCCTTTGAGGGACAGCACCACTTCCAGTTTTCTGGTGGTTACTTGGAGGTAAGAGTCTCAGGGACTTTAGTGCCTTTTGCTGGCTTTGTAAGGCGATCCTCAGATCTCAGCCTTCTGAATAGCGAGGATTACAGGGGAGAGCTACTACACCCGGCTATACATAGACTGTACACAGTCTTTCTAGGAAGTTTTTAAAAACAGACAGTTTCCTGGACTTCACTTCAATTGAATCTTCTCTTGAGTTACAATGATCTCAAAATCTCCTATGATTGTGCTAGTCTAAGCATTCCAGCTTTGAGAAAGAAAAGGGAAGGGAGAAAAGAGAAACAGTTCTTTACTTACTATTATAGTTCTTTTAAATTGTAAAACGCTAATGAAAAAATGAAACCTCACCTTCAAAAAACAAAACTCTTCTGTTCAGTACTACCTTTACTGAAAGCAATTTGGAGAAATTTATTCCATTTTAAATAGAATTATATATTTCCAGAAAAGGATGGTTTATTTGACTTTGAGGAGTCAGAGTAGTTGTGACACAGTTAGAACAGGATGTCTTTGTTTTTATTTAGAGGTGTCCAAGGTGAATGTCAGACAGCATAGATCAACCTTTTCTTCCTCAAGACTTCATTGAGAGGAGCAATTGTCTGTAGAATAGGATCATGGCCATTCGCATGTGACTGATAGTGAGTAAACTACATCATATTCCTAGAATATACTTTGAAATCTTCATTTAAAGATCAATTAAGCTCTTTGTGTACAATTCATATCCTTTTATTATCTAAGAGAAGTGACTTTTCTTTAAGAAACAGTCTCCTAGGTATCTCCATACTCATGTCTTTTAGCAATACTAACCTTTTTAATGTACGGTACAGTTAAAGGACTGGGGATTGGAGTTAGAGACTTGCTGTCTTGACAGGGGCTCTACCAATTAAATGCCTTAACCCCCTATGTGTTTTGGTTATTTTTAAAGTAGGGGCTTGCTTTATGCCAAGGGCTGTGATCTTTCTGGTTTTTCTTCCCTAGGTTGCTGGGGAAGTCATGTGCATTCTTGCAACCATCAGTTTAGTGAGATAGTGGCAGAATCTTTAGTTCCAGGCTTGCCTTGAATATTAAGTGCTGGATCTCTGCCTCCTAAGTAGTCAAAAGTTTTTATGTCTAACATAAGACTCAATCTGCTTTACACATTTATATATATATATGTATATATATATATATAAAATTTATTTGAGAGGATGAGTTTGATCAGGATGCATTGCATCATAGTAAAACTCTTTTTACAACTTATGTATTGAAAATAAAACAATGGAAAATTATAGCTTCTGTGTGTGTGTGTGTGCTATCACTGGGGTTTGAACCCAGAGGTTGAGAGCTATTCCCTACCTTCTATTACCACTGAGCCACAGATTCACTTCTGGGTTTTGGATTGTTAATTGGAGTTAAGGTTACAGACTTTCTTACTTTAGCTAGCATGGAACCACAATCCTCAGATCTGAGCTTCCTGAGTAATTAATGTTATAGGCACTAGTGACAAGTATTTGGCAATTACAGCTATTTATTACCAAAAAAATCCACCTCATATGAATTCTAATTTCTACAAGAAACATTCATCTTATGGGTAGTTTTTTTTAATTATCAAAACTTTTCACAATTTGTAGATCTTATCCTTCTTCCACCTGCAGAGGAGTAATTGTTGTATCTTAGTTTTCACAATAACCAAGTACAGACACAATTTCATTAACACACATAATAGTAATAAAATATAGTTCAAGACTAGGAACCCACAGTTATATTTAATTCATATTTCACTTGTTACTGATTCCTATTCCTCAGCAATTTATAAACAGCTCCACAGAAATATCTTAATTTTCTATTATACTGCTTAAGAAATTCAAATAGAATTTGTATGTAATAAAAAGATTGTTCAAATACATAATTACATCTCTAAAGTGCTATTCAAATACTTTCACCTGCAGACTCATACCAAGTGATATTGAAAACAACATAATTAAGAATAATTCAGGAAAACTAAAGTAAGTGTATTAATACTTCTAGATTGACTCAAGTAAAAATAAGCATGTATGTTAAAATCATTTTCTTAGCTAATTAACTGATACTGTCTAAATATCTCCTCTAGTTTGGGACAAACAGTATACATTCTGATTAATAAAGCATCTGTGTTTTAATGAACTATAGTACAATATTTCTTCATTTCTGGAATAAAAATTAAGAGTGCACTTTGTATTAGAGATATGAACTAAACCACGTATGTAAGTTTTTCTACCCAGTGTGAAAAACAGAAAATGAACTTACAGAGAAGTTGCAATGGCATGTCATTGCAGTGGAAATATAACACAATATGAGATGAAAAATTTAAAGAATGTTAAAGCAAAATGACAGTATTTGAAGTAACTAGAAATTTGCCAAATAAAACAGTTACTGGGACAGTAGGAATAGGGGACATTCTAGATAAGCGAGGAGTGAGAGGGTAGGGGAGGGATTTAGAAGATGAACTATATCCAAAAGGGTCTTCAGCTATAAATTCATTCAAAACAGACCAGTCAGGAATACAGATGAGCATCGCAGTCATGTGTTCTGCATTGGGAAGTATCCCTCAGAATTATTTTGAAGTGTGCCACAAGTAGTCCAGAAGTCCCTAGCCTTTGAGTAGAAGACTTAAAACATGTAGCTATCATAGTTCTCCTGAAAAGTCAGAGGTTAAAAGCAGCTTGTTTTTTTTTAATAAATTTTCTTATTGTCTTGTGCTATGTTTAATATAGATTAAAAATTATGGGTAATAATTTAATTCAACTAAGTCAAATAGATGGAAGTCAGTCAATCAGTCTTTAAAGGAAAAACACAGAAATAGTTTATGTGATACAGTGCTTTACAAAATGACTTCTAGTGCAGGTTTGTTGAGTACTCAGATGGATAAGACAGTCTTTTTACTCTTGGAGATTTTATATCTTTCAAAGCAGATAGAGACATAAGTTGATAGTTTCAAGAAACTGTAAATTTCAAGACTGGACCTTGGAAATTTTAAGAATGCCTGGGAGCACAGAGTAGGGACTTCCAAAAATACTCTTGGAATCAATTCAGCTGTCTAGAGAATAAACAAAAGGCAAGGATTCAGATGGCAAAAACCATCTGAAGTTTTAGGACTACCAAAGGGATGGGGTTACAACACAGAATCTATGGAGCTAGACAGGGACCAATTTGATCAGAAGGGGTCTTTCATCTATCTTATGAGATCATGAAAAAACTACAAATAAGAGAGACATTAAATGGTTTTGATGAAGGCAAAACATCGTGATGCTTTTATTTAAAATTCCTGTCTCTTGTTACAGGGTTCTATTGTCCTAACAGAGTACTGGGGAAGAGACTGTAGACCCAAGAATGCAGGAATAATTGGTGATGGGTAGTTCTTATTGTCACAATCACCTGCAGTTTGAACAGATGCTTCATAAACCTTGGTTAAATACATGCAAAGTATTTTGGTAGTTATTGAGGAAATTTGAAACCATGGCAGCAGTGGTAGGTAAGAATAAAAGATTATAAAAGTGTAGGAAAACTATATAGGAATTAAGATAAACAAAAGTTAATTCTTGATTCTGAAAGGAATAAAAAAATGAAATGTTTCAGAGCTAGGGAAAGGGGATAATTTTATTCATGCTGATTTTTTAAAAAAAGTTTCTATGTAGCATAAAGGTAGACCATCCATGTTTTTGCTTCTTAGACTCATTCATATTTTTAGCTCTCATCAAATGTAAGCAGGGTTCCGATGGAGATATTGCACAATATTTTTCTGCATAGCACAGAAATAAAATCTCATCATCCAGAGAACATGACATCTATCAATCAACTGGCATTGTTATTCAATTTATGTCAAGAATCTCAAAAAGTAGATTAAAACATATGATTTTATTATAGACACAACACTATATGTCTAGTATATAAACTGTAAACTTCCACCTTCGCTGTGCAACACATGAGAACAAATGAGAGTTGGGACTTAACATTTCTTTTTTCATTGTGGATCCTTAGCTTCATTGATAAGTGCTTTCTTTCGATGGGTTGTTCTTTTTTTCTTTTTTTTTTATTGTAATGTATAGAGGGGTTACAGTTATATTTGCTAGATAGTAGGTGTATTACTTCTCACACATTGATACCCCTTCTCACGTTTTTGTCCTCATTTCTGTCCCCATATCCCCTCCCAATTTTAAATATAAAATGTGGCCTACAGTAAACAGTGTTATCTATGACCATTCCATTTCTGATTCCATTTGTTTATGGAGATAGTAGCTTCATGACTCAGATTGGCCTTGTTGCTTGCTATTCTGACTAGTGTTTCTAGCTCTCCATTGTCACGTGATGTTCTTCATTCTGGCTTCTCTGTGTTACCTCATGATTTCTTTGCAACAGATGTGCAAAATATCTTTTAAGAATCCGTCATGCTATGTATGTACATATGATTACTTAGAGTTACTTTGCTGTTAAAAACAGCTATATTTCCTTAAGAAAAATATAGTTTAAGAAAATAGAATCCTTCCCTCTTCTCTACTTTTTTAAAATCACTATCTCTTCTCCTCAATTCACTCACTTTCCTTCTGTTGTGAAACTGAGGTTTGAAGTCAAGCCTCCATTGCAAATGATCCATCACCTGAGTCATATCCTTGGTACCTCCCCCCGCCCTCCCACCCAGATAGGGTCTGATACTGACCTCCTATTTTCTCCTTTCAAGTGTTTGAGATTACAGAAATGCATAACCACACCTTGCTTATCTTCAAGATAAAATCTCCACAACATTTCCTTGGCTGGCCTTGAATCTCTGCCCTCCAGTCTGCACTTCTTTTTTTTTTGAATAACTGGAGTTAGAGCTTTGGCTTTATTTATGAAGGTAAATGTATCTTTTGGTGTAAAAGCCACACTTGAATCTAGCTACTTTTATAAATCTATGGAAGAAGTTTGTGTGTGCTGATGAAAAGGGATTTTAAGGTGAAAACAATATCTATGCATCTATCTATGTATCTATGTATTTATTTATCTGTGTAATTTATAGAGTTAATTTCTATTTACAAATAATATTGCAATTGAAATAGTACTGTGTATTCTCCTTGGTACCAAAAATTTGAAGAACTGGAGGGTAGCATTACTTTTGCTTAAATTTGTTTAATACTTGACATTCATTGCTGTAAGAGATAAAAAATGGATATAGTCCTCTATGTATTAGTAACCATACACAGAAATTGTAATAAAGAGGAACATAGACTGGGAAGCATCTGATATCACAAAATCAACATAAGCCTATAGACCTATAATAGTAATTTGATGAATGAGTGCTTATCTTGGGTACATTATTTAAACTTAAAGTGTTTATTAATCTTAATCTGTAACGTGTATATTTTAATCATAGTGCTAGAGGTCATTATGAATATGTAATTAACAAAATTTATTAATTTAATATTGTGAATTATATTGTTCATAATATAATCATATAAATAATACAATAAACAAATATTAACTATTAATTATAACTATTAATAAATTGATAAATTTATAAATAAATTGATAAATGGAAAGACTTAGAAAAAATCATATAAAATGGAGTAAGCCAGACTCAAAAGAACATATGCTCAATGGTTTACCTCATTTGTCATAATCAGTAAAAACCTTGGGCTCTCCTAGCAGAGATTTACAATAGAACAAAACCTAGATATGTAAGGCCATATAGGATGAGGCTAAATGAAAGGACCTCCAGGATATAGAAACAAGAGCCATATAAGGTGTGATTGTTGTTCTTAATGTACTATGTTATTTCTCATCTCTTCTGTTGTCCCTTGGTTATGTCATATGGTTACAATATCTTATCTTGTTATCTCATATATTGTATATATGCTTATTTGGTTATTTGAAATAGGATAGGGAAGGGGAGAAAACAAGATGAGGGGGAGGGGATAGGGGAGGGAAATGGAGAAGAAAACATGAGAAAGGGTAGCAATGTTTGTGAAGTAATGTACCTTCTATCTGGTGAATATAATGTAATCCTTCTATTAATTACAATAAAATATATATTAAAAAAGAAATTGACATTTCTATTGATAATAAAAATTAAATTGTTAAAAAAGAATGTATCTTCTATGGACTGACAGAACTATCTAAAAAGCTCATAGTATTAATTTTCTCTTCAACAGCTTCCCTCTGAAAAATCTTCACTATCAGAAATACTAGCTATAGAATCAGAGCTATAATTTTGCAATGGTTATAAATAAGAAAAGAAATAGAACTTAATGAAACAAAAGCAATTCATGTAGAAAGTTCAAAATCAGATTCCTTCTCTCTGTAGCAAACACTAAGATCAGTGCATTAAGCCTTAAAAGTTCTTTTTTTCCAGCCTGGGATGTTATGTGATCATGTAGTCATATATTTCTAATTGTGTAACTTGGCTCTGTATTCATAGAGCCCATCACTCAGATGTGCTTGTCTTGAGCATTTTGTTTTTAATATATGAGTCTCCTTTAAAAGCTTTCAGGCCTGGGCCTTGAAATCCTAAATCAAGTTTACCTGAGTATGCATTATAACTATCTAATCCATGAAAGTGATACTCTGCTTGTTTTGTGATACTTGATTCTCTGTTAAATACTTTAAAATAGAGGTTCTATCTAGCTATGTGGTGTGAGGAGTTTTAATGTCTAACAGGATTCACTAAAGTCATCAATATATTTAGAGGGTCTTTAAAAAACTTCAAAATTGAGTTGCTTTGAAGAAGAGTCTATTTATTGCACCTCTCTCAATACAGTAAAAGTTCTCAATTATAAAGTGTAATAGGAAACACATATTTCTTTTTCTTCTGCACAAGACTAGATGTACACTAAAATGGAGCCAGACAGGAAGGTCAGGAAAATTAGATACATGCTTTCAAGTTTTGACTAGACAATTGCAAGAGACAACTTCATTAGAGTTTCTGGGACTCAGCTATTTATTTTTTTTTAATGTTTCGAAGAAATTAAGGGGTGAGAGCTGACGGTTTAGAAGGGATCAATAAAAAATATTTTTTCTTTACTTAAATTTTATTTTCTTTAGGTAGTTGTACAAACGAGTTGCCATTTAGAAGAGAAGTTTACGAATATAGTTCCTGGTGGTCAATATCACCCCCCCTTTAATAAGATAGTTTTTAAGAATGGGGAAAAAGAAATTATAGACTAGTGAGGTGGATCCTGTTGAAGTGGAAAATTTGAGGACAGAATTTGTGCAGGGTAAAGGAAAGAAGAGATGATAATCATAGGTAAAGATATGATGAGGCATGGAAATAGAAAATATAAGCCAAAAATGAGGAGTAAGTTTTTTCTGTTTGTTTTTGCTTCAGATTTGATTTGTGACATGGTTTCTGGTATAGCTCAACCTGGCCTCAAACACTTGCCTTCTTTTTGTTTCAGCTGCCAGAATGCTGAGATCAGAGGCCTGTTACATCAGACCCACGCAGGTAGGATTCCTGTATTGAGAGATTTGTAATGGGAAAGAACCATTCTGAGACAAGAATATCCAAAATAGAGAGGAAAACTGGAGTGAAGAGCTTAATGCAAGGGCCAGTATTTTGTTTTCTTCCATGAAAAAATTAAAAAGGAGGCTACAGGTAACAATTTTCCTTTTATTGAAGACACAAAGAAAAAGCATTGGAAGATTTTGACAAAGTCACATGACCACTGGGTGGAGAATAGTACTACGAACAAGGGAAGGCAGGTGAAGTGAATTTTATATCACAACACTTGAAGAGACCTTTAGAAGTCAGAAGTTTAATACTAGTCTAAGAACAGCAACCCTTCCCAAACCTTTGATAAAACAAAACAGGAAGAAAGAAATACTGGAGTTAAAGAAAAAGAAGAAATTTATGTTACACACTTTGGGATATTGGTGTTAAGGTAATTTTATTTACAATAAAAATTAATGTGTAATTGTATTTAAAAGACATTTAAATCATCTTAAGAATACATTTCACAACAAACCTACAGCTGCAACAGCTGACAGTTATTGATCTTGAATTGTGCTAAGCTTCTTATGATCAAGCTTTTACTTTCATGTCATCCTTGTTTATAAAGTATTTACCCTTTTTCTATAGGCAAGGACATGAACTTTCAATGGCTCACATACATGTCATTAGCATGTGGTGGAGTCTTTCAATTCAGTCTGATCTCTCTGGATTTAACTTTTTCAGTTACCCTTTCCTTACCTTCCCAGGAGATCTGGTTTCATCCTCTAGGTCATCACAGCCCTCCACATTGCATTGATAAAATATTATCATTGGTTCTTGTCTGTTCTTAAAACTTGTGACAGACCAGAGTTCTCTTTCTTAAGTATCTCTCACATAAATTCCATCAAATGTCTACTGAAGCTGATTTTCATAGCAATTTATCTTCTTCCATGCATCCACTTCCAACTTCCCTTTTCAGATGAAGTTTATCGCACATGAATTTCGGTTTGTTTCTTTTATTTCCTGTGCCATGGTGAGTGTAAGAGCTGGAAGTCTCTTCACTTTCATACATGAAAAAGTAGGCTTCCCAAACATAATAAGTTCTCTGGTACTTTCGTTCTCACTCAGTTCCAGTAAGCCAGCATAGCTTTAGATAAAAGCAAAATAAATGGGTTGTAGGAAGATACTTTACCCACAGAGAAACAAAGTATAAGCACAATGTTTTATAGGTTAATCAATTTTTACATTGTGATCATGTGCTATGATAGTAAGTCAATAAAATCCAATCTTAAGGGAAATGCATAGCAGTACAGAGGGTCTGTTTCTCCGTGTTCAGCTTTCATGTCAAAAAAATACGCTATTAACAAATACAAACCACAACATAGAGAGAACTCTGGACTTAGACCTGAATTCGTAAGAATTAAGAGAAGAAATATATTATAGGACAAACAGCTTGGCACTGGATGTGTAGCTGATATTCAGTATACTAATGGATCTGTTATCATCTCTGTCCTACACTTTATGAAGAAAGATTAAACTTAGTTATTAAATATCTGATTATCCATTTAAAAATTCCTTTCTTTTCTTTTACAATTTCTCCTAGTATTGGAAAATCTAGTCATACCAACCAGAATGCTTATTGTAATGATCGAGTAAAGTCCTGGGTTTATCACAGATATGTAGCAATTAACAAATAAATTTAAGGAAAGATACAATAATACATTCTTCTCAAATGTAAAAAATGTATCAGAAAGTTCATAACCTACAATTTGTTCTGTAAATCACTTTTGTGTGGAAAAATGAAAAAATTACTATGTTGTTGGGGTGATATACAGAGGGGTTGCAGTGAGTACATTACTTCTTGAATATTGTTACCCCTTCTTATGTTTTGCTCTCACTTTCCCTTCACCACTCCTCCCATTCATTTTGTTTTTCCCTTACATTTCCATTTTCAAATACACAAATAAATGTATATATAATATACCAGGTATCAAACTCCGCCAGATACAGTAAGAACATGAGATAAACCTTAAGGGGAAAAGAAGAAAAAAGAAATAGCTTCACATAACAACATTAAGAACAACAATCACAAAGATAAACTTCTTGTTTCCATATCCCGGAGTTCATTTTGCTTAGCCTCATCCTATATGGACATAAGCACATAGCTATTGAGCCAAAAACTGAAAAATATTAATGATCCAAGTTATGTTAGCTCCTTGAAGACTTGTTTACTTGGTCACTCTTGTCATGTATATAAGAAGAAAGAGGTTATAGGGAAAAATGAATCCTCTACATGTCTTTAGTCTTACAAATGAATTAGGAAGAAGTAGCAAAATTGATAATGTGACTTAATATATTTCCCCCTTCTTCCTGTTCTATTCTTTGCCCTCCAAAGAGAGAATGTTATATACTTTAGAAAAAAATGACGTAAATCTAAACAGATAATACTATATGTCATGTCAAGACATATAAGATATGTAAAGATAGAATACTATTTATCTGTAAAAAGGAATGTAATCCTGATATTTGCAAAAAAATGGTTGGTACAGGATAACATTATGCTAAGAGAAATGTACCCTCCACAGAAGAAACATATGTTGTCTGTTTTCTCCCATATACACAACACACACTAGGGATTGTTAGCAGTCAGGAATATTGGGAAAAAGGGAAGGTAATGTAAGGGTGGTTAATGTGTATTAAAACAGTTTTATTAGAACACATTCGGGACTCCCCAGCAGATCACAATAGTTCAAAAGCTGTGCACATAAGGTCATATAGGATTAGACTAAATGAAATGAACTCTAAGATATGGAAAGAGGATTATTTTTGTGATTGTTGCTCTTAATGTACTATGTTATTTCTTCTCTCTATTTTCCCCTTATGGTTAAACTCATATGGTCACTGTATCTGACTTTGTTACCTGATATATTGTATATACATTTATTTGTTTTTTATTTCTATTTTTTATTGTTGGAATAATGTAGAGAGGGGGTAAAATTACATTCATCAGGTAGTAGGTGTATTACTTCTCATACATTGATACCCCTTCTCATGTTTATATCCCCATTTCCCTTCCCCAACCCCTCCCAATCATTTTGTTTCCCCCTTCTCTTTCCTATTTCAAATAAACAAATAAGATGTATATACAATATACCAGGTATCAAAGTCAGATACAGTCAACGTGTATTTGAAATAAGGAGGGGAAAGGGGGAAGCAAGATGACTGGGAGGGGATGGAGCGAGGAAAACATGAGAAGTGGTATCAATGTAGGAGAAGTAATGCACCTACTACCTGACAAATATAACTGTAACCCCTCTATACATTATCCCAACAATAAAATAAATAAGTAAATAAAACACAGTTTGGTAGAAAAAATAAGTGCTCTTTCATGACACAATGGGGCCAGTACAATTTGCATTAACCAAGTATATATTTATGAAGATAAAGAGCATTAAGAAATGACATGTCTGTTACCATGATTAGATCCAAGCACACTGTATGCCTGTGTGAAAATGCTACAGCTGAAACTCATTGGTGTATACCATTGAACACATTAATAAAAAAATTGTGACTACTTAATGACATCAATCTGTGGTTTTCACTAAAGTCCTGTACTTACGGAGTCAATAAACAGAAACCTATATAAATACAAAGAAAAAAAAACAAAAGTAATATCATCTCATTGAAGATAATTAGACTCATTATTTGTATCCTTTCATTAATAACTGAAACTCAAGTGGGTACATTTCTCAAAATAAATATTTTTTACAGGTATTATTTGTAAATTCTTATCATAAGCACAGATACTATTTTTGTGTTCTTGTTAATATTGATGATGTACAGATTACATGGATTATCCACAGTGACTACCATATGTACTATTCATTGGTATGTGGCAAGATACACAGGACTTCTGTTGTCACACTTCATTGTAAGTTGATTTCCCAGCAGGAACTCAAATCATTCAGGTGCTACAAAGACTTTCTCATCATGTTTAATTATTCACCACCTAACTAAGGCTTGAGGTTGACCTAGAACATTTGTTTATCACTTGTTGGTACCTTCTTCCTAATATTAGTCATTAAAAACATATAAGATACTGCTTTTAGGAATCATTACATTGTGGCATGTGAGGGTACTGGTTTCCCATCAGAAAGAAAAATGTTTTGTGCAAAAATGATTCTATCTGCCTTGAACACTTATGACAATACAAAGCCACTGTTCAGAATCCACAGCAAAGATATGACTGCAAAAATTGGTTAGAAATGCATATACCACTGAAGTCAATATTACGAATGTTTAATTAAGATACCTGTAGAATCAACATGAGTGATTTAGTCATTTGAACAAGCTAAAATGTCTCTTATAACTAAATAAATCTGAATAGAGCATTTTAAAACATCAATAATCCAGCCAGAAGATAAAATTACTTATTTGATATTACTTTACAGTTTGCATGCAAAGAGCTTCATTAAGAGATGCTTCTGAATTAATGAGTGCTCCAAGTTACTGCTACAATTAAGGCACAAAAATAATCTATAATGTCCAATTTGTCATAGGAATAGACTGAACTTTATGTTTCAATAGAAATCAGAAAAATATGTGTGAAAATATTGTACCCAAGAGGATATTTTTAAAAAGAATGTAGACCTTCTATAGGAAAACAAATCAAAAAACAAATAATTTATAGCATACTCTATTAGCAAAGTTAAAAGATATGGGTACATTTGGAAATAAAGGTAGGATAGAGAGAATTCAATTCAGAATTATCTTAAAATTTACTTTATGAAACAAGAGCATTTGTAAAAGAGATGCTTCAGTATTCAAAGACTAATGAAGAAATTGAATTTGGAGTGCTCCATCTTCTCATGTTCAACCCCAAATTAATTATTACCAATGGATTCTTCACTATCCTTAGCTAAACTCATATGTGCATACATAGATTCTATTAAAATAGCATTGCTTATTTGATTATGACATGTATATTCTTCTTAACTTTCTTTGTAATCCTTAATGATGCATGCTATATATTTCACACTAATATGGAAAACTTCTTTAATTTTTTCATAGTTCTAGGGCTTAAACGCTGAATGCAGTCCTTAAACTCTTGTGCAGCCTACCACTTGAGCTACAGCCCCACTTCTGGCTTTTTGGGTAGTTACTTGGCAATAAGATTCTCATAGGCTTTATTGCTCAGGCTGGCTTTGAACTTTGATCCTCAGATCTCAGCCTCCAGAATAGTGAGGATTATAGGCAAGAGCCACTGGTCTTCAGCTAAGAATATTACATTTAACAGTTGTTTAAATCTATTATTTGGATGAGTCATGGTTTATTTATTGCACCATTAGGTTCCAACTGTTTTGTTAATATGGTTGAGATATTTCTTGACTGTCCTTGCACATAGGACTTTTTTGCCATAAAAATAGGGAAAATGATTAGGATTAGAACATAGCTCAAACTTGTACCTATTTCAAATTAATGTTGACAAAATATATTTCATGTAAATTGTGCATCACTAGGGTAATATGAGAATATTTTTGTTATTTGTTAGTGACGTATTAATGTGATAAAGACCTTGTATTTCTTTATTCTCTGTTAGTTAATATGCCTATGTCTATACTATATTGAACACTTGTTGGCTACTAAATTGTGCTAGTATTAAACAGCAAAATATTTAAAATATCTCTTTTAAATATCAGTGAATCAGCTCATGAATTGGAAATATTTCCTAACCATCAATTTATTAGTGTGTGTGTGTGTGTGTGTGTGTGTGTGTGTGTGTGTGTGTATGTGCCAGAGCTGGGACTTGAAATCTAGTCCTGGGCACTGTCCCTGAGTGTGTTAGCTAAAGACTGGTGCTTTACTACTTGAATCACAGCTTCACATACAGCTTTTTGATGGTAAATTGGTGATAAGAGTCTCACAGACTTTCCTGCCTGGGCTAGCTTTAAACTGCAATCCTCAAATCTCAGATTCCTGAGTAGCTAGGATTCTAGCTGTGAACCACTGGTTGCCTCAAGTTTTATTTTTGTTTTTGGCCTTTTGTCATTATGTAGAACTGCAGAAGAAATTATTGTAAAATTTGAATTTTTATCTCTTGGCGAAAAACTCCCTTGTGACATTAATTTTTTAAAATGTGATGTCACATAGTTCCAAATTTTGTTATGTATGGTAAATATCTATACATATATTATATCAGTATTATACACATAATATATATTTTTGGTTATCACAGTAAAGGTGGTATTTATCTTTGGTGAAAACTGCATAGCATTCAAATTTAGTGTGGTCAAGAATGCTTTTTTAAAATGATTATCACTAATTAAAAAATAGAAGTAATTGAACATTTCAACAGCACTGGAATACCTTTTTCCTTAAATTGCTAAAAAGTTTTTTTAGTCTTTTTTATTGTATTGTATTTGTTGGGGTAATATATTCTTCAGATAGTGGGTACATTACTTGAACAGTGATACCCCTTCCTATGGGAATCTCCCAATTTTCTTCCTCCTACCCCCTCCAAAATCTGGTGCCATTTTTGATGTGCCCACTCCATGAAATGCTTTTACTTCATAGTCTTTCCTTGAGGTGGAAGTTTGGTATCCTCACGGTTCTGAATGGAACTGCCAAGTTCAAGTGATGGTCTTCAAAGTTACCAACTATAACTTCTAATAGAGCTACTCCAGGAGTAGTTCTAGTGAAGTCATTTCATCTTCTTCATTCTTTAAATTTGAATAAGTTAGTTCCTTTTATATCATCCTTAGAAAGTAGGTAGCAATAAAAAATCCAAAGTAACTTGTGATCATGATGCATGAATGAAGTGCAAGCTGAAGATAGCATATTTCAAGATGTTTGATCCATTTAGATTTAATTCTGGTTTGGGGTGACATATAGGGATCCAACTTTAGTTTTCTCCAGGTGCTTAACCAATTTTGCCAGCACCTTGTTGAAGACATTTTCTTTATTCTGTCCTATTTTTTTGGCTCCCTTATCAAAGATTAGGTGGCCATAGGTCTTCAGTTCTATTCCATTTGTCCTCAGGCCTGTTCTTGAGCCAGTACCAAGCTGTTTTTATTACTATAGCTCTGTAATAAGGTCTGAAGTTTGGTACTGATATTCCTCCAGCACTTTTTTTTGTACCCCAAAAAAGCTTTATTATAAGTAGTTGGCTCATGTGATCATGGAGACTCAAGCCTGCCCCTGGAAGCAGCGCAGGAAAACCAACTATCTGCCCAGTGCGCTGAAACTGAAGCATGTAGACCCATCCCATGGCCCACTATGAGGCACTGGTTGGGCTGAGAGCTAGTCGTGCAGCAGCACACAGCCTCTGGGAACAGGCCAAACACCTGCAAAACTGCAAACTCTGACCTAGTCAGCAGCGGAATCAATTTGGCCGATAACCACAGGTATACACAGATTCCCAGAACCACCAGTCCCAATCCAAGTAAAGACCGCCACCTACCGACCACAGAGTTAACTTACAACAACAGTTCTCGATGCCTAGGAGAGTGCAAAGATGAATTACGACATACATAAATAATCAAAGTCCGACACAAAGCCCAAAAGGAAACAAGAGCGAAGGGACAAAAGAGATGTCACCATCTCAAGAAATGACACCTGAAGAGACATGAAATATGACTCAAATCAAGGAGATGATTTTGGAAATGACTAACGAAATTAAGGCTGAATTCCAAAAGCACAAGCAAGAAATTTCCAAGGAACTCTTCAAATTCAAAAGAGAAGTGGAAGAAAAGTTCAATACCCTCTCAGCAGACATGATCAGCTCAGTGTCCACACTTCAAGCAAAAATGGAGGCATTAAGCAGCAGATTGACTGAGATGGAGAATAGAACATCAGGAATGGAAGATGAATCACAAGAGCTGGAACAGAGAATCACCACCTTGGAAAGATTAGTCAGAATCCACCAGAGAGAACTCCAGGATGTGGCAGATGCAGCAAAGAAGTCTAATCTTTGTATAATAGGGATTGATGAGGGCGCCAAATTTCAGGACAAAGGAATGCAACCCTTATTCACCAAAATCATAGCAGAGAACTTCCCCAACCTCAAAAGGGAAAATATTCATATTATTGAAGGTTTCAGGACTCCAAACAGGCAAGATCCTAGAAGGAACTCATCTAGACATATAGTAAAGACACTAGACCGTAATACCAAGAAATTGATCTTAAATGCTGCAAAAAAAAGAAAGAGCTATACTACAATGGTAAAAAATTCTAATTACAGCAGATTTCTCCACGCAAACCTTAAATGCAAGAAAAGCTTGGACCACCAACTCAGACTGATATATCCAGCAAAACTAGCATTTACATTTGAGGGAGAAACAAGAATATTTCACTCCAAAGAGAAGTTTTATGAATAAGTGTACACTAAACCAGCATTACAAAAAATATTAATTAATCGAGAACAAATTGTAGAACATCAAGAACCCCCATCAAGAAGCAAATATCTATAATTCACTAAACACAAAAGGGGGAAAAAAAGAGACAGAAAGAAACTTAGAAGTAAAAATAAATAATGACAATGGACACGACCACTTCTCCATAATTTCCCTAAATGTGAATGGGCTGAACAATCCAATCAAAAGACACAGGGCAGCAGACTGGATTAAGAAACACCACCCATCCATATGTTGCCTCCAAGAGACCCACCTCACCGCCGAAGACAAAAACAAATTCCAAGTGAAAGGATGAAAACGAATTTTCCACTCCAATGCACCATGCAAAAAAGCAGAAGTAGCAATCTTAATGTCCAACAAAATTAACGTCTCAGTAAAATCAGTACATAAAGATAGAAATGGCCCTTACATATTAGTAAAGGTTACAATCCATATCCATAATTTTACAGTTATAAACATTTACTCCCGCAACACGGGAGCACGCAAAATCGTCAAACAAACTCTCTTAGAATTACAGAACAAGATAGAGTCAAACACCATCATAGTGGGAGACCTCAATACACCACTCTCAACAAACGACAGGTCAGCTCAACAAAAGTTAAGCAAAGATACCATCGATTTAAATGACACCATAGCCCAGCTGGGCTTAACAGATATACACAGAGTCTTCCACCCAACTGTGAAACTTTTTACATTTTTCTCAGCACACATGGAACACACTCAAAAATAGATCGTATAATAGTTCAGACAGAAAACTTAGTAAGTACAAGAGAACTGATATAATCCCATGCATTCTATCAGACCACAGTGGAATCTCAGACAAATTCTGAACAATGCAGACAAAGTCAAAAAACATTCAATCACTTGGAAGCTGAACAACACATTTCTGAATAACTCCTGGGATCAGATCAGAAAAGACATTAAAAGCTTCCTTGAATGCAATGACAATCAAGAAACATCACAAAGGAACTTATGGGACACAGCAAAGGCTGTTCTAAGAGGCAAATTTATCGCACTAGGAGCGCATATTAAAAAGACAGAAGAAGAGCACGTAAATAACCTAAAAAAAGAAACAGGAGCAAGAAAAAGTTAATTCTAAAACAACTAGAAGGACAGAAATAACAAAAATAAAATCAGAAATATCAGAGTTTGAAATAAGATCTATTATACACAAAATTGATAAATCAAAAAGTTGGTTCTTTGAGTCAACAAAATAGACAAGATTAATCAAAAAAAGGAGAGGGGAGACTCAAATAAACAAGATTAGAGACCCTATGGTAACAATCACAACTGATTTCCAAGAAATTCAGTCCATAATGAATAAGTACTACCAGGGTCTATATTCAAAGAAATAAGAAAATCTAGTAGAAATGGATGATTTCTTAAATAAATATAATGAATACAATGAAGAGGTAAACAAACTGAACAAACCAATCTCTTACAATGAAATTGTGGAAGCAATCAGGGAAATCCAACCATAAAGAGCCCAGGTCCAGATGGTTTCACTGCAGAATTATACAAGATGTTTAAAGATGAAATAACACCTATGTTCTTGAAACTCTTCCAAGAAATAGAAACAGAAGGAGCAATACCAAACTCATTTTATGAAGCTTATATTACTCTCATCCACAAACCAGGGAAAGACCCAACAAAAAAAGAAAACTACAGACCTATCTCTGTAATGAACACAGACGCGAAACTCCTCAATAAAATATTAGCCAACAGAATTCAGAAACAAATTTAAAAAATCATACACTATGATCAAGTAGGATTCATCCCACAGATTCAAGGCTGGCTTAACATTAGTAAATTAATCAATGTAATACTGATGTATTACATCAATAGAGCTAAGGATAAGAATCATATGATAATTTCTCTGGATGCGGAGAAGGCATTTGACAAAATACAACATCCATTCATGTTGAAAGCACTAGAAAAAATAGGAATAAGAGGTACATTCCTCAAAATAGTGAAAGCCATATATGAAAAACCTACAGCCAGTATTATACCAAATGGTGAAAGACTGAAACCATTCATCTTAAAATCAGGAGCTAGACAGAGATGCCCACTCTCTCCACTTCTCTTCAATATAGTGCTGGAACCCTTAGCCAGACCAATAAGGCAAGAAAAGGACATCAAAGGGATCCACATTGGGAAAGAAGAAATTAAACTATCCCCCTTCGCAGATGACATAATCCTCTACTTGAGTGACCCAACAAATTCTACTCCCAGACTTCTAGAATTAATAAACTACTTCAGCAAAGTGGCAGGATACAAAATTAACCTTCAGAAGTCAGTAGCCTTCTTTACACCAACAATACACAAACAGAAGGCCAAATCAAGGAAAGGATCCCATTGGCAACAGCCCCCAAAAGAATAAAATACTTAGGAATATACTTAACCAAAGATGTAAAGGAATTATTCAATGAAAACTATAAAAGCCTAATGAAAGAAATTAAAGAGGACACTAGGAAATGGAAAGACATCCCATGCTCATGGCTAGGGAGAACCAACATAGTGAAAATGGCTATACCGACAAAATTGATATACAAATTCAATGCAATCCCCATCAAAATCCCAAAGACATTCTTTACTGAAATAAAAGATACAATCCAAAGATTCATATGGAACAAAAAAAGACCTAGAATAGCCAAAACAATTCTAAGCAAAAAGAGCTATGCTGGTGGTATTACAATACCAGAGTTCAAACTCTACTATAGAGCCATAATAACAAAAATCACTTGGTATTGGCACAAACACAGACCAGAAGATCAGTGGAACAGAACAGAAGACCCAGAAATAGAACCACATACGTATAGGCAACTTGTATTTGACAAAGGAACCAAAGATATACAGTGGAACAAACACAGTCTATTCAATTATTGGTGCTGGCAAAACTGGGCAGCCACATACAGAAAACTAATAATTGACCCTGGTCTTTTGCCATGCTCAAGCATTAACTCAAAGTGGATCAAAGATCTCAATGTCAGACCGGAAACCATGAAACTGCTACATGATAGAGTAGGAGAGACTCTGCAACTCATAGGCACAGGCAAAAGATTCCTGAACAGAATCCCAGGGTCACAACAGATTGGAGAGAGACTTGATAAATGGGACTACCTAAAAATAAAAAGTTTCTGTACAGATAAAAACATAGTCGCGAAAGTAGAGAGACAGCCAACCAACTTGGAAAAGATATTCACCAATAATGCATCTGACAAATCCAGTATCTACAGTGAACTCAAGAAACTAATCCCCCCCAAACCCAATAAACCATTCGTTAAATGGGCAAGGGAACTTAACAGAGACTTATCAGAAGAAGAGATTAAAATGGCAGAAAAGCATATGAGAAAATGTTCATCATCTATGGTCATAAAGGAAATGCAAATAAAAACAACCCTAAGATACCACCTTACCCCAACAAGAATGGCCAAGATTTTGAACTCAGACAATGACAGTTGCTGGCAGGGTTATGGAGAAAAAGGAACACTACTGCACTGCTGATGAGAAGGTAAACTAGTTTAGCCACTCTGGAAAGCAGTGTGGAAGTTTCTTAAAGAACTGGAAATTGATTTTCCCTACTTTCCCACCATTCCACTTCTGGACATCTACCCTGAACATCATAACCCAAGATACGATAAGGACACCTGCTTAGCTATGTTCATCTCTGCACTATTCACAATAGCCAGGTGATGGAAACAATCCAGGTGCCCTACTGAAGATGAATGGATACAGAAAATGTGGTATATATACACAATGGAATTCTACATAGTCAACAGACAAGATAAAATAATGGCATTTGCAAGAAAGTGGATGAATCTAGAGCGAATCATGGTGAATGAGACAAGTCAAGATCTAAGGAACAAAAGGAGCATGGTATCCTTAATATGTGGCTATTAAACCAAAGAATACAAGAGTGAGGACTCAATATATGCATACCCAATGCTATGGAAATGGTAATGAAAATATAAACATAACTATATAGACATAAAAACCTATGACTCTATAGATATAATGTTTTATTTCATAAATTAATATGTTTCTATCACATACAAACTCTTAGCCTAATTTTGATTAAGTTCTAAAGACTAAGTCCCAGTGATTCTAAATAGAGATTCCCTTCTTGAACATTTGTGTGTTAAACTTGTCATTTAAAATATGATGTAAAAATCAGTGTTAATAAATTCTTTAATAACAAAGCTTTATTATAAGAAGTTGGCTCATGTGATCATGGAGGCTCAAGTCTAGATCAGCAGTTAGTTTTGGCCGATAAAACTATGGCCCAGAAATACCCATGGTACAGACAAAACCAAAAGCAGTCCTCTAGAGTCTTTTGTTCTAATCAGGCCTCAATCTGATTAACCCCTCTCAGTCTGTTTTTCCTACTGATTAAAATGTTTGACCAAATATTCGGGTGCCTATATCCAAGTCCTTCAACTTTGCTCATCTTTTCAAGATTTCCCTGACTAATCTGGATTCCTTTAAATTTCCATAAATGATTAGATGAGCTTTTTCATTTCTGCCAAAATATCAATGGAGATTTGGTAGAGATTATACTGGACCTATTGATCCCTTGGGGTAACAGTATCACATTATCAATGCTGTTTTCTGTCTCAGGAGGATAGATCATAAAATACTTTCCTATTCCTTTGGGTCTTCTCAAATCTTTCAGTGATGTTTTGCAATCTTCATCACCCTAAAAAAAGAATGGAGCTAAGGAGGGACAAAAGACTGAGGATTTCTTTGTTGGTGGTAGTTCTCTAGAGAGGCAATGTACCCACTTCATAGGTTCGATAGACGTATTTGTCCATTCCTCATTTTTTCATTCAATAAGTATTTAGCAGGTGGCTACTTTGGGTCAGGTAGGATTAGGGATGTGATAATGTGAAAACAAAATGGCATTTTGCAATGCGATATTCGCTAATGACTTCTATCCTTGGGGTTCCATGCTAAACACTGATTGAGGAAACAAAAACACCTCAGGTACTACCTCCAAGAAGTTCAGTCTGTTAGAAGGCCAAACCTAGAAGCCAAATAATGTCACTGTGGGGTATAAGTGTTTACTAGATGTATAGAAGTCTTTACTTCAGCACTGTTGTTTCTGCTAAGGATTGTTTTTGCTATTCGAAACCTTGTATTATTTTACATGAATTTTTAGATTGCTTTCTCTATTACATTAACGAATGACGTTGTGATATTGATGGATATTGCATTGAATTTGTAGGCAGCCCTTAGCACGATTGCCATTTTCACTATGTTAATCCTCCCAAACCAGAAGCATGGGAGGTTTTTCCACAAATCTCTTCAGAAGCCTAATTAAAGACCAATTGTTAATGAAGAGGGCCTGGAGAAGGAGATGAATGAAACTGGAAATATATTTAAGAGAATCATCTCAGAGAACTTCCCAAACATTCAGAAATAAAGGCCCATTCAGATACAAGAAGCTTTTAGAATCCCTAACAGACCAGAACAGAACAGGACATCCCATGGCCACATTATAATCCGCACAGGATCAATAGAGGCCAAGGAAAGGATCCTTGAAGTGGCCAGGGAGAAGAGAACAATCACCTACAAAGGAAAACCAATCCGAATAACCACAGATTTCTCACAAGAGACCATGCAAGCAAGATGAGACTGGAATGATGTATGACATGTCATGTGTTTTTCTTTTGAACTCTAATTTATTTAATTCTGATTTAATTTTAATAATTTTTTTCTTCTACTGGATTTGGGTTTGGTTTGTTGCTGCTTTTCCCAGAGCTTAAGGAGCTTAATTGCTGGCTTGAGATTTCTCCAATTTGTTAATGCAGGCACTCAGAGCTATAAATTTTCCTCTGAGTACTACTTTTGCTGTATGCCAAAGGAGCTAGTATTTTGTGTGCTCCTTTTTTGTTCAAAACCATAAATGGTTGAATTTCTATTCTGATCTCATCAATGATCCACTGGTGATTCAACAATATATTGTTAAATCTCAATGAGTTACAGGATTTTTAGTTTTGAGGTTTCACTGATGTACTGAGGAATCAAATTCAGGACTTCCTGCATGCTAGACAAGGACTTTACCACATACCCACCTTCCCAGCCCTTTCCCCTCATTTCTTCATTTATAAGTAAATTTTCTTTTATGTTTTAAGTTGTACTTATGTGCTTTTTGACAAGTATCACTGTGCATGAGTGAATACTTGTATTTCAAATAAGCCATTTCAAATATAATTGTTTATTGGTGTTACCTAGTGTGACACAAGGCACTGTAGAGCTACCATTGACGAGTATAGACTTTGTAAAGTACTTTGAGTACTGACAGATGAAATGGGGGTGGTTTCTTTTGAGTTTGATTAGAGATAAGCCTATCTTAATTTGGTTCTTTAGCAATGTTATGGGCAAGCTCCACTCTATACTCCTTTAATGTACATTGAAAATATTGACTATGATTTGTGTGTAGTGTTCTTACTAAAAAATCTGGCTCAAGGCCCAGCTTTTCAGCCAGTGATTCCCAGCGTAGTAACTATCAGGCATTAAAATTCTCTTGGCTCCTCTCCTCCTGCTTCTGGCTAGAATTCTTAACTCAAGTTAAGGGGTGGTGATGCATAAACTTTTGGAGATTTGTAGGTTTGGATGAAACCCAGTGAGAATAGACTATAGCTTCAGCTTATTCTGACCTCTATGAAGATTCTACTCTCTTAAAGATCAGGAAAAGCTTGTTAATAGTTAATTCAGGAAAAGGAAGCTGGGAAAATCTAACTATTTTGAAACAGAAACAGTTATGCAATTTTAAAGGATTATCTATTTTGGTACAGAGATAATGCAATTTTCTGAAATATAGACTGATTATAATATTTTATGATCCCTATAAACAAATGGCAACACTTAATCAGTTCCTACATTCAACTAAAATTTCTAGAAGAGAACTGAATTTCAGATACTTGTCTGATAATTATTGACCAGAGTGGGTAAGTTATATTTTCTAAGATTTTAAAACAGATTTTTGTTATAGAGATCCTTATTTCTTAGCTTTTCTCCCATGAGCTATTTAGAAGTGGAGGTCCCACAGTAGTTTTGTAAAACAGATCATGAGCTGTCTTTTGAGTAATGGGCAAAACAATGAGTCTAGACAAGACTGAAATCTCCAATGGATTATTGTATGGCTACTATTGAGCACAATCTGTAACCAACCTGTGAGATCTTATAACGTGATGTAAACACTAACCAGACACTCTGCTTCTTTTTAATATGCTCTGAGAGGCTATGTTTCAAGGAAATTCACTACTTGGAGAAAAGCCATTTTCCCTTATTTCTACAACTTGGAGCTCTGCTGGCCCATGGCTGGATTCTGATGCCATTTTAGGCATACTACCACTTTTTAAACACAAAGAAAGCTAAATTAAAATGTTCAGGGCCAAGATCTCCTTTTTTTTCATTTGCAGAGCACACAAATTTAGTTTTGGCCTGAAAGTATTCTATAAATGAAGTATTAATTATTTTAGTTGAATATGGTAATGTACAGTGAATAGACTTTATGTTTTGTCAGTCATGGATCCATGGGAATGGAGTATTGAATGAATTAGGGAGTTCTATAATTTGCCATAGCGATGATTCAAAAATAGAAGTTTTCAGTAGGGATTGAAGTCAAGTGAGCAAATAATTTATTTAGAATTTTCCTTCTGGTCTTGTTTTTCAATACTTTGATAAGCAGTAGTGTATATGTTCTCTAGGTCTCTGAATATAGCTTCTTATATCACAGTAGTCAAATAGGGATGGCTTCATTTCACCCACCCCAAAGCTCTTGTACACGGAGTAGGGCAGTACTGATTAATTTATGCTTCACAGAAAGGAGAAAACAAAGTTTTGGTACCTATTACATTTGGATGAAGTAATAAAATACTTAATGTTCTTTGTGAAATAAGAAGGGCATTAAATATAGGATATAAGAAATCTTGAGAGTTTGAAGGATTGCATATAACCTTACCATATATCATGAATTTTAGTTCTAGGACACTAAGATAAGAACAGAATTGGGCAGCCCCTCATTTCTCTCTCTTTTTAGGTAAAGTCTAAGTAGACTACACAGACATGGATAATAAAAAAGGTTATTTCTTCCCCTGGAAGTTGACTGAAAAATGTTGCTTTTAACTAATAATCTGCATTTCCTAACAATCAGCCTCCATTTCTTGCCAGTGGCAAAGTGTCTCTAGAGATACCAGCCATGATTAGAAGCTTGAGAGACTCAAGGATTATTAACTTAATATCATCAATTTTCCCAGATGAGACACTACTACTATCATCATTGACATAATGATTCCCTTCTGTCTACCCCATTGTCTCAAATACAGGCTGCCCATTCTTTGTTTTTGTTTTTCTGACGGTCCTGGAATTTGAATTCAGGGCTTTCCCTTAACTTTTGCACTCAAGGCAGGAATTCTCTACCACTTGGGTTATAGCTCTGCTTCTGGCCTTTTACTGGCTAATTGGAGATAAGAATCTCAGAATCTTTCCTGTCTGTGCTGACTTAGAACCATGATTTTAGGTATCAGGTGTTCAGAATAGCTAGAATTATAGGTCTTGGTCATAGACTCAGGGATTTCTCATTTTTTAATTGATCCTTTCTTCTAAGACTACTTGGCAGAGTTCATTGCTTACAGGATATCATTCAACCATCTCATTTTCAAGCATACAATCATCATCAGAAAATATTAATTTCCTTTCCTGGGTTTAGGATTCCAGATGATTGAAAGTTTCATATTTTAACTCTTAAAGATTTTAAGACAAATCATTCCTATTTGAAAACAATATTAACATCCCCCTGTATGCATTTTTCCTTTTATTACAAAACCCTCTTTCTATCAAGGGTATCAATAGTCCTCATGAGTTGGCCAATTGACAAGCTGAAAGAGCTTACACTGATCACTATTTTTGTCTTAATACTAATCTCAATACTTGGTTCTTGATCCAGTTGTTTGGACATAGTAATTTTCAATGGAAGCCTCTTCTTAAGCTTCAAGCTTCCTTTATTCATCAAATTCTTCTCTTTCCTTTTTCTTTGTGTCACATGGCCTCATTACACTGAACTTTCCTATTACTGAGAGTTCCAGCTCTCAAGTACCACATGTCATTTCCTATCTCAACTGCATGGAACCAGGGAGATATAATGTGTCCTAAGATTTTCTGCCATTGCCTCTTTATCAATCATTAGTGTGATGTATTTCAATTAGTCAGTTCAACAGACATGGAAATACTACAGTGTGACCTTTAAAATGACTAAAACATAACCACATTTATAATTTTGTTCTGGAAAAGGACATATATCATGGAACTCTAAAATTTTTCCCTATCATTTGAAGGCTCCATTTTTAAAATAATTTTTTTATTTTTGAAAGATTATATTTATTCATCAGTAATTTAGAAAGTAAAGGAGTGAAAATGTATCCCCTAATGAGACAGAAATAATCAAAGTGGCTTAGGAATAATATCAAAGGTGTACTATCTGTGTAAACATAATCTCAGAAGGAGAACAGATATAGCAAAAATTGTTGGAATTTTTAAGTGCTGTTATGCACAATGTGTGAAGACATTAAATTTGGTGAAAAGTCTACTTCAAGAAATTCAGTAATTCCATAAAAGCAAAATTATCAAGAAAAATCATTATACACATATACTTGAAATCAAATATGAAAAATGACAATAATGACAGCAGATACAAGAAGGAAAAAACCCATAATGTAAACAAAGGAGTTCAATTTGAATGATTACAGACATCAGAAATTATCCAGATTAAAGAAAACAATGGGTAAGCATTACTAAATTTGAAAGAAACAAATTCTCCAGTAAACAACTATTGCTGGGAATAAAAAGGAAACACACACATACTTATATAAATATTTAGGACAATTTGTTACCCCAGTATATCTTCAGGAAATGAAAACAGAAAGGTGATGATAATTGAGGGAGAGTTATATTTTCTCTGATTATATTCCTTTATTTTCTTAATTAAAAAGTATACATCCTATACTTAATTTGAAAACAAGAACTCTGAGACATGTTTCATGTTCAACAAAATGAGATTTTTGCATTGATATACAGCTTGTAAACATTGTCATAACCAACATTTAGAATAATTTAGTCATCTGAATAAGATATCCCTCCCAGACCCCTGCTGGCATTCTTGATCCTCAGTGAAGGCCTGGCAATTATAGATGGATGGAACTATTTTTATCTGTGCATTTGTGCTCTTAAAGAGTTCATGAGAATTAGGCAATACTTTGCGTTCTTGAACTCTGTTATCTCCTAACATCATGAAAGTGGCTATATTTTCATAATTCTTTTATGCTTCCTGCTGTATATGAAATAACATCTTTGCACACTTTTATTTTAAATTTTTTACCATTGCTTATTGGTTCATGGAAACTTTTCACATAAAGGAAATTTTGTACTTAAAAAAAAGAGTTCTTGTGAATGGACTCAATATAGAAAGTTGCCTTTTGAGTATGGGTTCTTACACAGGAGTAAAAGGCAATGGAGACCAGTCATGTGTTAGAAACTATCAGTAGACTATACCTCTTTTTAACCAATAAGCAATATTTGATGATTGAATGTGTAACAGTTCATTGATTTACCAGTTGAAGGATATTTGGTTTGCTTGATGTTAATTAATAAAGCTGCTTTTACTTGGACACAATATTTTAAAGTTATTTTTATTAGCATACATTAATAGTACAAGGTAGTTTCATTAGGATAAAAATTGCAGATACATACAATGTACCTTAAACATATTCATACTTTATATTCGATTCCTTCAATTTCTTTTTTCCATATATTTTATTATAATTAATAGAAGGGTTACATTATATTCACTAGATATAAGGTATGCTACTTCACAAACATTGATACCCTTTCTAATGTCTTGGTCCCCATTCCCTCCCCTTTCCTTCAATTCTTTCTCTGCACTGGCATCCTCTTTCAAACACTGTTTGGTCTTATTGGGCTCTTTTGTGTTTGTGTGCGTGTATGTTTGTGTGTGTGTAACAGAACATAATAGTTGCCCATATTGTTAATGTTTTACATTAGGATGAGGTATTTCCCACAGTAGATAAATTAATATTGTTACCTTACTATTAATGTCTATGGTATATTTACATTCTTTCACCTTTTCTTTAATGCTCTTTCTCTGACCTATAATCCCACCCAGATAACCATGTTGAATATAATTTTTATGCCCTTAGGCTCAACCTTTTCCAGACTTCTTATACTTTTGATCACTTTGAACATTTTGAGGAGTACTGGTCAGATATTTTACAAAATGTCCTTTGACAGTTTTCTGGAGTTTTTCCCCAAGATTATCACATTGTAATTAATACATTATTATTATGTTAACTCATTGTGTTTGGGGAAGGAAGATTCTTCTACCTAGTAATGCAACAGGACTTAAGATTTCACATCAAGATACAGATATTTAACATGACTTATACTTGTAAACATCCATTGAAGTAGTGTTGAGTTTCTTTACTAAAAATACTCCTTTACCTCTTTTCTACCTTGTAATCTTTAGGAAAAAAAGACTTGTACGAAATATACAGTGTAAAGATAGCGGGTTCCACCTCTTTCCTGAAAAAATATTTACTTGAATTATTTTAAAATGTTCCACATAAAATTGTACCTTCACTTATTTATTCAATCTTTTAGTTAGATCAACATAGACTCGTGAATATTTATTTATACATTTTTATAGTCTAGTATTCTACCATCTTGTTCATCTCATTCATATTGTTTCAGCCATAGGGACTGTCAGTTTCTCTAGCTGTCTCCTCAGAGTCCCTTTGACACATATCTAATGAAAGACTTTCTTTTATGTGAAATATTTTCTTGCATTCATCACAAGGTATTCTGGATTAACTTTATATATTCATTACCTCAGAATTATACCCAAGTATTTGCTAAAGAATTTTCCTAGTTCCTTAAGTTGGAAAATAGTATTTGATACAAAATCCCAGGATGTTTTATCTGGTCTCTACTCCTGAAATATTGCAGCACAATAAAGGTCTCCTAAACTGGGAGAATATTTGTATATATTATATTTTGTTATAACATATAGTATGTGTGTATATAATAAATATAATTAAATAATACAGATAGCTATAAATAATTCTGCTTGCAATTATATCTATATTAACCTAAATGTGATTTTACACGGATGTCTCCTACTTTAATTTATTTATCACATGAATTATATCAACCTCTTCCCCTTGCTTATCTGTCACTTCCCATTCCAATAGTGATGAACCTGTTTCCATTCATCTCAACCTGTCCGCTTATGAAGTTCCATGACAGTGGTTCCAGAAGTCTTCCCAGATGAAATGGCTTTATTAACTGGACAGTGCTTGTTCTTAGTCTGACAGTTTTTACTTCTCTCCAGTGTTACTTCACTCTGCTCCTGTGTTCTCCACCGTGACTTCAGAGAGCTTCTATCATCTGATTTTATGTGGTTGGGATACTGTATAACATTCTGTAGTATGCCATGATATCTTCTGATCTCCTCAGTGATTTAGAGTTTCTGTAGATTGAAGTTGACATTCTTATGTTTTGCATTTGAAAAAGGTATGGTGTCATATACATGTATATATATTTATAATAACATACAGAAGAGTTTTATCACCTTAAAAATTCTTTATTTATTCAAATATCTCTGCTCCTGAAATTTGTCAAACACTACCCTATTTACAATGTTTTCTATCTATAAATTTGCCTCTTTGAGAGGATCATATAAGTGCAATAATAAAATACTTAAGGTTTTCACTTTGACATTTTTACATAGCAACATAAAATGCCAAGAATGCACTAATGTTTGGCATGATTTGACAACCATTTCCTCTTACCACCGAATAATAATCTTTTGTGTGGATGTACTCACATTTGTTTACAAATTCATCTATTGAAGGATTGCTTCTGGTTTTTGAGGTTTCCTTCATTGTTTCCACTTTTTGGTGACCCTGTATAAAGAACCCTATAAAAATAGTTTATTGGTTGGCGTATGAACAGGTCTTAAATAGATCATATGAGTACTGGTGAGGTTGTGAATTTCCACGGTCAAATGATGTCTTGCTTCACATGCCAGATGCTCTGCATGGACACTGAGCTCTATACATCTTTGATTCTGTTTTTACTACTACTGGGGTTTGAACTAACGTCCTCATACTTATTGGGAAGATGCTTTTCTACTTGAGCCACCACACTAGCCATCAAAAACTTGTTTGGGAAGTACTAATGCTGTGATACCTTCCTGTCTACAATGTGACAGAATTCTGGATGCTCAGCATTTTCAATAATACATCTTGTTTGTTTTTAGTGGGTCATTGGGCATGAAGTCAAGGCCTAGGCACTGTTCCTGAACTTTTTGAGTCTCTGATGATCAGCACAGTACTAGCTTTTAATTCTAATTTTTTTTGCCCTTCTAGTGTCCATGACATTCTACTATTTTCTAAATTTCCTTTTTTTGTGATGAATAATGAGTTAGACTCAGTTGATGTGCTTATTTGCTAGTTGTATATCTTATTCTGTGGTAGGTCTGTTAAAATATCTTACAGCTGAACTATTTACCATAGCAAATATATGGAACCAACCCAGATGCCCCTCAGTAGATGACTGGATCAAGAAGATGTGCTATTTATACACAATGGAATTCTATGCTGCTGTCAGAAAGAATGACATGGCTCCATTTGTAAGGAAATGGAAAGACTTGGAAAAAATCATATTAAGTGAAGTAAGCCAGACTCAAAAAAATATAGGCTCATTGGTTTCCCTTATTTGTAATAATTGGTACAACCTTGGACTCTCCTAGCAGAGGATTACAATAGCTCAAAATCTAGATACATAAGGCCATATTGGATGAGGCTAAATGAAAGGATCTCCAGGATATGGAAACAACAGCTATAAAATGTGTGATTGTTTTTCTTAATGTACTATGTTATTTCTCATCTCTTTTGCTGTCCCTTGGTTATTCTCATATTGTTACAGTATCTTACCTTGTCATTTGGTATATTGTATATATGTTTATTTGTTTATTTGAAATAGGAAAGGGAATGGGGGAAACAAGATGAGGGGAGGGGTTGGGGGGAGGGAAATGGGGACAAAAACATTAGAAGGGTTATCAATGTGTGTGAAGTAATGCACCTTCTATCTGGCAAATATAAATGTAACCCCTCTATTAATTGTAATAAAAATATATGAAAAAAATCTTACAGCTGGGAGGCAGTGGTTTATGCCTCTAATGCTTTCTATTCAGGAGGCTGAGATTGGGAATTGCAATTTGAAGACAGCAAGGGTAGGAAAGTCACGACACTCTTATATTCAATAAGTGACCAAAAAGCTGAAAGTGGAACTTTGGCTCAAGTGGTAGAGGGTTATCCTTGAGTAAGTAAGATAAAGAACCTTAAGAAAGCCTGAGTTTAAGCCTCAATCACACCCACACCCACATACACAAACACAAACATTATCTTGTTAATTCTTAATAAAATTATTTTCTTATAAAATTTTAGAATTCCTTGTATTATCTGGATTCAAGTCCTTTGGTTGAAACATTCTAAAACATTATTTGGTATAATTTATTCATTATATGCATATAATTTAACATTTATTTTAAATTTCTGAAATTATATACTATTATTCCTTTATATTAAGAACAATAAAATAAGTTAATGTACTTATAAATACCAATATGAGGCTCTCTAGTCAGAAACAAGAATTTCATGTTTTTATTTCCTAACATCATCTACTACCTAAAACACTCTTGAATTTGCATTGTGGTTTTAGAAATGCCACTATCAGCTTTTTACTTTATTATTTGATATTTTTAACTTTTCCTTTTAAGAAGAAATGAACATTTTATTAATCTATTATAATTTACATTAAGATTAATTCATTTAGTTTTATATTGAACTTATTTCAATTTTTTGTTAACAATTAGCAGGCAAAATACTTAACTGTATCTTTGGCTAACTTGTCTGATATGAGTGAACAGAACACAGAGGTGAAAAGGCTTCCTTTGCCATTCAGGGAACAGGGACATTTTGGAATGCTGGGTTCAGTTTTGGTTTGCCATTCTTAAAGGGAGACATTGACAAATTGGAGCTAATACATAGGGCAATGGAGATAGTAAAAGGGCTAGACATGGTGTCACATAAGGAATGTTTAGAAAAAAACTGGAATGTTTAGTCTGCAAAAGGAAAGAATGATGGGGCTACAGATCAGTTGGAGGGACACGATAGCCATCTATCTTTATAAACATTTACAGGATCAACAATAGAAGGAGGATTTTTGTCATGAATGGTTTCCCTCGTAGTTGTCGGTTTATTTCAAAGAAGGTAAATCTTGAATTATAAAAATGTTTCGATTTTAGAGTTCTAAAATGGAAAGCATTTTCTAATTGAGATGCACGTTTAGTAAAAATAAATAAAGAGCTACCTTCAAAATCAACAGCATGAATGGGTCTTGTCTAAATATTCTTGAGGATGGCTAAATGAGGTTCTTCTTGACTTTACCTACCCTTCATCCAAAAATTTTCTACGATATTTCATAAATGCCTGATTTTGATAGTACACTTTCTAATACAATGGTATGCTGTGGAGAATGTTGATTACAAAATTCAAACTTTAAAGATGGAAGCTTGAAACTAGGCAGAGAAGCCATTATTTTATCTGGAACTATAAACATAAGAGTACCGAAAAACAGCCTAAGCAATTATGTCATTTTTTTGTAAAACACCAAGAAGGCAAAGCTGAAAAGAGTGTAGGTAAATGTTTATAGGATGACTGTTTAGAAAGGGAGACGAGGTTAGTCTCCAGCACTTTTCAAAATCTAAAGTACATGACAAGTTAACAGCAATGATCTCACTTGAACAATGGACTCCATTGATATAACTCGTCACTCCCTCTTCTTTCAAATAAATTCATCATTTGACTTCTGCACATTAGCAATATGTTGTTATCAATCTTCCTTTCTGGATGTTCTACCTAGTTTCCTCTGCTGATTCTTTTATTCCAATTTTAGAGGTAGTATAATTTCACTTACACACACATACACACAAACACACACACACACACACACACAGAGTCTAACATCTTCCAGGCTTACATTTGTAACCTCTATCTTCCTGAATTCCAAATTCAGTTATATAATAAGTTACCTGATCACCATTAATTTACCATCAATTACTGTTTAATCAGGCATATAAAATGAAATATTCAATGTTGAAGTTTGCTGTTTGCTATTTGCCCTCCCTCCCTTATCACAACCTTCTTGTCCTATCAAAAGTGTCTCTCTCTTAAGTCTTGCTCTATTATCAATTGTTTAGCCAACTAGTTCATTCTTGGTTTTCCTCTCCCTCAGTTCACACATCCAACTGGTTCATCAGTGTCTTTTGTTGGATTAGCCTTCATGATACAATCAGAGAGTAATCACTTCTTATCATCTCTTCAGCACTCTGCATCCAGTGACATTCTCCTCACTAGATTTCTACAACCTTGCCACCTGTCCCTTGCTTCTACCTTGCCTCTTCTTTGTAATCACAGACAAGAAGCATTGTAACAAAAGTCAGATTTGGCCACAAATGCTGCTCTAAATTTGAAAATGGTTTCCATCTTACCCAAGTAAAAGCTAAAAGCTCCCCAATGCCTTTTTCATTCGTCTTCATTGCTTAGCACTTACCCTTAGACTCATTTTATTCGTCACTGAACTTGTTTCCTGCTTTTAAAAAAGGAACAGACAAGTTCTCCAGTCCTCTGTGTGGTTTTGAGATAACTTTAACTCTCCTCTGTTGATCACCTATAGCTAGCAAGAACAGGTAGTGTTTGAGAAATTGGACATCTTAAACTAAGGGAAAGCTGTTGGAAAAGTCCAGGCTGTAGATCATTCTTCACTGTTATCGATCAGTGAGAACTTTAATTCCATGGTGTAAGTCTCAGAATAGGCTACTTTCTGGGGTTTCTCACAGTAGTACAAGCTGGGCACATGAGGAGGAGATTCCATGTTGGGCAGCTAGCTATTTGGATAGCAACTCGTGCTGAATCTTAGACTATCTCTTGCTTCCTTTGTATGGTAAAACTTCATACAGTTTGTGTATAAGTGCATCTCACCCAATTCAAGCAGTCTTGTAAGAATGACAAATTGGTGAATCAGGTTCAGAAAGTCCTTCATTGAGATGGAATTTATTATTCTATCTATATTAGTATTCCTCTAGATATCCACAGAATAGGTTCTCATTTCCTTCAGATATGTACTCATCATTTTGGTCAGTTCTGTATTTATGAGTAGACTGTCTATGTTCTTGTCATGTCAAAACTTGAATCTACAATGGGTTTGTGTTTGGCAATGGACATTTTTAAGGTAATTTTTATGAGATAGGACCACATTAGTGTGATTATTGTCATTATATGAAGAGACACAGAGATATGATACCTCTCTCCATTATGTCAGGAAGTATAAGGAAGGTGTTCATCTGCACAGCAGCTACAAAGGCCACAGGCCCTTGGCCTTGAACTTCTAGCTCCCCAGAACCCTGAGGAATAAATCTATATTGCCTCATTTTGCTGCCCATAGTAAGACAACTACTCTATAAAAGTTGCATACTTCATATTAACATTCAAAATCTCTCTTCTTTGTATTACCCACTACACTACCCTGGCACTTATATAACCTCCATTCTAAATAAGTATTGCATTAATTTATTTGATGTTGTCTAGCTTCTTTCCTCGATGTAAATAAGGACTTTTTACAGAGGCCTCTACACTTAAGTTACTTAAAAGATGTTGTTATTTTGTTATACAAAGTCTGCTAGGAGACCAAGCAATACTGACACTGATTTGTGCTGAAGTTTGATGATCTTCCTTTCTGTTTCTCTTAATTCATGCTTTGTGGTCTACAACCTCTGCCTAGTGGATGACTCACTCACCCCAATCAGGGTGGGTTCCATGGTCTTGCTTCTACTTTCTTATGTGCTTTAACTTGAAACCAAAAATCCACTGTCACCCACAGCATTGCCCAGGCTTACACCACAGTTTTATTTGGAGACAGTTCAAAAGTGCCAGTAAAGGGAAGAGCACTGTTCCTAGAAGAAAACACACACCCCTCCATATCACTGATGTGCCTCCCACTCGGTCTGTACTTAACACTGGGAGCAGGATAAAACTGTGCATCTATGGGCTGGGAGTTTGGCCTAATGGTGCTTGCCTAGCATGCTCGAAGACCGAGATTCGATTCCTTGGTACCACATACGAAGAAAAAGCTGGAGGTGGTGCTGTGGCTCAAGTGGCAGTCCACTAGCCTCAGTGCTCAGGCCCGGATTTCAAGCCCCAGGACTGGCAAAACAAAAAACAAAACTGTGCATTGCACAGAAAGTGGGCAAGTGTCCCAATGTGCTGAATTTTTGCTTAAAACACTTTAGTTTGTGAATAGATGGCATAGAGTTATAGATGTGATTACACCTGTCCTTTGTTGATATCAAGTGTTTCCGTGAGTTTGTCTCTAGTGTAGAGTGTACATCTAAGGAAATTCACGATGTAGAGCTCCTCATTTATTCCTGTCTACGAGTTTTATTGCTACCCTTTTGTCCAAATTGATCTCTCCGCAATGTACATAACATTTCTTAAATTATAAAAGCTCTGCATTCTTTTTTTTTTTTTTGTGGGTCCTGGGGCTTGTACTCGGCCTGGGCCCTGTCCCTGAGCTCTTCAGCCTAAGGCTACCACCCTATCCCGGAGCCAAGCCCCATTTTTCGTTTTCTAGAGGTTAATTGGAGATAAGAGTCTCAGGCTGGCTTTGAACATTGATCCTCAGATCTCAGCTTCCTGAGTAGCTAGGATTACAGGCATGAGCCACCCGCCAGCCCGGCATTCATAGTTTGTGTGTGTGTGTGCGTGTGTGTGTGTGTGTGTGTCCAAGTCCACTGTCCTTGGACTTTCTCAAGGCTAAAGCTCTACCACTTGAGCCTCAGCATCACTTTCGTCTTTTTTTTCTATGTATGTGGTACCGAGGAATCGAACCCAGATCTTCATGCATGCTAGGCAAGCTACCAGTAGGCCAAAGTCTCAGCCCTAGTAGAACATTTTTTTTCCTGTAGTAGACCACTTATTCGGGAAGCATAATTTCCTGAGTTGAATCTCCAGTTCTAAAGAATCAAGTATTATGCTAAGGATATAATGTAAGAAGATGAATTGCCCAAATTGTATCTTAAATTTTCAGAACTTTCAAAAGCGGTGCACATTTAATTAAAAATGACTGGATGTGGCTTATGCATTAGAGCACTTACAAAGGAAGTGAAGGCCCTGAGATCAAACTCCAGTACAAAACAGGAAAGAAAATAAATAAAAAAGTTTTAAACCAAGATATAGTGTATGTGGGTCAAAGAAAATTAAGATTTGAGCACTATCAATATTACAATGCCTGGCTTATCCAAACTCACCTTTAAGAATATGGAAAAGTAAATATGTATATATATATGTATATGTAAAAAAATAAATAAAAATGGGAAAGAAAAGAAACCAGAGTAATGAATAGCATTTTGTGGTCAAGATAAAATACAGAAAACCTAGTTTGCAGAATTAATACTCTATAGCCTGTTCCTAGGTGAGGAAGAGTGAAATTAAATGAATTCAAGGATGTGAAATGGTATTTAGAAGATAAAAGGTCAGGTAGAATAAAGATGCTAAAAGAAAAAATTTACTGAGAGAGATAGGAAAGTAGATCTAGCATTATATATGATATTGAGAAATGAGAGCAGTGCTAATAAAATGACACTTGTTTTATTAAAAATCCAATAAAATTGCCTTGGAAATTTCAAATAGCTTTTGAGGTAATGGTGAAAGACCTTCAGATGAAAATATTTAATATGCATTTTAGAATAAAAGAAGTCATGTGAGAATGTAGACCAAAAGAAGTCATTGATTTGGTATATTCTTTATATACTATTAGAATTCAAAGTACACGGGAATGAATACTCTGATAAAGAGTAGTATATAAAGAGTAGGGGGAAGTAGAATACAAGATACTGGAAGAAGAATAATATTAGTCAAGGATGTAAACTGTGGTTGGAGAAGTTTTGAAGATCTAATTGCTCAATTATGAAATTAGAAAAGATGAAACACAAAGTCACTGACAAAAGCCATTTTTAATCAAATAGTGAGACACTCATGTTACAAAGGATTAATGTGAAAATAGAACTGATGACAATGTATAATGTCCCAATTCCCTTTAGTAATAAAATTCATACTTTAATTGCTGGGAATGTTGGTGGTTAACAGTTCTTGGTCGAGCCCTTCTCCTCGAATTGTCCTTGTCTAAAAGCACTTCACTTGGACAAGATCACTTCCCCTTCTCTGGGAGCAGTCTGTCTAAAACTGGTCCATGAGATGGCATACAGTCCTGCTTCCTTGACTTAACGTGGGACAGAGCTGGAAGTCCAGCTGAGCCCAGTTCCCTGGAGGCATGAGGTCCTGTCAGGTCTTCATTTTGCTCTTAAGGACTATTTTGGCGACTTTCCCGTATCTGATTCTCCCTCATGGAAATTCCAACCCAAGACAAGTAGGTACATTATTAGATATTTGAGAAATTTTAAAGAAATTGTTTGCTGATTGTGTGGAAAGAGGAACATTCATGTGTATGATAAGGAATAAAGTATATTATATAAATATCTAGATTCTTCTGATTTTAGTACAATTCAGTATGGATTGATTAAACATTCTGTGTTTATATGGTGCCATACCATTTGCTATTGGGAACATAAAAAAGCAAGATGAGCCTTGATCCTAAGCTCAGAGTCAATGCATTAAACTTATAAAAGAGCATTGATTCAGGTTGAGGCTGGAATCCACCCAGATTACAACTACACTCATGATTAACAGCCTGCAGATGTGCATAAACATGGGCAAGGCAACTGGACTATTTACAATGGGAGATGATAGTAGGCCAGGTTTAGAGTTTTCTGAAGACATGCTGAGAGCATCTGCAGACTAGAGTTTTAACTCCCTTTGTTTCTTAAACAGGCATTCATCTGCCTTTTTAAGTGCACACAAATATAAGTTCACTTGTAGCTAAATTATCTTATCCCGAGTCCTTCTAATCACAGAGTAAAGCAATATTTGGCAGTTCTTAAGGAAATGCTTCAGAGTGTAAACTAAGGTTCGAAGATAACCATCTCTAATTATTAGAATATACAATGTGGGGATTCTAGTGCTAGGAATGAGGAATTTTTGTTTTAGATAATTAAATCTTTTTCAGTTTAAAAATTAAGTTTCATCTTCATGACTTTGTACATATTAATCATTTTGGAAATCCAAAAAGAAGTTTGAGGATTGAACTTTCGCAGTCTCACACGTAGACAGTGCTAGTGATCTGTGCCATTAGATGTGGAGGTTTCTGTACATGTGGATTGCAATAAAACACAAGCTGCATGGTGGAGAGGACCTATGGAAAGGAGAAGAATCAAAGTGTAATATATCAAGAGATTGGGAAGTAACATTTGCTGGCAAAGGTGTTGTAAATTCCTATAAATAGCTATTCATTATATTTTTTAAAATACTTCTCAGGAAGGAAACTCAGAATTTAATAGTCTCTGCCATAGTCTTAAATAAATCATTCTATGACAACTGAAGCCCATTTAATGTTTTTATACCTCCAAAGCTCACAGTGAGCCTTATAGAAGCCTGTAAGATATTTTCCCCACCCTAACTGATCATCAGATCAGTGGTGCTTTCTATCTCCCTTTTCTATTACCTCCAATTCAATGTGGATGACCTAATTCAATTTTATGACTCAAAATATGCTCAAATTATTCTCTGGTCCATTTTTTTAAAAAATAGTTCTTACCTGAGAAAATCTTAATAATTCCTCTGTCTTGATGAACATTACTATATCATTATGGATACCTGTAATTTTTTTTTTTTGCCAGTCCTGGGTTTGGGCTCACTGTCCTTGGATTTTCTCAAAGCTAAAGCTCTACCACTTGAGCCTCAGCACCATTTCTGGCTTTTTTCTATGTATGTGGTACCGAGGAATCGAACCTGGGTCTTTGACTCTACCACCAGGCCAAACTCCCGGCCCCAGGAGTTATTTTCAATTTGAGGGTGTCCATCCCATAATAATGCTGTATTATTTCACTTTGATATATTTCCAAATGTCTTTTGACAAACTTTTAAATAAGTAATATAAAGTGTTAAGTATTCTACCTAACTAAAGGGGTTCCAAATGGCAATATTTGTTGTATTCTTGGTTTTTAAGCCTGATATCTCT
The DNA here is from genome assembly GCF_031878675.1 of Megascapheus bottae. Classification (NCBI taxonomy): domain Eukaryota; kingdom Metazoa; phylum Chordata; class Mammalia; order Rodentia; family Geomyidae; genus Megascapheus; species Megascapheus bottae. The sequence goes on along the minus strand of NC_143512.1, from coordinate 57,911,789 downwards.
TCTTAAAATTGACTTGTTTGTCATCAAGAAATAAAAGAGTTTCTTCTAGTTCAATGCCTGTTTTTCAGGTATTAGCAATGTTTACACAATCTTTAGGGACGGCCTGTTCCCAATTTCTGAATTAAATTTTGATGAGCAAAGATACTGCTCTGGAAGAGAGATCGAATCAGAGTTTCCTTGGTGAATAAGCTTATGTGGCTTAGTCCTATCCACGGTCAACTTTTAGACAGCACATTATCTGAATCAGTGTTTGACACTGTATGGTGTTATAGAGAAAATCTATTCTTAGGTAAATCCTTATTGACCATGACATTTAAGAAAGCCAGCCACTTCATTTATTAGGAGGGTTAAAATTGCACTTATTTTGACAAGCAAAATTATTTAAACAAAGTATTAATTGACATCTTTTTCTTTTGTTTTTTTAAATTTGGATTTATTTTATTATGAAATATTCTTATATAAAATATTATATGTATTTTAACAAATTTTTATTTTAAAATTATTGCCAGAATTTTTTGTTGTAGACCAAAAAAACCCATCAACTTGTTCTTGTATATGCCTAGAAAGACCAGGCAAACATCTTATGGAAATCTAAAAGATCGGTCACATCAACTCCATCAGAAGTTCTTAACTTTTCCATTAACAATTTACAGCAAAGTCATGACAATAATAGAATCTTGGTATCTCTGTATTTCAGTTTGTTTGTCCAAATGTATTTGGTTAGAAAACAACCTATATTTCTTTATATCTCTGGCCATGGCTCAGAAAACACATTTTTTTTAAAAAAATTTAATATTATTGTTTCCTGAACATAATCAAAGTTTGGAAAAATAATTTTTTATAAGATTTAAAAATTGCATATTTATATCTGGATGCCAATTGCGAGTCCTAGCTACCTCAGAAGGCTGAGATCTGAGAATGATGGTTCAAAGATAGCAGAAAAAGTCCACCAGAATCTTATCTCCAAGTAAGATCCAAACAAGCCAGAAGTGGAGCTGTAGCTCAAGGGGTAGAATGATAGTCTTAACCCTAAAATCTCAAGAATAGCTCCTAAGTCCTCAGTTTAAGCCCAAGACCAGGTACAATAAAAAGAAAAATTGTGTATGTGTATTGTGGAATAAACTTCAAAAAGGTAATTGAGTGACTTGTTAAGAAAACATTGTAGGGATATTTTGTTAAGATGAAGAAACAAGCAGTTCCCAATACATATTATATGATATTTTCATGTGTTTTTATCTCTGCTTATAATAATATCCAAATTCCTAAACTACTCTAGAAAAATATTCTTAAGAATTGAGTGCTTGGGGCTTGGAGTTTGGCCTAGTGGTAGAATGCTTGCCTAGCATGCACGAATACCTGGGTTCGATTCCTTGGTACCACATACTTAGAAAAAGCCAGAAGTGATGCTGAGGCTCAAGAGGTAGAGTTCTAGCTTTGAGAAAAATCCAAGGACAGTCCTCTGGCCCTGAGCTTAAGCCCAGGACTGACCAAAAAAAAGAATTGTGTGCATATTTGCAGAGAAAGAAGTAAGGCTATAAGTTGAATGTGATATTACTACTAATGAATATACATTTTTTAAGGGAACTATTTTTTTATTGTAACTAATAAAAGGGTTACATGATATTTGCCAGATAGAAGGTGCATTAATTCACATACATTGATACCATTTCACATGTCTTGGTACCCATTACCCTCCCCCGCCACCCGTCTTGGTTTTCCCCCCTTCCCTATCAAATTTCAAATAATCAAATACAAATAAATTCAATATATCAGATAACAAAGTGAGATACTGTAACAATATGAGATACCCAAGGGACAGCAAAAGAGATGAGAGATAACATAAGGACAACAATCATTTGTTATATGGCTTTTGTTTCAATATCCTGGAGGTCCTTTCAATTAGCTTCATACTATATGGCCTTATGTATCAAGATTTTGCTCTATTGCAGATCTCTGCTAGTAGAGACCAAGGTTTCTACTGATTATGACAAATGAGGGAAACCATTGAGCCTAAGTTCCTTTGAGTCTGACTTACTTCACTTAATATGATTTTTTCTAAGTCTTTCCATTTCCTAACAAATGGGGCGATGTCGTTTTTTCTGACAGCAGCATAGAATTACATTGTGTACAAATACCACAACTTGTTGATCCACTCATCAACTGAGGGACATCTAGGTTGGTTCCATATCTTTGCTATGGTGAATAGTGCTGCAATGAACATTGTTGTGCTAGTGGATTTAGTATGCCCTTGTTTCTGGATGGTTGCATAAATGCCAAGTAGTGGAATTGCTGGGTCATAGGGGAGTTCTGCGTTTAGCCTTTTCAGGCACTGCCACACTGCTTTCCATAGTGGTTGAATGAGTTTGCACTCCCACCAACAGTGTAGTAGTGATCCCTCCTGGCCACATCCCCTCCAGCATCTGTTGTTATTAGTTTTCCTGATCCTGGCCATTCTAACTGGAGTGAGGTGGAATCTTAGAGTTGTTTTGATTTGCATTTCTTTTATGACCAGAGATGTTGAGCATTTCTTCATGTGTCTATAGGCCATTTTTGTTTCTTCTTCAAAGAAGACTCTCTTTAAGTCTTTGGCCCATTTTTTAATGGGATGTTTGTTACTTTGGAGATTAGTTTTGGAGTGATTCAATTTTTTGAGTTGTTGATATATTTTAGATATGAGGCCTTTGTCAGTTGTTTGGTTGGTGAAGATCTTCTCCCACTCTGTAGGCTTCCTAATTAATTTACTAGCTATGTCCTTTGCCATACAAAAGCTCTGCAGTTTAATGCAGTCCCACTTATCCAGCCTATGAATATACTTCTTTAATGTTTATATTTTACTTTGTTTTATTATATTCTAATGATCTGTGAATTAACCCCAAGACTTCATACTTGCTAGGCAAGCACTCTACATAGTACCAGCTGAATTGCATTGGTTCTTAAAATGTATGAAATTATTTTAATAAGTTAAAATAATTTTTATAATGATCAAATCTATGAATGCGTATCATTTTCTGATTCAAGAAGAAAGGAACTGTTTTTAATACTCATTTATGCTCTTTATGTAAAAATGTTAGCTAGAATTGTATTTCAAGGACTGCCTTTATAAATAACATATTATTTTGTTAGATTGTTAGCACCTAAGTTGTGCAAGGAAATTTCATTTTGATAATGTTCACATATGCAAGGATTGCTTGAAACCTCTGCTACTCAAACAATTTCAACAGGTTATGTCATTGCAATTTACACATATACATAAATTATTTCGTTCATATTCATTCTCCTTCAACCTCCCTGGTTACTTTGCTGATCTTCATTAACAAAGCTTTATTAATATAAATGAAGCTAACTGGAGTTAGGGTTTTTAAACTGATGGTAAGGACAGTCAGGTCGAGGTCTGTTACATGTTAGAAGTGTAGATTAACTTTCTGAATGATTCTACAGCTCTCCCTACAAAGAAATTAAAATCTGTCTAAAGCCAACAGAATACTCACTGGGAAAATAAAACTTTACTAAGATATAAACATCCTCTAAATTATATTAAAACAACAACAACATCAATAATGCATACATCAAAATTATGGACGTAATGACAGCCATGGCCTATAAAACACTATGAATTTTTTTTACAACACCAGGTGTGAACATTATGAGGAGGGGAACAGCTTCATTTAGAATTCTCAATGCACTGTTAAGTAAGCCCATAAGAAATCAATTTACTGTCTCATCTTTGTGACTTTAACTTTATGCAGCATTCTTTTCCCTTCATCAAAGTCCTCTCTGCACCTTTATTTCTGCAATTAACTCTTACAAGTTCTTGGCAGCACATAAGTTCTACCCTTAGGAACAGAAGCAATGACTTTCTACAGCGATCTCAGTCATAGATAATTTGAATTTTGCTCCAAGAACCTCTGTCTTTCTGTTCAGAATCATTAGGAAGGACACAATTACTACAAATGGTGGTAATAATTATTTTGTATTTTAGGATCTGCTGACTTGGTGTATAAATATTTTCACCTATAACTTTGCCCCTGGAGCCTTTTTTTCATATATTTTTTATTGTAATTAATAGAAGGGTTACATGATATTTGCCAGATAGATGGTGCATTAATTTCCATACATTGATACTCTTTCACATGTCTTGGTCCCCATTTAGCTCCCCCCCACCCCCACCCCTCATCTTGTTTTCTCCCATTCCCTATCCAATTTCAAAGAACCAAATACAAATATATCCGATATATCAGGTAACAAAGTGAGACACTGTAACAATATGAGATAACCAAGGGACAGCAAAAGAGATGAGAGATAACATAGTACCTTAAGAACAACAATCATTCATTATATGGCTTATGTTTCTATATCCTAGAGATCCTTTCATTTAGCATCCTACTATATGGCCTTTTGTATCAAGGTTTTGCTCTATTGCAAATCTCTGCTAGGAGAGCCCAAGATTTCTACTGATTATGACAAATGAGGGAAACCATTGAGCCTATGTTCCTTTGAGTCTGGCTTACTTCACTTAATATGATTTTTTCTAAGTCTTTCCATTTCCTAACAAATGGGGCAATGTCGTTTTTTCTGACAGCAGCATAGAATTCCATTGTGTACAAATACCACATCTTGTTGATCCACTCATCAACTGAGGGACATCTGAATTGGTTCTATTTTTTTGCTATGGTAAATAGTGCTGCAATGAACATTGTTGTGCTGGTGGATTTAGTATGTCTATGTTTCTGGATGATTGGGTAAATGTCAAGTAGTGGAATTGCTGGGTCATAGGGGAGCTCTATGTTTAGTCTTTTGAGGAACTGCCATACTGCTTTCCATAGTGGTTGAACGAGTTTGCACTCCCACCAACATTGTAGTAGTGATCCCTCCTGGCCACATCCCCTCCAGCATCTGTTGTTATTAGTTTTCTTGATCCTGGCCATTCTAAATGGGGCCTTTAAGAAAGGGAGACACAGAGAAGAAGTCAAAATGATGTAGACTATCATACTGTGTTCTTGGGAAACATCATGTCCAATTCCAAAGCGAGGGATTCAAATGTTTTCAAGTGACAGGTAACATGAAAGACATCTTTTATCAAGACAGAGAAAATTGAAATCACAAATAATTAAAAGATCAGTATAATTTTTGTGTTAGCCAGTTTTTCTAGGACTGTGACCAACGTCCCTAAAAGAAAAAGGGGGGAAGTTCATTTGGGTTCATAGAGACTGGAAATAGAACTTTTAGTAAAGATTTAAATCCACAGCCCTTTGTTACAATGATATTGGGTGAGGCAAAAGATGGTAGTGGTGGAAGTAAGTTGAGGAAAAAGTTGTTCACAAAAACCAGAAAGCAGAAACAGAGAATGGATCCCAGGCATAATCTTGAAAAGCATTCCCTCAGTGTCTTACACCCTCCCATTAGACCCTACCTCCTGAAACTTCCAGAGTCTCCCAAATGAGCACCACCAGACAGAAACTAACCATACAACACATGAGCCTGTGGGATACATTTGATATTCCAACTATAGCAAGTATGTCTATATACCCACATGCAATTATAAATAATTTTAGTTATAACTATCTGTTTGACTCTATTTGTAGAAGTTACTTAAAAGTAGTTTTTATTGAAATGTACTGAGTAGTGCATGGATTATCTAAAAGCAAGAGAAGAATATGGCACAGCAACCTCTATTTTACATCTGTATCCTTTAATCTGAGCTACTGTATCCTGTAGTCACTTTGCAATCCAGAAAAGCATGCATAACATTTACACATATTTATATAAACATATGATAAAATATTGTATACAATATGATATAAAATGTAGTATTATAAAATATAATGTATTTCATATGGAGATAACTATCTATATATTATAATGAAGAGAAGCCACTTAAATAAATGTTTGAAATTTAACATGTTAGATATTGCCAAAAGAGCTCAGATTGACAAAGGCCAAGGATGCAGGTATCATACTTTCTGAGTTTCATCCAGAATTTGAAGCCATAACATCAATAGTGAGACATAGAAAACACTCAATCTGGCTTGATGAAATAATTGGATTTAAATAAGTGCCTTTTATTGAATGTTTTCATTCTATGTTACTATAAAAATTAGAAAAATAATCTATGGGTTAAGGAATTGCATCAGATTATAAATATCATTTTTGTCCCATGTGCATTTGTCCTTCCTTCCTCCTTTTGTTCCTTCCTTCCTTCCACTCTCTCTCTCTTTCATTCTTTTGGTCTGTAGTGGGGCTTGAACTCTGAGCCTGGGTGTTGTCCCTGAGCTGTTCAGGTCAAGGCACCAGTTTGAGCCACAGCACCACTTCCACAGTTTGTTCTTTAAAATGGATATTTTTTTTATTTTTTCTTTTCCATATATTTTTTACTGTAATTAATAGAAGGGTTACATTACATTCACCACATAGAAGGTGAATTACTCCACAAACATTGATACCCTTTCTCATGTCTTGATCCCCATTTCTCTCCCTCCACCCCTTCATCTTGCTTTCCCACTTTCCTATCCTATTTCAAATAACCAAATAAGCATATATGCAATATATTAGATAACAAGGTGAAATGCTGTAACAATTTGAGATAACCAAGGGACAGCAAAAGAGATGAGAGATAACATAGCACATTAAGGACAACAATCACTCATTATATGGCTTTTGTTTCTATATCTTGGAGGTCCTTTCATTTAGTGTCATACTATATGGCCTTATGTATCTAGGTTTTGTTCTATTGTAAATCTCTGCTAGGAAAGTCCAATGCTTCTACTGATTATGACAAATGAGGGAAAGTAATGAGTCTCTGTTCCTTTGAGTCTTGCTTACTTCATTTAATATGATGTTTTCTAAGTCTTTCCATTTCCTTACAAATGGATCGATGTCATTTTTTTTCTTCTGACAGCAGCATAGAATTCCATTGTGTATAAATACCACATCTTGTTGATGTACTCATCAACTGAGGGGCATCTGGGTTAGTTCCATATCTTTGCTAAGGAAAACAGGGCTGCAATGAACATTGTTTTGCTAGTGGATTTAGTATGTCCTTCTTACTGGACTATTGGGTAAATGCCAAGTAGTGGAATGCTAGGTCATAGGGGAGCTCTTTTAGTCTTTTGAAGAACTGCCATACTGCTTTCCATAGTGTTTGAAAGAGTTTGCACTCCCACCAGCAGTGTAGTAGTGATCCCTCCTGGCTACATCTCCTCCAGCATCTGTTATTATTAGATTTCTTAATCATGGCCATTCTAACTGGAGTGAGGTGGAATCTTAGAGTTGTTTTGATTTGCATTTCTTTTGTGGTCAGAGATGTCAAGAATTTCTTCCTGTGTCCATAGGCCATTCTTATTTCTTCTTCAGAGAAGTCTTTTACCCATCTCTTAATGGGATGGTTGTTACTTTGGAGATTAGTTTTGGAGTGATTCAATTTTTTGAGGTATTGATATATTTTAGATAGGAGGCCTTTGTCTGTTGTATGGTTAGTGAAGATCTTCAATTCTGTAGGCTTTCCTGATTGTTGCCTCATTCCTCTCATTGTTGGCATATAGGAAGGTGGTTGATTTTTGAGGATTAATTTTATACCCTGCTACTTTTCCAAAATTTTGAATCAGCTCAAGCAGCTTGGGAGTGGAGTCTATAGGATTCTTTAAATACAGAATCATGTCATCTGCAAAGAGGGAAAGTTTCACTTCCTCTTTCCCTATTTGGATCCCTAAGCTTGCCTCTTGCCTTATTGCTCTGGCTAGGAATTCTAATACTATGTTAAAGAGGAGTGGAGAGAGTGAGCATCCTTGTCTCATTCCTGATTTTAGAGGGAATGGCTTTAGCTTTTCGCCATTAAGTATAATACTAGCTGTGGATTTGTCATACACAGCCTTTAGTATACTGAGGAATGTTCCATGGATTCCTAGTTTCTCCAGAGCTTTTAGCATGAAGGCGTGTTGGATCTTGTCAAATGCCTTTTCTGCATCTATTGAGACAATCATGTGGTTATTGTCCTTGGTCCTGTTGATGTATTGAATTATATAAATTGATTTGCGTACGTTGAACCAGCTTTGCATCCCTGTGATGAATCTTGATTGAGCACAGTGTATAATTTTTTGATGAGTTGCTGAAGACGGTTGGCCAGTATTTTGTTGAGAAGTTTTGCATCAATATTCATCAAAGAAATGGGTCTATAGTTCTCTTTCTTTGATGAATCTCTCTCTGGTTTGGGGATGAGAGTTATAGTGGCTTTGTAGAATGAGTTTGGCAAAGAGTCTTCGTTTTCAATTTCAATACTGAGGAGTATTGGTGTGAGCTCTGTTGAAGACCCTATAGAGTTCAGCTGTGAATCCATCTGGCCCTGGTCTTTTCTTGGATGGAAGGTCTCTTATTGCCATAAAATGGATATTTCTATAGTACTGACATTACCTGTCTGGCTTTTTTTCTACTGGTTGGGGACAAGATTAAACAGAACAGACAAAACCTTTTTCTCATGTATCTTACTGTCAATAAAAAATTTGAATTATTAGCACTTCTCAGACAGAGATAAACACTATAAAATCAAAAAGGGAAATATAAGTGTCTAAAATTGCCATAATATTAGGAGTGATGAAGATTTCAATGAAGTATTTGAGTAAAAATCTGAGTATACTTAGAAAGTAGCTGCCAGCTGGGACAAGAGCATTCTTCAGAGGTGATGTAGCAATGGCAGAAGCCCTGAAGGATCATTATTGCAAGTTAGAGGTAGAGCAAGGAGGAAAAGGTTCCTATAGCACTGGTTTCTCTTACTATTGGGAGAATGATAATCTGAGGTCAGAATTAGAATCAGAGAATGACCACAACAGGGACAATAAATATTTGTGCATTCAATGAAAGTGAGATGGGAACTACTAGGTGTTTTGAATATACGGACGATACTATATGCTTTATTTTATAAAAAGAACCATCAATAGGAATGGAGGAGAATAAGGAACTTTGAAAGATCAGCTATAGAATGAGTCTCAGCAACAGGAAATAGTGATTTGAATTTGGTAGGCATCAGTAGAAAGGAATTAGGTTTTGTTTCCATGTAGGATCACTCAGGACTACTTAATTATTTGCTCAGAGTGAGAAAAAGAACTCTGGGAAATTCCTTGTAATGTAGTTCTCCTCACTGTTTCTTCTAGAACCTATGGCAGGATGGTTGTACCACTAATTAAGTATGGAGTTAAAAGTCAAAACTTTTACTTTTTCCATATTAAATTGGTAATGCCAGGGCTGGGACAGTGGCCTAGTGGTAGAATGCTTGCCTAGCATGCATGAAGCCATGGGTTCAATTCATCAGTTCCAGGTACCACATACACACAAAAAAAGGCAGAAGTGGTGCTGTGGCTCAAGTGGTAGAGTGCTAGCCTTGAGAAAATGCTAGGATAATTCCAAGGTCCTGAGTTCAAGCCCCAGGATTGGCACAAAAAATTAAATTGGTGATAGTGATTAGGTAACTGAATATATATATATTTGAACTGGAAGATGAGAGAATATTTGATGGAGTTAAAATGATACCTGTACGAAAGTGCATCACTTTGACTTTATCACCTCAATTTGAGCTGACAAGACAAAATGTTACAACATATACCAAAGTAATTTCTAAAAGAAATGAGTTTAACTAAAACTTATTGTGGGTTAAGGATATATCCTTTTAAGTGTAACTGAGCTATTAGTAGGGTGAGTATTGAATCTGAAAGGTGAGAAAAGGGACTGTTAGAGTTTTACGAATTTTTTTTAAATAATAAAGATATAGTCAACAAGTAAATATACTGGCAAGCAAATGCTTCTTATGTTTTTTTTAAATTTCTTTAGAACCATTTGTAATAAACATATATTATCTTCTTGATTTGTGACATTGATTGATTCTAGACTGGAAAAGATAAAATTCAGAGTATTTTTTTTGTGAATACAGTCCTTCATTTTACCCTGGATTAGATCATGTTTGATAATCATTGTTTGTGAATGCTGCATCATAAAAACCACCAAGACTGTTTGAAAGCAAGAAGAAGGCAGATAAGCAATGGGAATATGGTAGGCTGGGTGAGTTTGGAAATGATGTTGCAGTTCCATAAGTAGGGAATGAATGTAATTCTTGTTGAATATTTTAACTCAAAATTTAAGAGTTTATAAAAATGACCCTTTTGTTAAATTTCTTAGGTTCAAAAACTACAATAATAAAAGAATATATTAATTTTATGTATACCAAAACACACTCCTTTTAAAATATAACCAGTCTTTTACTTTGAAAAATGTATTCTACACTGGTTTTCTAATAAACATACAGGATTCAGTCTCTCATTTGTCCTGCTTGTGTGTTTATTTGTTTATTTAGGATAATGAAACTAGAATAGAGAAGAAAACACAAACTTAAATAATCCTTTATTACTTAGATACTAGAGAGATTTAAAATTCACAGTAATAAAAAACCTAATGCCATCTTTTGAAACACAACTTGAATGAGATTTTGCATGCATTAAAATGGAATTTTTAATTGAAACCAACATGTTAATGACATCGTTTTACTAAATTTTTCTTCAGTCTTCCGAAATCATTGTCTTATAAATTTAAAAGGATGAAATTGGAGATAATTTCTAAAAGTAAAGCCATAATAGATGTGACCTTAGAATTTTATCCCTTTCTGTTTAATGAATACAATTAATGTTCTGTAGGGGTAATTTATCTGGAACTACTGTACTCATTATGTTAAATTGTCTCTAATTATTATTTTCAGGCAATTTGGCACAAATAGACCAAGTTCAAAATTACAATCCTCATGGAATCTGTGGTGTTTGATAAACAGAAAGTTATAACTTTATGTATATAATCATGATGTCAAATCAGCAGCCGATGGAGTGGAAGCTGATGGAGCTGATGGTGCCTTGTAGTAGCTGAAATTCTGAACAGGGATTTATTTGTCCCTCCCACCTGGCCTTCTTATGAGCTACAGAGAACTGCTCTCCTCTCTTGAGACTAAGTCACACTGTTTTACTTGTATAGCCACTAAGATTAAATGCAGTTTTGAACTCATTAGCTGAAAGGAAGCACTTTATTATGGCCGAACAATACAATTGTGCTGAGAACTGGAAAAACAATGTACAGTCACTGATACAGGTATGTTTTTGGAATGATCAGGCCCATTAGTAACTCTAGACATGACTGAACTTTTAGAGAAGGAAGATGTATCTGCATAAGTCTGTGTCCTTGATTCACACTTGATTCTGTTCTTTTTCTTAAAAGATGTAGGCTACTCATATTGATATAGGAAACAAGAAGTCTGATTTAAAAAAAAAAAACAACCTCCAGGACACAGTATTGCATTCTTAATGTGGCAGAGAATCCCACCCCTCAGAAAGGTCTGCTTTTAATGGGATCTGGCCTAAGAAAGACTTTCTGCCCTAGGGGCCTGTCTTACAAATAGTGTTTCAAAAGAAGAACAAAAACCTGACTGATGGGAAGAAAAAAGAAATGTGATTAGGTTCAAGAGAGGTTGTGTTTAGTTAAAAAATGCTAGTGTAAGAATTTCCTAAAATGCTGTAGAAATTCAAAATACTGTAATCAAATGCAATTGCAAAAATTTACTTTGACATTTGTTTTACATTTTTATCTTGCGGAAATCACATCTCAACCTTTTTATGATTTCTTTTTATTGGCACACAACTTGAAAATCTTTATGGCATACTACCATAAAGTTGGAAGATGTACACATATCTTTGTTTGAGTCAGTATGAAACATACTGTTCTAAATCATCCTGAGTCTAGAAAACATACATTGTTTATAAATTCTTATGAAGAATTTAAAGAACTGGTAAACACCCATGGTGGAATAGTCCCAGTGACACAGACATATCACCAAATAGAATTTCATTCAAAACAGTGGCTCCAGGACAGCTGGGGCTACTGGCCTTTCATATCAATCCCCATCGGACACAATTCTCCAGTAATTTTTTTTAATTGCACACTGTCTGCTAATTACACTTAGATTATGTTACTCTCTTCTCATCTCCTGATGAGAGATTTGGAAGATCTTGCATTTTTTTCTTTGTAAGGCTCCATTCTCAGGCTGCAAGAATTCTCAGGATGTGGTTTGTAATTAAACACTTTTTCTGTGCATGTGAAATCATTTCAGTAGACCAATGGATTTTTCACCTTGGGGATTCTAAGTTAGACACAGATTTTAGGAAACACTTGTCAGTGCCACCCCGTTCCTGCCTGTCTGTTTTGCGTTTCTGCTCTTCCCGCTTCTACACAACAGGACAACCCAAAGTGTGTGTCATTTAGGTGTCACTAGGTCTGTGAGACGTGGAAAGCTCTGCCAGTTAACATAAAACAGAATCCCAGAGGCTTCAGGGAATCGCATTTCCCTGCTGCATAGAAAGTTGAGAAGAGGGGCAAGGTAGCTTGGGAGTGGGAGTTTGAATGAGGACACTTTGTCCATGAATGGAAACTCTACATTCTTTGTTATTTTAACAGGCTGTGTCTGTTCTCCCTGAAAGAAATTGTATGAGAGAAGATTGGATTAAGTAGTTTTTATTTTATTTCAAAGCACTTGTACACTTTTCCAAAGATCAACTTACTTAGCCAAGTAATAAACTCTTGTTTTACAATAATACTAGTGTATATGATATCACTCCAGCTTACTACAAAATACAGATTTAGAGTTGGGAAACAAAACATTTGTTTCTTTGGTGAATGAGGCATATATCATTACCTATTCACTCTACCAGATATAACTTGAACCTTTTAAGCTATTCAAAGAAATACCAAACTAGTTAATCTGCTTTAGGAAGAAAAGAAAAATAGCTTTGCACCTATTCAGACTCCTTTATGTTAAAAAAATAAAAAATCTTCAGCCTTTTTCAGTCCAATGGAAATTGAACTTTATATTTTCTTTGCATGTGTATCATTTGAAAAGTTAAGAAATGGGCTTTTACCCATTCCAATTTCACTTTCACACTTTTGCACCTGAAACAGGCAGTTGCATAGGGGATGGATGAGTTCATTGAATTACGTACTTATTTTTCTATTTACTTTTCTTCACATTGACACGAGAACATGCAGATTTTTCAAGCCATTAAAAAACAATTATAATATGGCTGACTTCCCAGACAGCAGAGTGCCCCAACTGACTAATTTTTATCATTCCATTAGTCATTAATATCATTCTGTCTGGGTATATATGCCTCAGTCTTTATGGAAAAGATTGTAATGAATTTAATTGTGAGCTACTGTCACATAAGGCAAAACTTACATTTTGATTTTCTATTAAATTTTGTACTTTATAATTTATTTTTTCACAGGTAGACCATTGATGCTTTTTTGCTTTCCACAAAACAGTCAAATTTACTGCAAGAAAAAAGTAGCTAATTTGTATAAACGTTGCTTTTCTCCAAGGAGATCTATTTATTTCTGAAAAATGTTATTTTCAGTGAATTCTTTAAGCTCCTTCATGGATTCATATTCTACTGTGGTTATTGATGCTTTGTCAACAAAACAATCAGAGGAAAAATAGTAGGTGGTCTTTGAAAATACATGTGTTAGCCACTTGATTTCCATTTACAGTAAATGCTCAGGTTAAGTGAGGATTTCAGTCAGGAGTGACACTTTCAGACATGTTAACACAGGTGAGACTACTGCAGTACTATTCACATCTGCCTGTTGCTGTCTGAATAAAAAATGCTAATAACACTGTCTATGTCCAAAAAAATTAATAACTTTTCCAAAGTCAAACTTGGCACTGATACTAACATTGTCCTGTTTTCCCAAATTGTTCTATTTATAAGTATTCAGAAAGGTTGGGTCTTTCAGAGTTTGAGAAAACCTTCCCATCTCAGGTCTAAACAACTTGATCTTGTTCTTACAAGACTGTATTTCCTCGCTTTGTTCCATGAAAACACATTGTAACCCTTCTCTTTACACTCTGAAAAGACTTGCTAGGTCTTTGATTTGTACTTGTAGAGGTAAAAAATATATATATTTGGAGAAATGACAGGGTACTTCTGGGTAATTCTGCGTAGATTGGTGGATTTTGAGCACTGTTGCTGTTATAATAGTTGCTAGTGGGATTGTCAGGGTTGATTGCCTGGGCATCTTATCTTTGGAATCCACTAATGGTCTCTCATTGTATTTTTTTGAATTGTTATTTTCATTAAATAGTTGTACAAAGATTTTGCCAGTCAGCAGAGCAGTTTATTAATGCAGTTCCTCTTGACCTATGTCAACACAATTAACATTCTCATCTGCCTCTCCAGTTCTACCCCTTTCCCTCAGTTCTTAGGTTAAGTATTAAGTATTTTGCCATTCAGAAAAGCAATTTATATAGACAATGCATCTTAATCTGTGTCATAGCTTCAACATCTTCAGTCCCCATCCACTTACTCTTTCCCTTATTTTTCTCCAACTCCCACTGGATTTTAGTTTTTGCCAGTCCTGGGCCGTGAACTCAGGGCCTGAGCACTGTCCTTGGACTTTCTCAAGGCTAGAGCTTTACCACTTGAGCCACAGTGGCTTTTTTCTATGTATATGGTACCTAGGAGTCGAATCTGGGTCTTTGCTCATGCTAGGCAAGCACTCTACCACTAGGCCAAACTCCTGTCCCCCACATTGGATTTTTTTCCATGCAATTTTATTGTAATTAATAGAAGGGTTACATTACATTTGCCAGATGGAAGGTACATTACTTTACATACATTGATACCCTTTCTCATGTCTTGGTCCCCATTTCCCTCCCCCCTCCCACCCTCATCTTGTTTTCCCCCCTTTCCTATCCAATTTCAAATAATCAAATACGCATATATACAATATATCAGATAACAAGGTGAAATACTGTAACAATATGAGATAACCAAGGGAAAGCAAAAGAGATGAGAGATAACATAGTACATTAATTGGATTTTTTTAAAGAAAAGTTTTCTCTATTGCCATGACTTCCATACTTAGTTATTATAAAAGAGCTTGTAGAAATGAAGTGGAGAAAAGGAGGAGGGAAGACATCAAGAGTGAGACAGGAAGACGCAAAAGAGTTAAGACTCCAGCTACCACTATCAGGTTTGACACAGGGCTGAAGAAGCTCATCTGTTGGCAGAATTGGCAAGAAAAGGTGTGGTCCCCTGGGGGACTTAAGGCCAGGAAGGGCTGATGAGAAGGGGGAGGCTGTGTGCTAGGGTTGGCTGAACACCTCCTCATGACAGAGAAGGAGAGCTGATGGTGGAAAGTAGATCTTCCTGCTGGGCTTCCACATTGTTTGAGATATGACATTGTGAAAGAGATAGTGGAAACCACCAACATATTTGTGACTTTCTTTTTCATATATATTTTTTATTGTAATTAAAAGAAGGGTTACATTATATTTGCCAGATAGGAGGTGCATTAATTCACATACATTGATACCCTTTCTCATGTCTTGGTCCCCATTTCCCTCCCCATATCCCCCACCCCTCATCTTGTTTTCCCCCCTTCCCTATCCAATTTCAAATAACCAAATACAAATATATCCAGATTATGCTTCCTTTAAGCATAATGCTGTTGGTAGGTATTACATTTGCTCTTAGTAAAATTTTAAAGTATTAGTCACAAGTCTTCTCAAGCTATCTGTAATATTGCTATTTTTGTAATTCCAGAGAGATAATAATTAGGGAAAAAGTCAATGATTCTAATTTTAGTGGGTTAGGGTAAATTATAATTGTAAAAATCAATAATACAATGTAAATGGAGTCACAATTATTTGATCTGACCTTATTATAGAATACAACAGAAATGACTTAAATCAGGACAACTATCATTTCAAAGTGTCCAAGATTGACAAAGACTGGATGCAGAAACTTGTTTGGGATTTTCCTTCCTTTTAAATAGACAGTGATACTAATAAGACACTAGGTTGGAAATGTGCTTTACAACCTGGTGGAAGAGAAGAGTTTCAGTGGGAGGGAAAGTAGGAGAAAAACCAGGGAGGGGGTAACACTGTTCAAAAAGAAATGTACTCATTACCTTACTTGTGTAGCAGTAACATCTTTGTACATCACCTTTACAGCAAAATAAGATTTAAAACATTCAGATGATTATAACTAAATTCAGTAAAATTTAAGCTGATCAGTAAAATAAATCCTATGCATTACTAACTTGTAACATTAGCAATTTAAATTTCTTTACATAAGATATATATATATATATATATATTTTAATTTAGTAAAGAGAAAGTAAAGGCCACTCAGGAGAATGAGCAGCAGGACTGGAAAGCAGTTGTCTGTCATGGGGTGAGGGACTGGCTGTTTTGTATTGTCCTTTCTCACATTTTCCTCCTCCCTCTTGGCAATTTGTCAGATGGTGATTGGTTTGTTTGAAACAAGCAGGATCCTCCATGGGTGGTAGACTATACGAGGGCTGGCTTGGGTTATGGCAGGACCCAAGGCCTTCTAAGACCTGTGGCCATGAGTGGATGGCCACACATTGGGGGATAGGGTGAGCTGACCAGGAAAATTTGGCTGATGTTTTCCTTCTTTTTCTCCTCTTCTGCTCAGGGCCATGGGGAGGGTTGAGCTCTGCTCTGGATACTGTCTGGTGACTGTGGGCCATGAAGGGGTGCCCAGGAGCTGCCAGAAGAGACTCAGGGAAACTGAGGGCCTTTGAAGCAGTTGTATCAATATTGATCCTCAGGTCCTTGGTGTTGAGTTTATATAGGACATCTTGATGTTATTTTTATTTTTAATACAAAATACGATTTTTCTAAGCAACCAATGTGGAAATACTATGTGTTTCAATCTTACTTTTTATACAAGGCACGTACAAGCTTTCGGATGACAGATGTACAATGAACAAGTTCCCGCATCTGTAAAAGGCGAGGGAGTGATGGATTTAACTCACACACTAAGTGTAAAGATGCTGATCGGGTTGCACACAGTTCTTAAAACGAAACAACCCCCACCTACACACATTTATTCCTTATGTCAGAATTACCATATCAAAATTAACATCATCAGTTTGCAGGGAGTAGGACAGAGACAAAGAACATGTCCATGCTAACCAAGCCTGAAGCTTGGCTTGTAAATTCAGGCTGGAAACCACTGTTTATGCTGCCACCGAATTGTTTACATGCTATGGATAATATGGAAATTAAATGAGATAAGCCATGTAATGTGATTAGACCCATTTCAGACATGTAATCCATTCTCAGTAAAGGAGAACATGAATGAAATTATGAGTATGGCATGTAAACAGTTTAATGTTGATTACATCATTTACATTTTACAAAACCTTGTAATTAGTATGCCAGTGGGGAAATTAAAAATAAGGGAAATTAAAGCAATCATTCTTAGTTATATAACAAAGGTGTCAATGATTTAGGAACCAAATCTCTTCTAACTTCAATTTTTTAAAATTGTAACCCTTACTGTTTGTTCAAAGCTGCTGCCTAGAGCTGACATTATATTGATATGTGGCCTTCTCTTTCTGTCTTTTCTTTACTTGTGGATAACAAGATGGGATTTGAACAAAACTGACTAGTTAATGATTTTTATATAGTTGTGCTGCTCTGTTTGAAGCAAGTTAACTATTCTCCTTTAGCCGAGGCTTGGATGTAGGGTCCTCTATAGGGAGCTGTAGTGTCATGAACAACATTGTGTTTGTGATCGAACAGACCTACTTCCTTTTTAATACACACTTAATCCTGGGCATATTAAAATGTGACTTTAAGAATTCAGTGGATGGATAACTTTCATAACTGGGCCTTTTCAGCTCCTAATAGCATCCTTGTTCTCAATAGTAACCCTATTCTCAATATTAGAAAAAACATTATTTCAATATGCTCTTCTGCCATCACATACCCTATCCTGAAATTCTCACTCTCCGTCCCTTTTGAAGTGCTACTCCATTTATGTTGGGTCCAGTTGACAATCCAGGATTATCTTGCCATCTGAAGGACCTTAAGTTGAATCACAGCTATTATGTCTCCTGTCATACAAGGTAGTTTTTATAGATTCCTAAGCTACTGAAATTAATGTGGTTGCAGGTAAGATTCTGTTTGTTACAAAGGGTTCACAGGATTACAACTCTTCTCATGTTAACCAAGGGCTATCCAATAACTTTTTACAAGAGGAGTTCACAGCTATCTCTTCAAAACCCTTAGTTATTTTCTGCATGATGCAATTCTAATTCTCACAGTGACATTATAAAATTTTATAGAGGAGAACACTAAGGAACCGGGAGGTCCATTAGCTTGCTTATGGTCACATCACTGTTTCTAGAGAAAAACGAGGATTCTAAACCTGGCAGGCTACAGAGATGTAGAGTTTAAGAGTAGCTGTGGTGCTTCTTGTCATGGGTGCTCGTCTTTTCCAATGGAGTGGTTAAGATTAAGAATGTCAAATAAGTAGTCACTGAATCATTATGTAAGATTGTTTGCCAGTAGACAGGCAGCAAATGGTATCTACTTTCTGGACCATCTAGTTCATAGATAAAGATAGTGCATCATTATTGTATGGTAATTTATCTGTGATTAACTATGCAACTCAGCTTGTTCCTTTGCTCTCCTTTTCACCTCAGCATTTGGAAACAGATATGTGATGACTTATCCCAGAAACCACCATTAACATAAGATTGTTTAAAAGGGACAGTTGGCAGACAAGAAACACTTTAGCTGCCATTGCATTATCTTTTTAAGTATTAGATAATTTATTTAAATAAATCTCTTCACGTTTCCTATGATGCCATTTCTAATTTCCCACTTAGATCCAAACCAATTTACATTAGTCTTCAAACACTGCTACACAATATATTCAACTTCCAACTTTGACTATCCCAGAGTTCAGTACTCTGCTCCAGCTGGATCAAGCTTATTGCCAAGTCTTACTTCTGTGAGAATTCTGGGCTCATGCACTTACTCCCACTTATAAAACCAACCTTCTACAAGAGCCAGTAATTTGACTCTTTGGTTGGCTGTGTCTTAATCCTATTATATCCCTTCCTGGAGAAATGAACTTGGAAGACTTTCACTGTGTGAACTCTGGAAAAATTCATGTTACATATAATTTTAGGAACAAATTTTGACTATGAATATATTAATATGTCATAACATTTGAACTACATTTTTAAAGGAAGGTTACTGGAAGAATTTGCAAAAGAAAAAAATGAGAGGTTCATTTCAATAAAAATGCCATCATCCTCTTCAGACTGCTAATTGGCAATCAGCCACTAGGAGACTATGGTTTGGCAATTATTTTGAATCATACATAATTCCTTTATCCAAATTTTGTCTTGAAAGTCTTTTGATAAATACCTGTTGTTACTGTGTATGGTGAGGCTGTACATTTCTTCAAGGTAAAGAGTACATAATCTGCTTTTGTTTCTTTTAAGTATGTGACTGAGAAAAATATCTAAGTTCACAAAACATATTTTGTCCATTCTCTCTCAGGTTTACTCGACCACTGGAAGCAGAGACACCTGGGAAGCTACTAATGACAAGTTTTTCTTCTTTTTCTAAACTTTATGATTGATATTAATAGTTTTATGGACCAATAAAAGTCCTAGGATTGATTATAAATAAAAGTACCATTAAAGAAGCAACAAGCTCATAATTTTTGACTCATTGAAGGTGAATTTAATGAACCTAATTAGAACTACTTTAAATTGCAATTTCTAATTAATTGTATGAGTCACTCTCCATATTGGAGAAAATGGAGGCTAGTAAAATCACTTTGGACTACACTCTTCCAAGCAATATTCCATTCCCTTTGAAGTACATACTGATTTCATAGAATGGTGCTGATGTTAGAAAAATAAAAATGAATTTGTCTGTTTGATTAGGGACAAGAGGCCCTGATGTTTATGTATCAACCATTTGGGGCAAAACTAGCATGGAGGTTTACCCACCCTGGGAGCAGTATTTGCTTTACAAGAGGACATTGGAATGTGTGACTACATAAGCCACAGAATGACCAAATAGCACAAACTGCCGCTACAAGGCGATGGGGGAGGGGGCAGGTGATATGACATTTTATTTTAGGGATGATCTTCTGATTCTCCTCAAATTGTACTCTTTCAGGTGATTACCTGCCTTGCTCATTCAAAACTCAGACCCAGCTCTGAGCTCTCCAGCTGAGACTGTTCAATAAAAAGGAGACATGGGCTCATTTCCACTGTACTAATAATGTATTTTTTAATAGCTGGGAAGAGGTAATGAGCTCAGAGTTGTTTTAAAATATATGAGTTGAGTTTTTGGAAAAAAAAAAAAAAGAAATCACCTTAGTTTCCCAATGGGGTCTTAAAGCAGAAGTACTAGAAAATGTCAATGTAGGTTGTAAAAAACTGAGTAGCACTGGAAATTATCTACGTAATCCTGGTTTGTGGGATTTCCATTTCTGGAAAATACCTATTAAGGTTACTCGGACTTGAGTCACCAGCATTACATCAGCTTGCTAGTTGTAGCCTCACTTTATGTCAGGAGCTCAGAAAGTACTGTGACCAAGTGCTCATTTCCCAGCTCTATCCCTCATCTCCTTAACAAATAGTTCACAGACCATAGTGACCAGAAAGGAACTCCTTCCACATTCCTTTCATGTTAATAGAGAAAAATTGTACGTATGTGAACATTATGGAGATGAAATCAACCTAATTAACACGGACTCACTTCTTAGTTCTCTTTTAATTAGGAGAGCCCAAAGAAGTAAACAACATAAAAAGAGAGAAGTATAGGGAAAGGGCTCAATCTCCTCCTTCTTGTGCCTATTTCCCCTCTCTCTACCTAATCTCTTGACTGTTCAGGGTCTATTCAGTTGCCACTTCAGCTAAAATCCACACATTCAATTCCAGTAAGTGAAATCACCACTTAGCACACCTCCAAACTGCTGGTCCTGGAAGATTCTCCACTATTTTTTGTTTTAGTTTTCATTTTCTCTTCTGCTTATAGGGATATTTCTTGGTAATCTCTGCTTGTTTTTGCATCCACAAATTTGCATACATTAGGAACTGGTAGTTTTTACTTTAAAGAGCTGCTGCGTTCATGAATTAGGGTATAAAGCGCTTTTAAAGTCATAATCCTATCCAGCATGCTTCAAATAACCACTTAGTCAATGTTCTTTTTTTAATGAAAAATACAAATATTTGCCAGTTTAGCTTTAAGTTGGAGAGAAAACTTTTACTCACAAATTGTTCCACTTCTCATTTTGTTTATTAGGTTTCAGGTTTTTGCTTCTGGGCACAGCTGATTCTAAAATTCTTCACAGGCCTTTTTTCAGAAGCAGACACTTTCATCAAATCGGTATCAAACATGAGATGCAATTTGACTCACTCCCGTACTGTGTCCCTCTCTGGGACTGATTTCATCTTTGTCCAGGTAAAATGTCCATTCACAGTTGTCTGCACCTTTCTAAGAATGATGATTTAAGCAAAGAAAAAAGAAATAAACTATTTTCCTATTTAGTTGCTGCAACAAAAGACAAAAAGGAGAAAACAGCTAGTTGTTTACTTTCAGCAAGCAGTTAGCAGTCCCACCCATGGAGTCTGGTCCCAAATGATACACTGCAGGCTGGCTGCCAACCTATTGTGGGATGAGCTAGCTTTGGCAAGGGATCTAATTCTTTCTCAACCCTAGGCTATTACAAGCTTCCTTTTGTATCTGGTCTAACCTATCCAGATCCTTGCCTATCATTCTTTTCTGTCCAGAGCCACCTTTTTATCTACTTAGTGCATGAGGGAATATAACAAATCCTTCCATTACTTTATCTTATCACAGGCCATTCTACCACTTTCCTTTTTTAAAAGGCTATCGTTTCGGTATTGAAGTAGAAACGATCAAAACATCAGTTCGCCTTGCTGCTCATTAGTATATGGCAACCATGGAAATAACTATTCTTGACTGCCCTTTTCTCTTCCAGTTCTGAGCAGGCATCTTAGAAACCTTCAAAATAAAGACAGATAGTAGGTTTCAGTTATTTTGCTGAGTATACTGACAAAAATTTAAGAGCTTATGTATTTTTTGTTTGGTGTTTGCGCTTCAACTCAGGACCTCAAGTTCTCTTGTGTCTTTTTTACACACAACTGGTGCTCTGGAGTGATACATACCTTCACTTCTAACTTTTGGTGATTAATTGTAGACCAAAGTCACAGCTTTCTAAGCCTGGGCTGGCTTTGAATTTTGACCCTCAGACCTCAAACTCCTGAGTAACTGAGATTAGAGACATGAGCCATCTTTGGTGGCTAGTACTTTTTAACGAAGAAGTTCTGTTTGGAAGCCAAAATTACAATAGAGAAAGACAAAATAGTATTTAAGGTAGACTTCACATAGGCACATAGCACATTGACTGATGGTGATGTTGACAATGATAAGCAACTGTAGGAGTTAACCAGTTTTACTGAAGTTTGTGATTTTGACTACTTTCTAACAAAATTGCCACAAAAAAAAACAGAGACTTCAATGGAATATTTTGCTACTATTTCATTTATAAATAAGTAAGCAAAACTTAAAAACATGAGAAGGGGTGTCAACGTTCAGGAAGTAATGTACCCACTACCTGACAAATGTAACCCTGCTAATGTAACCCGTATTTGTCACCCTGCTAATAAAATACCATTAAATAAAAGAAATTAGGGAAATTAGGGAAGGGAAAGAGAATAACATGATGATGAGATAAAGGACCAAAGGTGAACCAATATTGTAGCGATATTCACAAGACAATGTGGTGGAAATGAACTCTACATCTTGGGAGGGAGGAGGAGGGAAAGAGGGAAAAAAACATGGAAAGGGGTAGCAATGTTCAAGAAGTAATTATCCACTACCTTATGAATGTAAATGTAATCCCTGTATACATCACACTGATAATAAAATAAAATTAAAAAATAAATTTAAGAAAGAAACTCAGAGTTCACAGCATCAGAGAGAAAAAAAAAACAAGCTTTGATTCTTTATTTAACACCCCAATTGTTACTTTTGCTCTCTTTCAGCTTTGTGTCATTTTCCTATGTGATATTGTTTTCTTGTTTCTTGCTCCAAAAAAGTAAATAAACATTACAAGTTGACAGTAGACACCAATACAGAACATGGGGAAAGAGAGAGAGGTAATTATTCTCACTACTTAAATTTGCAGCAAGTTTGTTCAAATCTCAATCTGTATAAGGCAATTGAATGGGACAAGTATAATATTGAAAATCTTTTTGCCTCTATTCTGGAAGCACTAGATTGAACGCTTCCTCAATGTTATTCCATGGTTCAACCAACTATCCTTTTGTTTTGTTTTGTTTTGTTCTCCACGGTAGAGTTTTTGATTTACTAGGAGAAAGCCTTTTGACTTATTCTCCCTTGCCCACTCATTACATCCTGGAGAGTAAGAAACTATTTTTCTCAGCCTCTTTAATAGCAAAGAGTGATCAAATATGCCCACAAGTTCTACTGGGAAGTTTTAAAGCTAGTTTTTTGCTATCTTATATAAATAAATGATATGATAGAAGAATCCATTCTCTATTTTTTTTGAAAAGCTTTGAAAAGGAATATAATGCTTGTAGTTTAGTCAGCTATTTCTACCCATGAGGCACTAATCATGAGCACAGATAGCCAACAGACAAGAACTACACACAAGGTGGGAAGAGAAAAAGACACTGAGTCCTGGATAATATCACAGAATTGACAATTTATCTTGAGTCTACCTAGACCCAGATTTGTTATTGTCAGCAATAACTATTGTGTTTTAATTCCTTGTGATATGGCTTCTCTTTTGTCGGTAGAAGATATTATTTTCAAGCAAAACATTAAGAGTTCTGGGTAGGTGGGTAGTGTTTCAACCAAAGCTGAAGAGGTTCTTACATATGTAAATATTTCTTTTTTTATATGTATTTATTGTAATGAATATAAGGGTTACATTATATTCACCAGATAGAAGGTGCATTACTTCACATACACTGATACCCTTTCTCATGTCTTGGTACCCATTTCCCTCCCCCCACCCCAACCCCTCATCTTGTTTTCCCCCCTTCCCTATCCAATTACAAATAACCAAATACAAATATATCCAATATATCAGATAACAAAGTGAGATACTGTAACAATATGAGATAACCAAGGGACAGCAAAAGAGATGAGAGATAACATAGTACATTAGGGACAACAATCATTCATTATATAGCCTTTGTTTCTATATCCTAGAGGTCCTTTCATTTAGTGTCATACTATATGGCATTATGTATCAAGGTTTTGCTCTATTGCAAATCTCTGCTAGTAGAGCCCAAGGTTTCTACTGATTATGATAAATGAGGGAAACCATTGAGCCTAAGTTCCTTTGAGTCTGACTTACTTCACTTAATATGATTTTTTCTAAGTCTTTCCATTTCCTAACAAATGGGGCGATGTCATTCTTTCTGACAGCAGCATAGAATTCCATTGTGTACGAATACCACATCTTGTTGATCCACTCACTCATAAACTGAGGGACATCTGGGTTGGTTCCTTATCTTTGCTATGGTAAACAGTGCTACGAGGAACATCATTGTGCTAGTGGATTTAGTATGCCCTTGTTTCTGGATGATTGGGTAAATGCCTAGTAGTGGAATTGCTGGGTCATAGGGAAGCTCTATGTTTAGTCTTTTGAGGAACTGCCATACTGCTTTCCATAGTGGTTGAAGAAGTTTGCACTCCCACCAACAATGTAGTAGTGATCCCTCCTGGCCACATCCCTTCCAGCATCTGTTGTTATTAGTTTTCTTGATCCTGGCCATTCTAACTGGAGTGAGGTGGAATCTTAGAGTTGTTTTGATTTGCATTTCTTTTATGACCAGAGATGTTGAACAGTTTTTCATGTGTCTATAGGCCATTTTTGCTTCTTCTTAAGAGAAGACTCTCTTTAAGTCTTTTATCCATCTTTTAATGAGATGGTTGTTACTTTGGAGATTAGTTTTGGATTGATTCAATTTTTTGAGCTGTTGATATATTTTAGATATGAGGCCTTTGTCAGTTGTATGGTTGGTGAAGATGTTCTCCCATTCTGTAGGCTTCCTAATTAATTTACTAGCTATGTCCTTTGCCATACAAAAGCTCTGCAGTTTAATGCAGTCCCACTTATCCAGCCTTTCTCTGATTTGTTGTGATTCTTGGTCCTTATTAAGAAAGTTTTGACCTGTGCCAAGGAGGCCTAGTGTATCTCCTATTCATTCTTGTAAAGTTTTCATTGATTCCTGTAGATGTTGATAGCTCTACTTATAATAAAGTTAATGCTTCCATTTTGCCTTCAATTACAATGACTTATCTATCTTTGGGAGATAGTCTTGGATATATAAACCATATAAAAATCTATGTGTTCCATGGTGTGGTCTACTTATTTTAGAAAAATTATTCCTAAATACTTTTCTTAAAAGTGGTGCTAAGTTTTTTCAAATTTTTATATAAATATTTGGAAAACAATGTTCTACTTTTAGTGTAGCAATATTTTGACTTAACAGAAACCTGATTGAAGCTAGGTTGACAGTCAGGAATGTGAGCTCAGAGGAAAGCAGCAACAACAAATTGATGGTAGCAACTGCAGCCACAACGACAACAACACTAGAATAAGAAGGTAGGCGTTAAAGGACGAGAATGTGAAAGAAATAAGGATGTAAAAAAAGGAAAAGCAGATTATTTCTATCCTGATGCAAAAATCTTGAGATAAAAAAATTGCTTTCAGCCACACACTGGTGCCTCATAATGTGAGGATTATGATTCAAAGCAAGCGTAGGCATGGAAGTTCGTGAGAATCTTGTCTCCAATTAACCACCAGAAAACCGAAAGTGGTGCTGTGGCTCAAGTGGTAGAGCTCTAGCCTTGAGCTGAAGAGCTAAGGGACAACGCCCAGGCCCAGGGTTCAAACCACATGATTGACAAGATATATATATATATATATATGTGTGTGTATACGTATATATGTATACATATAAATATGTAAAATATATTGTATTATATAATAGATATAGTGTGTAATAAAAATATGTAGTATATATAAGACAAGGGATAACAAAGATGAATAGATGGGTTGAACTTGACAAAGTACATTATACACATGCTTGGAAATCACCTGAAATTTGATTTTACAATTGATAGAATGCTACCAAAGGAAGTTACAAATGATTGTAACATACTTATGTGAGAAAATACCTTTTATCTGACAAAAATATTAGGATAGGATTATGTACTCATAGCATTACAAGCTGGAAAGTGTAATGCAATATGAATTCCTGCATGAGGCTATGTTTGGAAAGCATGGTGCATGTGTGTGTATCATAAAGGCATGCAAACACATTTCTATAGAAAATTATTGTATGGTTTCACCATCATGGAAATACATATTTTTCCAATTTGTTTAACAAAATTATTTCCAGATAACCTTCATTTTTCTGTTTATATTGTTTAGAGAGTACATATAAAAGAAGAAATTTTAGAAAGTAAATAGCAGGAAAAAAAGCAAAGTGTACCTTTTTACTATTCATTAATATCCTTTGTATTTAAGGCTTTTTACATGGAAGTATTTTATTGTTTAGTTAGGTTCAAACATTTCATTATTCTCCATCTTGCAAGCATTTGTATTCTACAAACTTAGTATCATGTCATCTGCAAGTAATTATTATTCATTCTCCATTCCAAGTTTCACTAGATAGGTTTAAGGCAATGTTCAACAGTAATGATGTTTTTCTGTGGCTTTGAATCAAGTGTCACATTGTCTCTTGGACTGAGGCTGACGCTCTTCATTATGTTGAGGAAGTGTCTCGATTTCAGGATATCAAGCATTTATACCAGTTAATGGCTTTGGAATTTGTTGTCATCTTTTTTGCAAGCCCAATGGAAAATGTTATACAATTATTCTTTTTTTTCACTTGCTCACATAATAAATTTTATTAGTATATTTCATGATGATGAATAGTTTGACTCTTGCTCTAAAGACCTTGTTGTATTCTGTTTAGGTCTTTGACTGTCTGTAGTCATAAAGAATTGGATACAGAGATTTCTCTTCTGTATATCATTGTTGGCTTTTATTTTCAGATTAGTTATTGGTCTATAAAGTGATTTTGGCCACATTCCTTTTAACCATCTATGCTTTTCAGTACCTTTTGTAGCACAGACTTGATCTTGGTCTTGAAAATTTGGACTACATCAAGTACAAAAACATCTGTCTCTGGAGATGCTTTCATGTGTATATTAATTTTTGATGCTTTCCACAGTTTTGGCTATAACACATTTCTTCCTTAGATCTGATGAAAGTAATTTTGACTGCAAATTATGATTATTATTTATCATTTTTGTGTGTACTGGTCCTGTGGCTTGAAGTCAGGCATAGGTTTTCCCTGAGCTTTTGTGCTCGAGGCTCATACTCTATCACTTGAGCCATAGTTCCACTTCTGGCTTTTGGGTTGGCTTTGACCCATGATCCTCAGATCTCAGCCTCCTGTGCAGCTAAAATCACAGGCTGAGCCACCTGTGCCTGGCTCTTAATACATTTTTCTTTTAAAATATATTCATTTTCCTGAGATTATTAAAAATATTAGCATCATCTAAGCTGGGAAAATTTTGCTTTACTTGGAAGTGAAAATTGCAAAATTCTACTTGTTTTTAACTTAAAAAGGTCCATTTTTGCATATTTAAAATTATCAATTAGTTATGCATAATAAATTATCAATCAGTTATGAGTATCAGACTGCTCCAAATTTGTGCCCAGATAATCTGAGAACACCTTTGCATTGCTTTCATTCTGAAAGTGTAACTTGTCTAAGTCTAGCACACAAAAAAATTCTGTAAGGTTTTAAATTTGTTCATGCACTTACATATAAAGTATATTTAATGACTAGCAATTGTATAGATTTTATAGTACATGTGTACATGTTAATTCCTCTACTTTTTATATTTAATATTGAAAATAATTGGAAGCCAAGCTGAGATTTTCTATATTGTATAACTAATAATTTCTGTGCCATTAAATATTGATATTTTTTAAAATCATATTTTAGCTCTAAAATTTAAGGATTGTAGTAGTTAAATGCTCAGTAATAATCCTGCTCTTAATTTTGAAATCAGTATTAAACACATCAGAAAATTTAAGAGAAATATATGTTCTTTTTATGTTCATAAGTTGATGGTTTATTTTGCTTATAGTATTCATTCTTAGTTTTAGCATTATTAAAATCATTGAAGTTAAAATGGCTTATTGAAGTATTGTTACATATATTGATTTAACTTTTAATTAATTATATCATATTTTTGGGGAATGCTAATAAATTAATGTAATGTCTTGGGGAATATAAAGATTAGTGGTATGAAAATCAATCCCTTTTTAAACTTTTTGTCATTCTCAACATTAATTATTTCACATGACATTTACAGATCGTGGACTCAATGTCCAATCTTTTGAACAATTAACTAGCAATATGTTGTTCTTCAATGAATAACATGAAAACTACTTAATTTTTATAATTATGAAAAGCTTGGATGTGGACTAATTGTGAAATCTCTTTTCTGTCTAAACTTGTTTGGTTTCGTTAAGGGATTTCGTGGTCATGACATATACAATTTCAGTTATATTAAATGATATTAAGAGAATAAATCTAAGTTGGTATAGTCATAAGCAAATCAAGAATGAATTTTCAAAGTTCCATATATATTATTCAGAGTAGAATTTACACCTTTACTTATAATCTATAATGGCTGACATTTGACTTGCAGAATGTCTTATCTGTTTATATTTATTCTCATAATTTTGATGTTGATCGAATCTCTGATTATTGAGCTAAAAATACCTAACAATGTTACTATAATATATTGTGTGTATGTGTGAAAAATTAGTGATTAACTTTTACTGGTAAGGTCCATTTATCCCTTATTGGAATATTTTACTACCTAATAAGCATTATATCTGGCACACGCCGTAAGAGACTCAGACTGCTCAACAAATTTCACTAAAATATTATTATCATAAAAGATAATATTGAAGAATTTGGTTGTCTTGATTTGGCAAGAGAATTTATATGCTCAAAGTTTTGATTTATTTACTCCATAAATATGAATAGTATCATAAAATTATAGTATATATTCTTAAGATTTGTCCTTGAGTTTTGTTCCAAAATTGTGAAAATTTGGAAGCTGTGGAGTAAGACATCACATAAATCATTGCTTTTTATAGTAACATCAGTTTTATGTGTGTAAGCAAACCCTGCTGTAAGCACTGAGTATTGTGAATGCAGACAGCCAACATCTCTCACACTGTCACTCACTGGTCATGTGATCTTGGAGATTGGACTTTTAGAAGAACTTTAAAATTCTTTTTTTTTTTTTTTGCCAGTCCTGGCTCAAACTCAGGGCCTGGGCACTGTCTTTGGACTTTCTCAAGGGTAGGGCTGTACAACATGAGCCACAGAACCACTTCCAGCTATTTTTTTTAATGTATGTGGGTACCGAGGAATCGAACCCAGGTCTTCGTGTATGCTAGGCAAGCACTCTACAACTAGGCCAAATTCCCAGCCTATAAAATTCTTTAAACATAAAAGGTAGTCATGCATATAAGTAAATAAACATATAGGTATGTGGATATATTTTACTTCTGACTTTGATGGTAGGTGAGGGGTAGTTATGTGTGGCCACTTTAGACATAGGCATCAAGCAATGATAAGGAAAGATGGGAATGAGAAGCAAGCAGAACACACTTTTCTACCAGAAGGAAAGAATGTATGGTGAATGGGAAAATAATCCATCTCTAGTGAGGAGAACCACATCTTGAATGTAAATGGAGATTGGATCCCAATTTAGGAAGGATTTAGGAGGTAAATGAAGGTGTAAAGTAACAGGATAGTCTAAGAAGTACTCAAATAATGAACCTCAATATTAAGAGTTCCAACTAAAGTGAGGTGTTTCATTTTAAGTTCTAGGTTCTTAAATTGTTTTGTCAATGCATTTATCTACCTTCACAGAGAATATGAGAGCATGTTCCATGTATATACATAAAAATGTAATGAGATAAATGTCACTATCAAAGAAAATAATATATAAAGAAAAAGATACTCAAGGGAAAAATAAGTACATTGAGGTGATGTTAAATTTAATGCAAATTGTAATGATAATCAACAGATTTGACTTGGGATGAAGTTTTTTGTCCAGAGTAAGTTATGAAACTGTCTATTCTTACTAGCCATGAAACCATCTGTTTGTGTGTGAGAGACTTTTTCTTTAATATGACACCAATAGAACATAGAACAGATGGTAAAAACTACTATTTACTTAATAATTTTTATGTGACAGGTAAAATTCCAGTATTCCATTAGTCATTAACCTCACAACTACTCTTGATGAATGTGTCAGCTCATTTTAAAGCTATGAAAATGGAAATATTCACAAGTTACATAAATTTGCATACATGATAGACACAAATACCATTTTTGTACTGTACATAAATCCCAAATATTCTAGAACAAATGCATGAATCTTAAGCATGTGAAAAAAGTTGATACATAGAGAAACAACATTTCACTAATGCTTCCTAGTTGCAGAAGATGATGTATGAATCATTCTTTTTTTTTTTTTTTGTGGGACTTGAACTCTGGGTCTGGGAATTATCCCTGAGCTCTTTAGCACAAGGCTTACTACCCTACTTCTTGAGCCACCACTTCCGATTTTCTGGTGATTAATTGGAGATAAGTCTCATGGGGCCGGGAGTTTGGCCTACGGGCCGGGAGTTTGGCCTAGTGGTTAAAGTGCTTGCCTAGCATGCATGAAGACCTGGGTTCGATTCCTCGGTACCACAACATAGAAAAAAGCCGGAAGTGGTGCTCAGGCTCAAGTGGTAGAGCTCTAGCCTTGAGAAAGTCCAAGGACAGTGCTCAGGCCCTGAGCTCAAGCCCAGGACTGGCAAAAAAAAAAAAAAAAAAGAAGAGTCTCATGGACTTTTGTGCCCGGGCTGACTTTGAACCGTGATTCTCAGATATCAACCTCCTGTGTAGCTAGGATTACAGGCATGAATTACCATGCCCAGCTTTGGATTATTCTTAAAACACATAGTTGAGGTTGGTATGAAGGAAAAAAGTTGTCACCATGTCTAATTATTCAGAGATGCAAGCAAGTTTTTGTCATATGTAGAACTAATACTATGTTCACACATTGAAAGATTTAGTGAATTAATCCAAGTCTTCCTTCTTAGTAAAAATGGAATTTTCTATTCTGCAATGACAAAATAAACTGAACTTAAAAATAACATTGAGGGGCTGGGAGTTTGGCCTAGTGGTAGAGTGCTTGCCTAGCATGCACTAAGACCCAGGTTCGATTCCTCGGTACCACATACATAGAAAAAAGGCGGACGTGCTGCTGAGGCTCAAGTAGTAGAACTCTAGCCTTGAGAAAGTCCAAGGACAGTGCTCAGGCCCAGGACTGGTAAAAAAAAAATATCATTGAATTTATATTACCCATTCCCAGGTTATATTTCTGCTTTTTTCCTCTCAAAGCTTTATGATTCCAAACTGGTTAGTGATAACCACCATGCCAAGTTAGTTTTTGTGCATGACTTAAAGTCATAGTTAAGAGTTATTTTTATATAAATATCCAGTCATTCTTTTATCATTAGACTAGGTTTCTTTTTTATTAAAAGGTTTCTAGCTTTATTCAAGTGAAATTGTTGAATAAAATTTGCAGTTGTTAATAAAAAACGAATTATTGCAAGATAATAACTGCAGGGGATCAAAACAATTGGGTTACCAAATTCTTCCCTCTGTATTTACACTCTGGGATTTGGTCCTGTGGGCTCTGCGGTGTTAATAGAAGTGGGTGCTCCCATTCATGAACCTAACAAATATAAGGACAAAATGACAGTGACACAGACTCTGGAACCACGATGGAGAGCCAGTGAAGCACTCAGCCTAAAACAGATAAAAATCACGACAATAACAATCCAAACTCCTAAGAATTCACTTAACCAAAGATGTTAAAGACCGCTATAGTGAAAACTTAACAAGAGCTTTATCTTGTGTGATTGTTATTTTTTCCATATATTTTTATTGTAATTAATAGAAGGATTATATTATATTCACCAGATAGACAGTGCATTACTTCACATACATTGATACCCTTTTTCATGTCTTGGTCCCCATTTCCCTCCCCCCCACCCCTGTTTTCCCCCATTCCCTATCCAATTTCAAATAATCAAATACACATATATCCAATATATCAGATAACAAGGTGAAATACTGAAACAATATAAGACAGCCAAGGGACAGCAAAGAGATGAGAGATAACATAGTACATTAAGGATAACAATCACTCATTATATGGCTTTTGTTTCTACATCCTGGAGGTCCTTGCATTTCGTGTCATCCTATATGACCTTATGTATCTAGGTTTTGTTCTATTGTAAATCTCTGCTAAGAGAGCCCAAAGTTTCTACTGATTATGACAAATGAGTGAAACCATTGAGCCTATGTTCCTTTGAGTCTGGCTTACTTCACTTAATATGATTTTTTCTAAGTCTTTCCATTTCCTTACAAATGGGGCAATGTCATTCTTTCTGACAGCAGCATATAATTCCATTGTGTATAAATACCACATCTTGTTGATCCGCTCATCATGTGAGGGGCATCTGGGTTGGTTCCATATCTTTGCTATGGTAAATAGTGCTGCAATGAATATCATTGTGCTAGTAGCTTTAGTATGTCCTTGTTTCTGGACAATTGGGTAAATGCCAAGTAGTGGAATTGCTGGGTCATAGGGGAGCTCTATGATTAGTCTTTTGAGGAACTGCCATACTGATTTCCATGGTGGTTGAAAGAGCTTGCACTCCCACCAACAGGGTAGTAGTGATCCCTCCTGGCCACATCCCCTCCAGCATCTGTTGTTATTAGAT
Organism: Megascapheus bottae; assembly: GCF_031878675.1. Taxonomy (NCBI): domain Eukaryota; kingdom Metazoa; phylum Chordata; class Mammalia; order Rodentia; family Geomyidae; genus Megascapheus; species Megascapheus bottae. The sequence continues at coordinate 57,878,976 of NC_143512.1, read as the reverse complement.
TTCTTGATCTAACTGGAGTGAGGTGGATTCTTAGAGTTGTTTTGATTTGTATTTCCTTTATGACCAGAGATGTTGAGTATTTCTTCATGTGTCTATAGGCCATTCTTATTTCTTCTTCAGAGAAGACTCTCTTTAAGTCTTTGGCCCATCTTTTAATGGAATGGTTGTATCTTTGGAGATTAGTTTTGGATTGATTCAATTTTTTGAGTTGTTGATATATTTTAGATATTAGGCCATTGTCTGTTGTATGGTTAGTGAAGATCTTCTTCCACTCTGTAGGCTTTCTTGTTGTTCTTAATGTACTATGTTATTTCTCTTCTCTTTTGTTGTCCTTTGGTTAATCTCATATTGTTACTGTATCTGACCTGGCATATTGTATGTATGTTTATTTGTTTATTTGAAATAGGAAAGGGAAGGGGGAAATACAAGATAAATGGCTGGAGGTAGGGGGAGGAAAATGGGGACAAAAACATGAGAAGGGGTATCAATGTGTGAGAAACAATGCACCAATTATGTGGCGAATATACCTGTAACCGCTCTATATATTACAAGAAAAAAATTGAAAAAAAAGTTAAAGAAGATTTTGTAAATATGAAAATCTATCCATGCTTCTGGATTGGAAGTATTAACATCTTTAAAATGGCAATACTGCCCAAAGCAATTTACAAATTGGAATTTCAAATTAATTTTGAATATGTATCCCAAATAAATATCATTTTGTACTTTGTGTCTGTGTGAGTTCATTTCAGTGTATCACTGCATTCATTTGAAAACATTCACAATGCTTTATGTCTGGGTATCTAGCTTTTGGTACTCACCCATCATGAAATTCATATGCATCTGGGGCAATCAAATTCTAGGTTTTGAGATGTGAGAACATGGAATTATGGTTAACAATTTTCAATGTCTTTATACATACAACACCATCACTTTCTTTTTTTTTTTTTGCCAGTCCTGGGCTAGAGCTCAGGACCTGAGCACTATCCTTGGACTTTCTCAAGGCTAGAGCTCTACCACTTGAACCTCAGCAACACTTTCGGGTTTTTTTTTCTATGTATGTGGTACCAACGAATCGAACTTGGGTCTTCATGCATGCTAGGTAAGCACTCCACCACTAGGCTAAACTCCCGGCCCTACAATCACTTTCTTAAAATGTTACAACTGAGTCCTTTATAAGGATGTCTGTTTGCCTGCACTACATTCAGATTCCACTGATGGAAGAGAGGGGTGGATGAATAGGGTTAAATATGATCAAAGTACTTTATATGCACATATGTAAACAGATAAGTGCAATCTTTTGAAATTGTTTTAAGAAGATTGAAGAGAATGAAGCAGTGATAAAGGGGGTGAGGCTGATCAAGTGCATTGTATGTATGCTTGCATGCCAATGCAAAAATGAAACTTCCCTGTGCAGTATGCTAATGTATACTATTGAAGAATCTTAAAAAATAACAAGTTTAAAACTGACATCTCTATTTCCTGAATACTGGAAAACTAAGAAAAGTCTATAGAACTATATACATGATTATTTTTATTAAGTATGAGGCTTAAGGGAAAGTAATTACAGAAGCACAGCCAAACTTCACAGTCTGATTTGGTGGAGCAAAAATGCATATAGACAATTACAAGCAGGGAGTCTGATTTCATCTTTCACAAAAACTGTGTGCTCTATTTCAATCTTTAAATTCCTTTCAAAGAGAGTTAAAGGTCTGGGGGATGCAGCTCAGTGGTAGAGCTTTTACTTAGCATGTGTGAGACAATGAGTACATGCAGTCCTCAGCAACACATGCACAAACATGCCTCTCAAAAAAGAAGTGTCTAAGTGGGGTGAGGTGGTTCATGCCTGTCATCCTAGCTACTCAGGAGGCTGAGATCTGAGGATCAAGGTTCAAAGCCAGCCCAGGCACTAAAAAGTCCGTGAGGCTCCTATCTCCAATTATTCACCAGAAAACTGGGAGTGGCCCTGTGGCTCAAGGGGTAGAGCGGTAGCCTTGAGCTGAAGAACTCAGGGATAACACTCAGACCCAAATTCAAGTACCAAAACCAACCAACCCCCCCTCCGAAAAAAAACTAGCATGTAAAATTATTTTTTACATTAAGTGCAATTGTTTTTCTTTCTAATAATGCTATACATACACTTAGGTCATCTTTAAAAAATCGTATTGCTTTATAAAAGAAATGGAATTGAAATACTTTTAATTATTTTTATTTTGGCTTTTAATGTAATCCTACATGTAAATAAGTTACTTGAATTTCCATATAATGTGTGTTTTAAATTTGAATAATTTAAAGGGCTAACCTTTTATTTTAAAATACCATTTAGAAGTAAATACTATTCTATAAAAGCAGTATCTATTTTAAGTGAATGTATGAAAAATAATCTCTCTGGGGAGTCTTACTGACCTTCTCTTTTCCTTTTTTCGTAATTAAGCCAGATATGTTTTTGAGGGAAGAATTTACTGGTTACTTATATGCCAAACAATGTTATCACTTAGCTCCAAGAATGATCTTTAAAATTAATATGAGAAAAATTAAGTTGATATACTTCTAGAGCTATTTCAAAAACTAATACTGACACTTTTTTTAGTGCATGTCCTAGGGCTTAAATTTAGGGCCCTGATGTGGTCCCTGAACTTTTTTTGCTCAAGGATAGTTCTGTACCACAGTTTCACTTCTGGCTTGTTGGTAGTTAAATGGAGATTTGTGCCTCATGGACTTTCATCATCTAGGCAAACTTTAAACTGTAACCTTCAGATTTCAGCCTCTACTAGGTAGGGTTGCAGGTGCAAATCACCAGTGCCTTGCTTCAAATCTGTCAAAAAGACTAGATCTTGTTTCTCTCTTTCCCTCTCTCTATCTGTATATGTATATATATATATGCATATATCCACATATCTAGATATATCTTTAGCTACTTAAACATACCTAGATATCTAGAGTTACATCTAGTTATCTATATCCATGCTTCTATATCTATATCTAGTTGAATATATATATGCATATATAGAGAGAGAGAAGGAGAGAAAGGAGAGGTAGACTTATGGAGAAAGAGATATGGGAAGAGAAAAACAAAGAGAGAGGAGAGAGGAAAATGAAATATATCTCTACAGTCTTCAAATAATTCCTGCTGATAAGTTAAACATTTATCAGGAATGTTTCTCTGTTTACTATTGAGTGAATGCTTATATAACTAGCAGTAGCAAAATCTGTAAAGCACAGCAATTCCAAAAAATTGACACAGTATTTAATCAGTGTGGTTCCTTCCTTGTATTTCTAAACACCCTTGACAGATGATTGCAAATTCATCAATTTGGTGATGAACCCTGTGGATATTCTTATTTTATCTACAGAGATGTTGTAAGAATTTTCCTCTTAGAAACAACTCAAGTACATATTTTCTCTGTAGAGTGTACATCCTAATAGCCATTCACAATCAATGATATCATCAGCATTCCTTTTTTACTGATGGTTGACTTTAAAGTGGAAGTGATCCAAGATGTCATGTTTCGAGGCATGAATTCTATATTTATGTAATGGATTTGTCATTAATTCACAATGATTAGATGATGAAAATAAATGCCCAGAGGATAGCACAAATGGGAAATTTCTTATTTTATTTGTTTTGATAATAAATGAGTTACAGAAATTTTTTTCCCTGTGAGAAAATGAAATAATTAGGAATTGCCCATTTCAATTAATGTTCATAAGGGGATTTTAATCTGTTGAAGGTTGTAAGTTTCACCAGGTTTTCTGATCATATGACTTCTTGGGACTGATTTCCTGGAAATAATGGCTGGACTCCACCGCTATTTAAAAATGTTGGGGTTTCAACTTTTCTAAAGTTCTTTTTTAATATTCTTTTTTATTATAATTAATAGAAGGGTTACATTATATTCTCCAGATAGAAGGTGCTTCACAAACATTGCTACCCCTTCTCATGTTTTTGTCTGTGCCTCTTTCCCTCCACCCCTCCCCTCATCTTGTTTTCCCAGTTCCATTTCCTATTTCAAATAAACATATATACAATAGAGCAGATAACAAGATAAGATACTGTAACAATATGAGATAATTAAGGAGCAACCCAAATACCAACATCATTTAAATGAATATACAATATCGTAAATAGAAAATAGGTGGGCGTGGTGACTCATACCTATAATCCTAGCTACTCAGGAGGCTGAGATCTGAGGATCATAGTTCAAATCCAGGCTAGGCACTAAAGACCCCATGAGACTCTTATTTCCGATTAATCACTAGAAAATGGGAAATGGAGGTCCGGGAGTTTGGCCTAGTAACAGAGTGCTTGCCTAGCATGCACAAAGAGCTGGGTTCGATTTCTCGGTGCCATACACATAGAAAAAAGCCGGGTCACTCTGATACACAATTGCTTAGTTAAAATTTTGGAAGTTGAATTGAGTCAGAAACATTGGAATTTAGTTAAATCCTTTGTATAAAGTATTTTGAAGTACTGCTTTTAAGATTCTTAATGGAAATAACTATTTGAGATCATGGATGTATTGATTTTGTGGTTTTTATTATGAACGCTGTCTATGTTTATGAAATTAATATACTTCACAAATGTGTCAATCAAAAAATGAAGCTGACACCTGTGGCTCATACCTGTAGTCCTAGTTACCTGGAAGACTGAGAATAGGAGGGTGAGATTTGATGCCAGCATGGAAAGAAAAGTCCACCAGATTCCAATTCTAAGGAAGCAAAGCTGGATACACAAGTGTATACCTTTAATTCCAGGGAAGTGAGAAGCCTAAATGGAGTTGCCTGAGGCTTTCACATGAAGATGAAGGTAGATCCCACCCTGTACATACAGAGATAAGCAAGTTGAAGGTGTGGCTTTGTATCACACCAGTCCACCAAGTACAAGAGGCCCTGAATTTAAACCCTAGTACAACCACAGTTATGTCCTCTAAGAAGTGATAGCATATCTATCTATCTATCTGTCTATCTATCTATCTATCTATCTATCTATCTATCTATCTATCTATCTATCTCTATCTATCTATCTATCTATCTATCTATCTATCTATCTATCTATCTATATATTTTACAGAGTCAGACTTCTTGAATCATAGACTTAGAGATCCAAGATTATTTTGAAGTAACATTTAAATGAAAGAAATATATGTGAATTATTGATATAAACTGTTGCTATAAGAGATAGAAAATGGACTATAAATTCTTAGGAATAAATAGTTGATCTGAGATAAGATGGTGATTATTAAATGTAAAGGAGGAAAGGAGACAGAGTGGACAATGAGAATTCAATATCCTTCATGTACTTTCTACGAATGTATTGAAATATTATATAGAACCTATTAATGTGTACATTTGACACAATAAACTAATCAGCAATACTATTTTAAAAAGAAAATGGGCTACAAATGTAAGCTACATGCTTTCATGGAATTTATGAGAGTCACAGTCAAACAAATTTGACAAGCAGGTGAAAGTCATATTAATAATACATCGTATCTAATCTAAAATGTTCATTTGTAGGATATCAGTTCAATAGATCATAAGCATAAAAATTATTCACTACACATTACACATTTTTTCCAATCTGCTTCTTTGGAATCCAGCATGTATTTTACATTTAAAGTAAATCTGAATTTGCAAAGCCACATTTCAGCTCTCACAGAACCACAGGTATCTAGAATATTATATTGGACAGCACGGTTCTTGGTATGCAGAGCTCTAGGGTTGAAACATATTGTTTCCTTTCTGAGTTTTTCTTCACATTAGGTTTCTTTCTGTCCTTCCTATTTCATTCAAGCCTTAAGACTTTTTTTCTTCAAAACCTTGGCATACAAGCCCTTCTGTAATGTTTCAATACAGATCTACAGAACAGATCTCTTTGTGAAGATAAGAAAAGAGTTTTGTTTCTGGTTACTTCCTCCTAAAGAGGGTTAGTAATCAGAGTCTGTAAGGCTCTGGCTATCTCTGAATCTACCTGACAACAGGTGGTAGATGAACCAGTAAACTGCATGCCCTGCCCTCCAGACCACAATATTGAAAGCACCAGCCTTGAGCAAGCCTGGGGGTGCTACAGCTGTGCCCAACCCTGGCCCCATTTTCCATGTACCTTCCTGACATCAGGATGATACAGGGCTATTGCTGGTCTTTGTCTATAATTTCACTACGTGTGAAATTATATGTGTAAAATTTTCATTTTATAGGGATGTTGTTCAGAACCTAGTTACCAGTTGATCCACACAATTTGTACATTTAATTATGAACTGGCTTTTAATATGTAAGTATTTATACTTTAATCCCTCCACTGTCCTGAATTATTTATACTTTCACCTTACTAGTTCCGTGGACTTGTTTATGTTGATATTTCCTACATATATAATGGTAAATCTAAATAACTAAGGAAAGAAAGGTAGCTTTTGTTGTGGACTAAAACTGTGTGCTTAGTATTCAAGTGTTACTAATTTCTCAACAAATAGCTATTTGAGTTTTTGTCAGTCAGTGAATCCTCAAACCACTTCTAAAAATACATGGTTTCTGATTTTTCCATTGTTAGTTTTACAGTTGAATTACTAATGAAAATTCTCAAGATCACACTGAGAATCACTTTTGAAGCTGACATTTGAGTGAAGATCTTTATGATTCTATATCAATATGAAGTCATTTCTCCTTGTGTTTGAATCTTTAACTACCCTTTCCTCCTAATCTTTCCTATTTCTGCTCTTCTAATATTTTCTTCCCTGTATTTAAATTAATCAAAACTAAGATCTTGACTTTAAAGAATAGTTGCAAATGCTAAACATGTTGTATGGATAATAAAATACACTCAATTTAAAAATCTATAGTCAATACTACTAATACAGTTACCATGACTATTAATTCTCTGCAACTCATTCTTTTAGGGAAATATGATCATACCAGCTTGTCAAAATCTTTGTGTGTCTTTTAACCCAATACTTGTGTTTTCTACTGCATCAGATGATTAAATTTCTTCAAAACACTCATACATTTATTATTTATTCAATATCGATTTTTGTCAGTCGTGGGCCAAAACTCTGGGTCTGGGCATTGTGTCCGATCTCTTCAGATCAAGGCTACCTCCTTACCCTCTGAGCCACAGTGCCACTTCTTTCAATGTAGTTTTCTTGTGAAGTTTTATTTGAAATCTATATTAGCTGAGAAATCTACAATTACTGTCAAAACTCATTTGATGTTTGGACAGTTCTGATTGTGAAGGAATGTGTGTGTGTGTGTGTGTGTGTGCATTCATTGTATATTCATTTTGTGTCCTTCATCCTTTGGGCTCACTTCAAAAGACTGAGAGTGTCACAGAACAATTACAATTCTCTTTTCTTGTGATAGTCTTATATGTGGGACCATAACAGCAATCTCATTGCTTTAGCTTCAGGTTATTGTTATTAATTGTTTTTCACTGTCTTTACACAAAATCTGTCCTCATTCTGATCAACTGCTCATAGATATGTCCCAACATTTCAATTCTTAAAGGGGGTGATAATTAGGGCTTTATAGGAAGTACAGAACAATTATTCTCAACAAAGGTTCATTAATTCCTTTGTTGACTTCTATTAGGCTCACAGTACAAGAAAACCTCCAAGTCTATCCTCTTTTGAATTTACATTTCATAGATCTGTTTTTGTTTTATCTTCCATCTTAAGGTTAAATTTGGATCAAAAAGTAATCAAGAGAGATTTTATTATTCATATTGAGTCGTTAAAGGGTAAGTTGTACAACTACTTAAACATGTTAAAATATGTTTCAAAAACAGAGCTAATTGACATTCTCATTCAACTTATTTCAAACTGTGGACTGAAAAATGACGAGAGGGCAGTTCCTGAGAAATATCACTCTCCTACTAAAAATGATGTAATTAGCACTGTTGATAAGGTCTTACCAAGTCTTACTTTCTATGTCTTACGTCAAGTATTCGAACAACTAAACTACCTCCACTGGATGTGACCACAGAGATTGCATCAGGGATTGCATCAGGGTTGTTGTGAAATCATTGCAAGCATCCTCATACACTGAGTCTGCAGGATTTTCTTTCTCTATTCAGATGGTAAGGATACAGAAAGGGAAGCTCATTCCTACCCATTTGTTTAACCCATGTTGCCTCATTGCCACAGGTTTCTTTCAATACAGAGAAAAGGTGATTTTTAAATCTAGTACAGAAATTCTCTTACTGCCCATTATAAATTAACATATTTTTGGCTTAAACTATTTTTTTTGAAAATTGGAACTTTTTATGTTCAAAAACAAATATGCTCTTTATTTTTTCCATTACAGTAGAGATTGCTCAACAGAACTATCAGTACTAAGACTGTAAAGAAAATCACTTACAGTTTTTTTCTTGCTTTTACACTTTATCATACAATGCAACAGTGCCATTGCTGGGAATTGAACTCCAGGCCTAGGGAACTATCCTGGACCATTTTGCTCAAAGCTAGTAAGTACTCTGCCACTTGAGCCACAGCACCACTTCCAGCTTTTCCTGTGTATATGGTACTGAGGTATTGAACCCAGGGCTTTGTGAATGTTAGGTAAGCACTCTATCACTAAGCTACACTCCTGGCCCATAACTTGTTTTTTTTTTTTTTTAAATAGAAAAAGTAGGGATACAGAAATATGGATTCATATGATTGCATAAAACAATTTCTACTTTATTTGGACTTCCCTCTGACTGCATAGTTAGTATAAACATATTTTTATTTAGTGTCACTTAATATTTTACAGTTAAATTTGGTTCCCCAGATTGTATGGATGAAACTCACTGAAGAAGCAAAGGAAAAACTGTCTGTGAAGCCTCATTCTACTCATTAAATTGAGAATAGACTGAAAGAAGAGAGTGAATGCAAAATCTTAAACAATGCCTGAGTAATTGTCCTGAGTAAACCATAAAATCTAAACAGTAATGTCCATTTTACTTGCTTCAGAAAATATAATCGGATTAGGAATAATAAAGGATAAATGAAAGATATTTTCAATTACATTAAAATTTTTTTTCTTTAATTTTAATTTAATTTTTTTTGCCAGTCCTGGGGCTGAACTCAGGGTCTGGGAACTGTCCTTGGGATGTCTCAAAGCTAGCACTCTACCCTTAAGTCACAGAACCATTTCTGGTCTTGTCTCTGTGTGTGGTACCAAAGAATTGAACCCAGGGCTTTGTACATGCTAGGCAAGTACTCTTCCACTAGTCTACCCTCCCAGCTTCTTCGATTCCATTTAAAAGATCTTTTCTTCTTGGTTTACTTGATCCACAGACATTAATTGAACCCGTACTATATAAGTACACATTGATAGGCACATAAAGATAACTAATATGTGCCCCTCTGACATCTGATATAGTTCATTTAATATGAAAGAGGCCAAAAAAAAAGAAGTGGGATATACTATTCTGAGTGTTAGCATGAAGATAAGCAAAAGAATATGGGAGATTTGTTGAATCCATCTAGGAATTAGGAATAAGATAGAAAGCCTTCCTAAATTATATATACATGTATATATATATATGTATATATATATGATAACACTTAAGAAACAAAGAAAACATATACCTTGGTAAAGAGGGTAAGGGTGTGAAAACTGAGTATAATACAGTAAGGGAAGAAGAACATTAAGAAACCCTAAGAGGAAGTTATGCTTCCCTGTCATTCAGATTGGGAAACTCTAAGCACTTAAGGATGGGCAGTGAGGGTTGTGTTTGTCTGATGTGGAGTGGGAGTACACAGGGTCTTTTGTGAGATACATTTAGATGGTAACATATGCCTGATAATAAAAGAACTTTGCCAATATTTCTCAACTCTTTAAATGTGTGTGTGTGTGTGTGTATGTGTGTGTTGTGTGTATGTGTGTGTGTGTGTGTGTGTGTGTGTGTGTGTGTGTGTGTACTGGGCTTGAAATCAGGATCGGGGTGCTATTCTTCAGCTTTTTTATACAATGCTGACATTTGAGCCACAGCTTCAATTTTTACTTCTTGGTGATCAATTGGAGATAAGTTTCTCATAATTTTTTTCTGCTCCGGCTGGCTTCAAAACTCGGTCTGCAGATCTCAGCCTTCTGAGCAGCCAGGGTAACAAGGTCACAGTTCTGGGATCATCTATATAAAATAATGACATGATCTGATTGATGTTTTAGGAATAACATGTTCGCAGCACAGTATTGAGGATATATAAAATGCATCAGAGAAAGCCAAAAACTCTGACTTGTTTCAACCATACAGGGTCAGTTTTTATGATTCAGGGTAGATATTATACAAAGTTATTCCCAGTGACTCTGCCAAATCCTAAGGTCAAGAGACTTTCTAAGCAGCAGATGTAAAACCTAAAAGCTCAGCAAAATGTTATAGCATATATGGATGTATGTTTTATAGACAGAATTTTAAAGATTTATCTCTTGTCCATTCTATGGTGACATCTAGTCAACTGGCCTATTGTGAAGAATTACATAAATCTCCAGGCTGTCTAGGTGATCTCCTCAGGCTGTATTTTCCCTTCCAAATCATGTTGGAAACCTATCTGTGAGCTGATAAATAAAATGGTTTACAACTGTCTAGCTTTTTCTCCAAATATTATATGAAAAATGCCTTCTTTTACTAAGGAACAAATAGGGATATAGTTTTCAGGACAAGAGTTCATTATAATTCACTCAACTGAGGTCTTTCTTCTGGCATACTTGCCTACCTGGAACACATTTTAGAAACTGTAGTCAAGGATCAAAAGATCTTCTAAGAAAGCAAATACAGTTTGGGTAGTTCCTCTGAACAATGGTTTTTCACATCAAAGTTCATTTAATTTTGGAAAACAGTTTTTGGCAATAGTTCAAGTAGGCTTGGTATCTGTGATTTCCTAATCTATAGCCGAAGGATTGTGCTTATGGTTATGATCAGTAAACTATGCAATTTGGAGTTTTACTGATTTGAATCTGGGAGACGGATGAACTAAACAATATTAATGATTGCTGGGTGGAAACAAGGAGAGATAAAGAAATTTTCTTTTAGCTAGATTCTTCCCACTCACCCCCACTCAAAGCACCTTACAAGGATAATAACCCACAGTCATTTATAGCATCATTTTTTATATAACTCAAACCATCACTCTAATTCATTATATTGATTTTGTCACCAAGAAAATGTGGAAGAGTGCACATGTAGGAGGATCTTTGCACATGAAATGACAAAATATGTTACATTTATCCAAAGGTCATTTTCAACTACCTGCTACTAAATACTGACAGTGAATATTGATCCTCTCTCCTTCAGATATTAAGTAGATAACACAATGTAGTAAGTTTTCCTAAATTACCATTATATTATACATGGTAAGCTTTACTTTTAATTAACATAGCCACTGAACAGTCATCTATTGCATTTCTCAAAATGTTTTCTGTAATAAAAATTATGACTTCTAATAAATGGCAAGGAACCCAAAGCTGAATAACAAAACATTAACCATTTTTGAGAGCTTACTACTTAAGCTTTGGGCCATTCAAACATGGATTTTATTTAACATCTACAATAGCCTTTGAAGTAAGCTACTACCATTATTTGTAAGTCACAGATTTGGACACTGAGGCTTGAGAATGCTGCCTACAGTTACATGACAAGTTATGTAAGCAAGCCAGCTTTCAAATCCAGGTTACTGTCCCTAAGCACCAAATAATCTCTCAGTAGAGGTCAAGCATGTCATCTCAAAGCTCCTGGGTTGCAGTGATTGGCCAGGTCTGCAGATGACAGACCCAAATGATTCAGGAAATGCACATCAGGTTGCAGTTGTCGCTTCTCCAGGCATACAGTTTTCTAGCCAATTGCCAAACCCCTCTACCTTTTATCTTCTTAGCACTTTCCTTTGTCAAAGTTTCTGTAATTTGCTGTCTGGCACTCTTTGGAATTAAAAAAAGAAATTGTTGCTGTGGTTGCCACTGCTGCTACTGTAAATCTGTAAATCTTCCCACCAAGGTCTGAACAGCCAACGAGGTTCCTCCTCTCTGTCTAGTGGTATAGCACCAGACCAAATCAACAACAAGAACAACAGCCAAGCAAGAATGAGAGTGTAAGCACCAGTACTGGTGAGTGCCAACATATGCATGAGCGCACGAACACACACACACACACACACACACACACACACACATCATCATCATCATCATCATCATAGTTAGTAAAATTTAGCCTCTATTTTATCATTATTTCTGAGTTTGGGTTTCCTATTTTTGTAATTGTTAGAGATATTAGGACCACTTCACTTTTTCTTATGATTCCTAATTTGTTCTTTGGAGACTCTGAAGTATGTAGTGTGTGTGTGTGTGTGTGTGTGTGTGTGTGTGTGTGTGTGTGTGTGTGTGTGTGTCTGTCCTACTTTTCCTGACAACTTGAGTTAGCATTCTAGAACACATGATTTCAGTTTTCCATAGAAATCACTGGTCTTCATTAATAATTATTCTTCAACAATGTATTTTCTTAACTTAAGTGGTATCTTTAGATATATACTAGGATGAAAGGCAAAATAACTTTTTATGAAGGAGCCAGTATAGGTAAAGAAAATATTTGAAAATAAATACTGTTAATTGACCAATAAAGAAAAATTGAGTAATCATTGACATTATTGATATCCACAAAGCATAAAGATTAAATTGTGTTTGGGGGGCCAGAAGTGTGGCCTAATGGTAGAGAGCTTATCTAGCATGCATGAAGATCTGGGCTCGATTACTCAGTACCAGTACTACATACACTGATAAAAGCCAGAAGTGATGCTGTGGCTCAAGTAGTGCTAGACTTGGGAAAGCTCAAAGACAGTGTTTAGTCCCTGAGTTCAACCCCCAACACTGCCAAAACAAAACAAAACAAAAATATGTCTGTCAGTTCTTTCAGAGCTAAATTCGAAAAAGTTTTCTATGTCCTGAACAGCACTGATAGCTAATATTTTTAATCCTTGTTGTTGAGGAGTTTGAGATACAAAGGTTCACATCTAGAAGCCAGCTCATTAGAAAAGTATACCCCTTTCATCTTCATTTAACCAGCAGAAAGCTGAATTGGAAGTGTGGCTCAAGTAGTACAGTACCAGCAAAACAAAATAACTGAGAGTGCAAGGTATGGAATTTCACTTTGGAAGAGAAGAAGAAGAAGAAGAAGAAGAAGAAGAAGAAGAAGAAGAAGAAGAAGAAGAAGAAGAAGAAGAAGAAGAAGAGGAGGAGGAGGAGGAGGAGGAGGAGGAGGAGTAGGAGGAGGAGGAGGAGGAGGAGGAGGAAGAAGAAGAAGAAGAAGAAGAAGAAGAAGAAGAAGAACAACAACAACAACAACAACAACAACAACAACAACAAGAAGAGGAGGAGGAGGAGGAGGAGAAGGAGGAGGGGGAGGGGGAGGGGAGAAGGAGGGGATGGAGAGGAGGAAGAAGAAAAAGAAAGAGAGAGAGAGTTAAATATTTTCTTAGAAAGTATAAAATGTGGCCAAGAGTTTGGCCTAGTGGTAGAGTGCCTGCCTAGCATGCATGAAGACCCAGGTTCGATTTCTCGGTTACCACATACATAGAAAAAGCCAGAAGTGGTGTGGTGGCTCAGGGTAGAACAGTAGCCTTGAGGAAAGTAAAAGGACAGTGCTCAGGCCCTGAACTCAAGCCCAGCACTGGCAAAAGAAAAAGTATAAAATGTTTAAATGATTTAGAAATGTCTATTATAATCTAGTTTATTTGAGTTCTGCTCAAGTTGCTTTTTGCACATCCAAACTTATTTCTCATAAGATATAGACGTTATTATTTAATAATAGATGGAATCTAATTTTCCAACATGAATTTCAAACAATTTGAGAAATTTAAAATAACGTAAACTTTGGCTAGTAGGCATAAAAATGTACTTGATATTTTTCTAGTAGGATAAAATGATTAAAACCTATATCCAAACTCTGTTGAAACACTAGTTTTTGTTAGAAAAGATTAACTTCTGATCTATCAGTTTTGTCAGCCTTGCAGTGGGCAAGACATGTCACAGAGAACAATGTATTTTTGAGGGAACATTTTAGTGTCAGCACAACTTTAAATATAACTCATAGAGATATCCTGTTATCACAAGAGTGACCAATTCCTTTCCTCTATCTTGCCCTTTTTTTTTTTAAATCGCTTTGGGAAAGCAAATCCCAATGGTGGAATGCCATTATACCCAAACAGGATAACAATACTGCTCAAGTAGAAAATGCTCAAAGTTTAAGGCATTTTTTTCCCTAATTAGTTCCCATTTCAATACCAGAATGTGTCAAAAATAACTATTTCATTCAAGGAGAAGAAATGCATCTATTTTAATTAAAATAAAGAAAGAAAATCAGCATGAGTGTATTTGTTCAACTTATTCAGCTGGAAAGATATGTAATAAGTGTCTAGAAGTGCTAGATTGAATCCTCCCCTGTATTAAAAAAGTGTATTTCAGTGAATGAACTTTGTGATCTTCATAGTATATTAAAGGTATATTTTACCTTTATTTCTCCTTAGAGTGTTACTCTGCCAGTAGGTGTGAAATAATGTATCCTATCCTGGATGCAGTCACATACCTTGAAATTTCTAAAATGTGCACTAAGTAACAGGAGGCAAAAGAATATGATTTTTCAAAGGCATGCTTAATTAAAACCTATTCAAATTTTGATATTTAGGTCTCAGCACAACTCGAACACAGTTTTATTTCTAATATCCTGCACTTTTACCATCCAGGAGAATTCTCTTAATATCTTTAGTGGCTGGAATCTTTTCAATGTCCAAGGCCAGGGAAATGGTAGGAAGATGAGACAACATTGTATACTTCAGAGGTGCTTTCAAGAAGTGATAGGATAATGCTGAAATGATAGGTGGAAAGAGAATGCGACCAATACTTTCTCAGACTTTGCTGAAACACGCACTTTTGTCTGCATTTACATTGGAACAGCGCATTGTTAACTGTGTTGACTATTCTAATTCACTGTGCATGAAAGCCCTAAAATGAGTGTCCCTATCAGACAGTCCATGTGTCTTCCATTCTTTACACTTTACTCCCAGATGAGTGACTAGAGCTGACTCTATCTTCTTCTCCTGTCTACAGCAACACTGCCAAGAGAAATGTCTTATGTGACACTCTTTCTAACATCATTATATTACATAAGAAGTAATTACTAGAATATTCCATGTTGTAATTTAATAGTTAAAAACTTAATCACTAATGTTACAGGAGCACCAAAGTTTTTAAAAATCAACATAAAGAAAAATAACAAATTTTCTAGTTTTAGTTGGCTGGTATTTTAAAAGCCAGATGATCTAAGAATACACACATTCGCTTATCTCCCAAAGACATAATCACACTGTCATCCATTTTTGAACCACAAAAGATGGATTGTATAACATGTGCTTAAAATGGATTCATTCATTATCAAAGTAGATAAGTGTTTCATCAGGTATACACAACAGATAGCATTTATCTTTTCTCATAGGAAGGAAAGATTAAAGTAATTCTTCCACACGTATTGGGAAGAGCAAAGCCTTCTCCATGGAGGCCTTCATAACGTGACACTAGACAGTATATAGGCCCACAGATGGCAACATTCTGCAAACACAGATACTCACAATCAATTGGTGTAGCCCAGTTCTGGAAGAAAAGCCATTCATTCTCACGACACATATGACACATGGTGCTCATTTCACATCCTCACAAGCATGAATTCACCATAAAAACATCACCCTACATTTTATGTGTTTCAGGAGTTGCAAGATTATTCTTTCTCAATAATACAGGAGATGTCAATAAGCATAGTGCACCACATCTGGTTTTAGTAGCTGTATTTGGAGGGCACCATCCACTGATCTCTTCCTGATTCTTCAAGCAGCTATAGGCATGATGGGTAAAACATAAGTGATTGCTCATGTTTTTGAATACTGAAATGTGACTATCAAGATCATCATGCTTCACCTTTTCCTAATTGCAATATTTCCTTTTTTACTCATAAAAATTATTTAAGACTGAAGGCTTCTATCCTTGAGAGAAGTATATTTAATGATATTATATTCCAATGTATCTTTGGGTTTTTTATTTTCATTGTTGATAAGTATAGTGAGAAACAATTTTGGGTAAAATGAGCCTGTAGGGGAAATAGAAATAAAATTCTGTATTCCACAGGAAAACATCCAGATGTTATTCGCATCTCATGCAGATCACTCTGATCATTCATAAAATGGATTTCATAAATGCTCATTTCATTTCACATGAGTGACCTTAAATTGTTCCATTGTTGGTGAACACCTGCCTGTGGATTGCTGGTTCACCTTGTTGAGTTAAAGATCATCCAAGTCTCATGACCAAGCATTTTGCTCACCCTTTTCAAGTGCTTTGAGGACTACGAATACCTTTCCATATTTTTTCTAAACATTTGAAAATAAATTTTATTTGCAAGAAGTGCATTATTTTATTTATGCATATTGCATGTGTTTTATCTTTTGTAGTATATTAGAAAATGTCATGTCATGATTCCTACTTTCATTAGCTAACTGTAAATGATTTTATCACATTGAAACTGCACCCTAAGAAAGCTAAAAAAAAATATTTTTCTGCCTATTACTTTTTAAATATCTGATAGATGCAGCATTTATGTACTTGTGACATTTGGTTTAACTGCTTAGCTCACTGTCAGATTTACATTCATATAATTCTAGGCAATCAACTAAGTTCTTTTAAACCTAATGTATAATGTGAGGTTGATCATGCCAAACATTTTGAATTGCAACACCATTGGCAAGATAATACAGTTCTCACACGTGTTTCATTGAATAATGTATGGCTGTTTAGGGGGCAGACACGGGAAATAACTCAGTTGTTAGTAAACTACTTAAATGCACTTTGCCAACCTGAGTGAAACAAATGTGTCAGGATATTAAAAGGAAAACACCAGAAATGAAAGCAGTCAGATTTGTGTGTTGTTTAATTTTAACTGCACTCCACTAGGAGAATTGGAATTTGCTCTTTTCAATCAGTATCAATTCATTTGAGTTCTCATATAAACATTGATAAAGGGCTCTAGGGAAATGTAAATGGTGGAATACTCAGAGGAAAAAGAGACTAAAACCACTGTTTTAGGAGTACCTAGATTTTCTCCCAAAGATTATATTAACAATGTGTAATTCTAAATATTCGTAAGAATGATTTCTGGCCAAAAATAATACCCCCCCAAGCAAGGACACTAATGAAGACTAAAGAAAGTCAGAGATACATTAAATAGGTTAAGGAAAAAGTTATTTAATATTGTATACTGCTAAAGCTGATATAGTATTTTAAAATACTACCTAAAAGATATATGACTTTTAAATGAGTATTTTTTTTACTGGTAACTAGAAACATAATTTCTCTAAAATAAAAGAATTTTTGAACTACTCTGTAAATAATCAGATCCGATTTGGTCTATTCTAACTATCATCTTTAAATTTCCCATGGTTTATCCACCTAATACGATGGTGCATCTTGGATTAAATTGAACTGAAAGTACTCCAAACCAATTCTGTGAGAAGTAGTTCTCAGAAAACCATTTAAAAATAAACTTCCATGTTAAATGATAAGTATAAAATGATAAAGAATAAATTTATTATGGAAATTCCTTTTCTAAAACTTAATTTTTCTCTCCATTTTTCCCACTTATAACATTAGGACATAGCAATTTTTTAAATCCACATACATTTAACTAAATATTTTAATATTGATATAAGGTTTAACATACATACAAATATAGAGATTTAAGAGCCGTGAAGTATAGATTTATCGAATAAAATTCACATTTTTACAATTAAGTATAATACTTCACTCTCAAAGCCAATGTAAATAGCACATCAGTACTAATTTCACTACTTCTGTTACCCTGAGATGGCAGCAGATTTGAGTGACAGCAGTTTTTCTGAATCGCACTCCAGATTAGAACTGGCATCTTCCCTATGCAAATGAACATCTAATTAGAGACACCATCCAGTCAACAAGCCACTTTCTTAACACCAGTTATATTACCTGACAAGCCCTTTCTCTCCAGTCCTGGCCCACCAAGCATCTTCATTCATTTTCACTTCTTCGTCTTTGTAAAGTGAACTGTTCCCGCATAATCCCTGGAATAATGTAGTTTGTCTTGTGGAAGAGCAGCTTCCCTCTCCCTTGCTACATCAAGGTAATGGAGCCAGAAGGCTCCCTATTGATCTTTTCTCTATATGGTTTCCACAAGGATTTGACAGACTTCCTTACAGGTTAAACATCCAGGCTTTCTGAAATGGCTATAAAGCTTTGTTTTTTTATTTTTCTAACTTTTTTTGCAACCCTTGCTCATCTGTAATCTTTAAAAGCTCAGTTGATGCCATGCAGAGCAAAGCCTTATTTCTTTGCAGAACTAATCTAGACACTGTCTAGTGTTGAGTACAGTTGTCTGATTCAAATCTTCTGTTACAAAGCAGATGACATCTAGCTAGATGTCATGAGAAGAGCCTAACAATGACAATTCACTTATCCCTTAGAAAGAATCAATTCTCCCACAATGCATCTGTCAGAGAACTCTCACTCAGTAAAAGCAATTTTTCTAGCTGTCTGACACTGTAATTGCTCTTAAATTTTCAATGAACGTTTTACAAGGACTCCCCTGAACCATGATGAAAAACTTAACTTTTTTCTAAAAATGAGAGGCTGACAGGATGAAAGAGGTCTTTCTCTTTAAAGCCTTGCTTGCTTGAGTAGGAATTCTTTCATATCATCAACAAGCTGTTGAATAGAGGATAGATTACTTTCCATTTATTTCATCAATCAGATTAAAGGCTCTCCTTCACAATGCCCTTTAAACAAGAGCTGTTTATGATGTCCTCCCAGGTTTGACTTTAATGTAGTTTTAAATCACTCTGGACAGTGGAGTTGGTGGAGAATATAAATATGACGAATATCTGACAACATTTAAGTATTGCATATATTTTGGTCATTATCTTTCTTCTTGTCATAAAAGGAGGTAAACAGAACAAGAAAAACAACCACAGAATTTCCCGTTCTTTAGGCTTAAAAACAATTCATCACAATTTCCTTTTATGGATCAGCAAGCAGAAATGCCAGCATTGCAGTGATTTTTTCTCCTTTCAGACTAGTTATTTAAAAAATAAAAATAAAGGAAAATAACGTAATATTCTTTTATCTATTTCTTCTCCTAAATATGTGTTTACAAGCTTCAAAAATGGAATTTGTCAGTTGAATTTGTTTTCTATGAAATCAGACTACAAGACTATAGGTAATCAATAGAGAAAAGCCCTACCTGAACATTTTCTAAAAATTAAGTTGAAAATATTTACTAATTTTCTTAGCATTTTAATGCTTTTTTTTTATAAACAGAGCACTATATCAATAAAAGTAGCATAATTCCTTGAGAGACAGAATATGTATGTGCATGCATTTTATAAGTAAATGATAACCTATTTTAAAATCATAATTTAGTTTAAATTTATACAATAATATATATCCTATTATGTTAGAAGGAAATTTTATAGAAATTGTAGAACTCTAAGAAATTTTAAATTCTGGAAAGGAGTTTTTTAAATCCTTTTCCTACTTTTTCCTGTAGAGTAGATCCTGATGACACTTATACTATGTTTCCATATTTTCTGGAATCTTACCTTATTCCTAGACAGTATTTGTATTTTCACACACTTCTATTTGTCAGACATCTTATTTTTTCTCATGAATCCCAAGTTTTCATTCTGTCATGCATGATCCATTATCCTGTACATCATTGTACTTACATAAACTAAATTTTATCTATGTAAAACCTTCAATGTATAAGTTGAAAGCATACCAACTTAACTATTAAAATAATTAATCTATGGAAACATTTTCTTGTCTTGTCCATCTTCTCTCTTTGAATGAATAAATGCCATTTCCCTGAGTGCTACCTTAATAGGAACAAATAATCTAGGCATGGAATGTACATCAGCTCATTGACTCTTCGGTTGAGAGATCTGTGCTAGACAGGGCATTCTAAGATGCAGGGACATTTCATAAAGTTATTGAGCCAAAAGGTTAATAACTGGAGAGTCAGAATTGAAGCTATAGCTGTCAGGTGCCTAATATAGCAAATAGAGCATAAATTTGCTTTTCTCCATGTCTTTTATGTCCCACTATTCTACTTCTGTTTATCTATGAATTTGCTCTTCTCTAAGCTGGGGATGCATGGGACAGTGAAGGCAGAAAGCTAGTTGAGGTATGGTGTTGCTGTTCACACAACATTTGTGATGGTTAGTACACATAGTGAGTTAAATGAGATTTTTATCCCTCTGTTGAGGGATATCATTTTGTACTTTGAATACCATTTGCTTTTTCTTCCTTTCCATCTCCTTCCTTTTTACTTCCTACCTTCTCTTTATTTCCTTCCTTCCCATTTTTGTCTTGCTTCCATGTTTCACACATTCACACATATTTTTCTTACCTTTCTCATTGCATTATAAACATGGTATATACTAAGGCATTCATGTCTTTAATAAAATTTTTGCAATGAGTAATTTGAGTATTTCACTTATGGATTTGCATCTAGAAAGTGTCAATGAATTAATTGGCTTTTTTTTTCTCTTAGTAGCCAGTATTTCTGGAGAACCCAAGTCATCGAGTCTATTATCCTTTACTTGTTGACATTATTCTCATTAAAATCTTTATTAAATACCTGTTTTTCATATGCTTTGTCTATGACATTATTGTGATCAGTACAATGGTTAACAAAACCCTACCTCTTTTTTTCCTATGATTGATCATCTTCATTTCACTATTTATAGTATATATGAGCTACCGGTTCCTGTGGACCTTTAAATGATTGTGATTCTTATTTTGGGTGTGGTGCTGAGGGCTGAACTTAGGGCCTCTTGCTCTTGTTTTGATTTTTCAGTGAAGACTAGCATTCTACCACTTCAGCCACACCACCTCCGTCTGTTTTTGGGTGATTAATTGGAGATGAGAGTTCCACTGATTTTTCTGCTCAGGCTGCCTTTGAACCAGAATCCGCAGATATCAGCCCAACAACTTTTATAGTTTTGCTAATATCTCAATATTCTTCCTCTTATATGACTGAGGACTGAATTGCTAGATAATTTCCCTTCAATAATTTTATAAGCATGTCTAGATAATAGCTATTTCTCCTCTACTGTCTTCCTAACTTACAAATTCTGCCCTATCATTTTCCCTGACTTTATTTTCATATACTCATATATTGTTCCTTAGTTATCTTGATTAACAAAAATCTTAATTTTCACAAGCCCATTTCAAATTTACTTCTCAGTTTTCCTCTATCTCATACTATTCCTCTTTGATTTAAACTTCCCTTGATTTGTCTGTTTCTTTATCCTTTTTCAGAAAAATTAAATGTTTGCCATGCCCAGTAAGCCTTGAGTTTTTTAATTTCTACTCTTTCGTACTCTATTCTATTTTCTCCCACTAGTGATATTTTGAAAATATGAATCATACCTGGAATGACATGATGTGCGTGGTTTTTACCTCTCCTATTTAAAACTCTGTAGTATCTTCCTATTGCACATAGATAAAATCTGCACGCTTCTGTCTCTGTCTCAATCGGACTGCACTTCTGTATCTCCATGAACTACCATTGTTTTCAGTACTAAATCTCAGTACTTTCGCAAATATGTTATACTTTGAGTCCTCAAAGAGATTGAGCTTCTCCCTAATTCGGGTTCTTCACATTAGCTTTTCTAAATCATTCTTTCTAGATTCATAGCACTCTGTACTTTCAAAGTACATTCTCAGCCTCATCTCTTCACAGAGACATATCCTGGTTACTAACACCAGCAACTGGTTCTTCTCTCCATGATATCAAGCTAAAGTATTGTTACCAGAGCACCTATGAAAAATTTTTATGCTATTTGTGCTGCATTCATTTTCCATCTATAGAATGTAAGTTTTATGACATCAATACTTTCTCTTTCACATTCGCCATTAAATCTCCTGAACTAGATCTGTGGCACATTGATCTTTAAAATATATCCATGAAAGATAGCTGTGTTGACTACACTGCGGAATTAATGATGTTCTCATTTTCTCTTCTATTTTTCTCTTTCTGTCCATTCCAATTCATTTTTATTCCATTTCTATATGCTGTTATTCTTGTGAGGCAAGGTTACTGAACACCAGCATTTGCTTCTTGACATGTGCTTCCATTTGCAAGCAAGAATAAATTTGAGATTTATCCTGTGTATCTCTCTCTATCGCTCTCTCTCCCCATATGCATGTATATGCATGTATTTATGTGCATGTGTGCATTTGTGTATGTGTCAGCTAACCTACTATTATGCCTATCCGGTCATTTTAGGTGAGATGAATTTCTAAGTTTTTCTACTTCTTTTTTAAAATACTTTCCATATCTTTGCTGAATTCAATACCTCTCAAAATTAGTGCCTTTTATTGATTATTTTGCAGATTCTTTAACATATCTGTTATAGTTATATTGGTTATATTGCCCTCTAATTTTAATATCAATTTTATCTCTGGATCAGTTCTTATTTTGACTATTTCTTATATCCTTTCATAGTATTTGTAGTCAGTTTCCAACCATGAGAATTTAGGACTTGTCTTCCCAGACAAGGAATGTTTTTCTTCTTTTTTCTTTTTTTCCCACTCTTTCAGCCAATTAGTTCTTGATTTGTGTGTTGATAAAAGTTTTATTCATGTTGGGACCATTTAAGATTCTGCTTTAAATTCAGAGAAATCCTATACCACTTTATTTCAGTCTATTTCTTAGTTATGTTCTTGCCATCCTAACTATGTAGCTCGACTATATGATTATTTACATCCTTTATATGTGCAGTGTGAAACAGCAGTAGTATGATGACAACAATACTTATAAAAGTGCACATACCTAATTGGTTGTTCTTGTGATTTAGATCTGAAGTATCAACTAAAGACCATATGCTATTTGGTGGGTGACTGATGGGTTCTGGGAAACTAATTGGATCATGAAATCCCTGATTTCATTAATGGATCAATCCATTCCATGGTTTATAATTCAAAGGAATTTTAAGGGTTGATGGAAACCTAGGAAGTTTGACCTGGAACTGGGTCCTTAGGTGTATACCCTTGGGGACTACAGCTTACCATTAACTCTTTTTTTTGCTTACTGGCTTGTAAGAAGGTGAGCAGCCTACTTTGTAACAAGCTCCCACTGCTCTTATATCCTGCTTTGCCTCAAGCCCGTAATAATGTGAAGGTGATGTGCTAGTTATTTCTTAATTTGCTAGAATGAAAATTACTACTTTCCTAAGAAAGAGAGAAATCTATTTCTGCACCATATCATGTGCAATGCAAACCCAAACTACTAGACGAATGTGGAGCACTGTTTTCATTATACTCCCTGCTTGGATATAAGGCATAGTGAAAATAAGAGCAAATCACAAGATTACAAGAAAAATAGTGAAATTAGGAGACAATATTGCCAAATATTAAAATTACAAACTATTATTTTGTCAAACACAAACCTATGAAAGGCCAAAAATAAACCCTTTCCTGTGCAAAACTGTTTTTCTTCAGATGGAAAGCTGATTAATACAGCTACCTGATTTTTAAGCATCATATTAGGTTTAGTTTCTATTTCCTGCTGAGTTAGTCTTAATACCTATAGAGAAAATTTTTAATTATTTTGATTCAGCAGTTTGTCTAGTGTCAGTAGAAATGATATTAAATTCCAAACTACTCCCATAATTATGCGTTTAGTAATTATAATTCATCAGGAATCAGTTTTAGTTCATGATCTTTATGTCATATATCAATAATAAATTTGCTTATAACTGAGAAATCTCTAATATTGTTGTTTGGTGTGTGTGTGTGTGTGTGTGTGTGTGTGTGTGTGTGTGTGTGTGTTCTGGTTGCTTGTTACTTTGAACTCAGGGTCTTTACATCTTGCTTAGCTTTTTCACTCCAGACTGATACTTTACTTCTTGAGCCACACCTACATTTCTGGATTTTTGCTGGCAAACTGAGATGAGTCTCACAGATTTGTTGTTTCAGGATGGCACCAAATGTTATATCCTCAGAGCTCAGCCTCCTAAGTAGCTAGGATTACAGGTGTTTGGCTGTAGTATTTTTTTAAAGAAAACATTTTTGATAAATTTATGTAGTACCCAAATACTATTTACTTCTTTTAACTAGTGTGAATGTATATACACACATATAGAAGGTTAAATAATACCTCTGAGCCCATCACACATCACATCCTATTCAAGATTTAATGGTAAACTTTACACACAAGGAACATTTTATTTCTAAAATGTAGAAAATACAAAATTTATGACCTGCATGTCATCCAAACAAGTGAATTGAGCAGGTAAAAATTAATGTCATATTATCTTTTATTTAGATTGCATACTGAGGAAGGAAATCAGTTTTGTCCAAAAATCAGCAAATCATCATTCTGGGTAGAAGCAATAAGATACTGAGGAAAAGTTAATGTCCGTAGCATGACACTTAGTACATCTTTGCTAATAAAACTCATGGCAGTCTACTTACTTTTACTAATAGTTTGTTGTAAGTTACTTATATGCAAATTGTCTATATTTTATATTTCCAAAAATGTCAGTGCAGGGTACTCTTAGAAGCTCTGCTCGCTGAAATGTTTTCCCTGCCAGACTGAAGTCATTCACTTATGCCTCCAGAGGTATACCTCTGTCCATGATGTGAGTCTTACCACTGTGATAGTGTTTACACAGTAACTCTGTGCTTTTTCAAAATGTAATCCCCCTGAAAAATCTCAGTCTGGTGAAAAATTTTAATCGTGAACTTTAAAGCATCTTCTAGAATGGTCATTTCCAATTTAAACACTCATGACCAATACATAGATATCTTCAATGAATATGCCTGATGATCTTTCAGTATGTGAAAAAAACCTACTTAGAAATTCTTTTGAGGGGCCGGAAGTTTGGCCTCGTGGTTAAAGTGCTTGCCTCGCATGCATGAAGACCCGGGTTCGATTCCTCGGTACCACATGCATAGAAAAAAGCTGGAAGTGGTGCTGAGGCTCAAGTGGTAGAACTCTAGCCTTGAGAAAGTCCAAGAACAGTGCTCAGGCCCTGAGCTCAAGCCCAGGACTGGCAAAAAAAAAAAAAAAAAGAAAGAAATTCTTTTGAAAAAGTAAATATGTTTTTGTGGGGCTTTTTAACAATTTTTTAAAAAGAAGATGTATATTTATGTTAAGTTATTTATCAAAGTTACTAATAATTTTCTAGAAATAAAAAGTCCAAGTCCCCTCATATTACTGCTCAAAAAATCTTCACGTCATGCAATTATAAAATTGTAACTCCTAAAATATGATGCTGCATTTCTATTACAGTTCATTGATTTCACATCTGGCTTATTAGAATAATTTATGATACTTGACCTGCATTTTTTTTATTCTCAAGACTCAAATCTGGGCATCATCATCCTTGAGACAAAATTATTTTCTTTAAAATGTAATGTTGATTCTCTATAAGCTTAGCTGAATGAGCTGGGGAAGATTTCCCTGCTCAATGGGAACAGAAGCAGCCAACGGCTGCCAGTCCTGGGCTTGAGCTCAAGGCCTGAGCACTGCCCTTGGACTTTCTCAAGGTTAGAGCTCTACCACTCGAGCCTCAGCACCATTTGCAGCTTTTTCCTATGTATGTGATACCAAGGAAATGAACTCTGGTCTCGTGCATGCTAGCAAACCCTCAGCCCTAAAATGTAATGAAGATTCTAAAGTAAACTGTTTCCTAAAATGTTAAATCAGAATGATTTCTTTGAAGTATATGGAGATATCTAAAAATATTTCTTACATACACTACAGATAAAAAATAGTTCATTACTTACTGTGATAATAAAAAAGACTAGTGATAAGTATCTGAGAGAATAATGACATTGATATACATTCAAACAGAAAAGAAAATTGATCTGAAAACAAAAATGAATGAGTTTTCTCATTTGAGGATAAACAGAAAAGCAAGAGGAAAAAGAAGAGGTGACACTTTGCAAGCTTGCTTCCTGAGCATTGTGAGTGACAAAAGCTAGTGTTTCTTGAGCTTTTATCTTAGAACAGGTTCTGCTCTAAACACTGAACATACATGTACAGCCACCCTATGAAGTCACATGCTACTGGCTTTCCTCAAATTAAAGGCGAAACACATAAAGAGGCTAAGCACTTGCTCAGAGTCACGTGAGGTGATGTGGCAGAACTGGGATTCACACCCAGGCAGTCTGGCTCCAGAGCTCGTACACTTAAATTTTATGATATATGACTTCTTCCAGTATTGAGTGCTTACTCTGCCAGAAGAGTATTAAAGGATTTACATCCATTATATCTTTTAAATTCAATAGGAAAGAAGTACTGCAAAGGATCACTGGTCTATTTTATATCAATGTCTGAGTTAGCTGTCCATGTTTGGTGAGACTAGCACTCTGTTTTCTACCACAGAGTGATTAGGAAAGAGTTAAGTATTTGTAGAATGAGAAGTTTCTGGGCCTCCATTTACAGGACCTGCTGTTGAACATGTATCTTGGACAGTATT
Source organism: Megascapheus bottae (assembly GCF_031878675.1). Lineage (NCBI taxonomy): Eukaryota > Metazoa > Chordata > Mammalia > Rodentia > Geomyidae > Megascapheus > Megascapheus bottae. Next base: position 57,852,457 of record NC_143512.1, on the reverse strand, counting down.
TACTGAAATGCAGAAAATATTTCCAGATGACTTTCCAGGACAAATGATCGTACATTTTTTGCCATAAAAATTAGGCGTTCTTATAAAAGCCATATAATGAGTGATTTTTGTCCTTAATGTACTATGTTATCTCTCATCTCTTTTGCTGTCCCTTGGTTATCTCATATTGTTACAGTATTTCACCTGGTTATCTGATATATTTTATATATGCTTAATTGGTTATTTGAAATAGGAGAGGGAAGGGGGGAAATCAAGATGAGTAGGGGGTGTGGGGAAGGGAAATGGGGACCATGACATGAGAAAGGGTATCAATATTTGTGAAGTAATGTACCTTCTATCTGGTGAATATAATGTAACCCTTCTATTAATTACAATAAAAATATATGAAAAAATGGGAAAAAATTAGGTGTTCTTGATTTAGATATATTGTCCTTGAATCAATAGAAAACAAATTAAAACCAGCTTTTTAATTTTTCTTGCCAACTTACTTGTACAAAAAGAAACTCACTTCAGTTATTCACATGTTTCCTAAGCCTGGTTTGTGTGGTCACAGACTGTATACCAACTTGAAAGTATCAAAAGGTATGTATATACACAGAAGATTTTGTTTTTACAAACTTTTTTATATATAAAGTATGTTTCTTTTATTTTTTGACTTTTTATTTGATAGGTGTGAAACATGATGATTCAAAAGATATGAAATGTATCAATGTTCAAGAAGTAATGTACCTATTACCTGACCAATATAACTGTAACTGTAACCTCTATATGTTACCCAGAAAATAAAATACAATAAAAAATCTTGAAAGAAAAAACAGAATTGATTCTTCCAATAAATTACTCACATGAATAGCTCACGATGAGGTATTTGTAAAAACTCATTTTTAGCTTTGGTAATAACTCCATAAAAGAGTATTTTCTAAAAAAGGAAAGATTTAATTAAAATCTCTCAGAATTAACATTTAACTAGTTATATGAAGGGCATTTCTAGACTCTGTTAATCATAACAATTATATTAAAAATTCAGTAACTTATACATGGAATGTGGTTGCTTATACCTGTTGTCCAAACACTTGACAGGATAAAATAGATAGACTATTAGTTGAAGATCTAGTTAAATAGTGATCCCCAGTGAAAAAATAAACAAATAAATAAAATACATAAACAAATAAGCTTTTAATGCAAAAACTGAATTTTCAAACTTCATTCTTAGACTGTCAATTCACATAAACTGACAAAACCACAAAAACCAGAGAAGGTGATTATATTTTCAGCTAAGTCAGTATTATTTTAAGCTTTTATTTCTCTTAAGTAAACTTGAGTGAGATGGTAATATGGGTGTTGTAAAGGCTAATATCATGGAAACAATTCTGAGTCCTAGATTCCATGGAATTACACTGTTCACATTTGTGATCATTAGGTTGGATATTGTATTAAACAGGAAAAAAATTAAGTGTAAAGATGAGTTTCTCAAAATGTATCTTAGCAAAACAGGTGTCTGGTTGTGCTTGACATAGACATGAAATTGGGATATACCTGGCTTTCAGGTGCTACTCAGTCTCAGATTACTTGCCTGCTTATACCATGACCCAGGACCTATAGTTAGAGCCACAGAAAGGAAACAAAAAGTCATCTGCAAAACTCAACTTAGTTGAAAAAAATTGTTACACTTCCATATCTATATGTATTCCTGCCAAACCATTATTAGGAATAGCTTTCAGGAAAGTAGAGCAGTATTTTCAGTGCTGCTACTTATGGTAATCATAAATATATATTCAAATAGACAAACTACTTCAATACTAATTAATACTCTTGAATTATTCCTTTCATTACTTCCATATGTAAAGTGTTATGCATGGTGTTGAACACAAAAGATAAAAGTACCAAGCTTACAGTCTACCAAGCAAAGGAAACCAGCAACAACACACCTTCAAGCCAGTATAATTGTTATTATAGATGAGAGCCATGGGGGTAAGGAGATGGCCGAGAAGAGGTCTCCATCACTAACTGAGAATGATTTGAGAAATGTGTTAATTAGGATTTAATCAAGGAACATCTTCCCTGCACTTTTCACTGAGCCTATCATTCCTTGCATCCTTTGTACCTCTGTAACAGTGGTTCCTGTTTCCTTGAAAAGTGCAGGGGACATGGTAGATGATAGCAATACATACAAGATACATTGTCTGACAACACACAAATGATTCAGGAAAAGAATGGCAGATGTTTGTGAAGAGGCAGTCAGGAAGGCATTGCCATTCGCTAGGCCTGGAACCTAAGAAAGGAAGCAGAATAAGGAGAGAACTGTAAATGATATCTAGACTGCTTACTGTCTCTGACAATCGGGGCAGCATGAAGGAGGGCAATGGCTTACCTCATTCTTCCATTCCTGAGTGCTGCGGCTGTCTCTTCAAATAATAATATTAACATGGACGTATCCAAATCAGGAACAGGAAACCCGTGCTATATAATTAACAGCTAATTCAGAGTCCGGTTTGTGGACTGACAGGAGACAATACTGGGAAGAGCTTGCTCTCTTCTAAGTCTTGCTGCCTTACAAATGTTCTGGAGTGTGATAATTGAACTACTTCCGTTTACTCTGTTCATGAATTCAAATAAGGATAGGCTTAAAATAAAGAGGAATATTACCACTTGTTTACAATTTGACATCACTGGAGGAGAGAATGTGGCCTGGAGGAGAACGTGATAAAACAGAATGGTCAGAGTGGAAATTAATAGAAGTGCATTGTACATATCCGAAAGTAGCATAAACGTCATTAAAATTTCTTTTAAAAAAAGAGAGAAGGAGAGAGAAGAGGGATAAGAAATAGTAATATGGAAGTGATTTCTATCTTATTATGATATAGACTGTATATAAATATCAGTATGAAGTCTCTGGTCCAATTCATGTCTGTTAATAATTAGGAAAAATTAGGATGTTTAAAGTAAGGAAGATTAATATATGAAATTATGAAATGAACAGGAGGAACATTTTTTCTCTACGTTAGGATGAAAAGCCCAGAACAAGCTAAGGTTTGACTTCATCTTGGAGAAGCATGAGGATCAAGCAAACATTAGTATCAGTTGAATCTGGGCTCAGAAAACAGAAAAGGAAGGCAGAAATGAGAGAATCAGAGCAAGAAACATAAGAAGATATTGTTTCCATATCATTATAAAGCTATGTAACTACATACTGATTGCCATTAATGACTGTTATGTCAATATAAATGGATTCCACAGACAATAAATAAAGTCTACTTGACCTACTTTTCTGCAGAATGTTACTTTGATTTACATCTATGCTCCTTATATAAATGAATAATGGAGAATATACATCATAATATTATTCTTTTCAAATTATAATGGGAACATATATATCACAATATTATTCTTTTCACACCTTTAAATCATTAAGTATAGAATACTCAAATCCACTTAGAATATTATTGAATAAATTTGCATTAGTTAAATTGCACCTTGGTGACCCAAAGAAAATCAATACAATTGCAAGACATTTAACTTACCGTGAGGAAGTAGCTACAAAACCTTGCTGGCAGAGCTTTATTATGAGTGATTGTTGTTCTTAATGTACTATGTTATTTCTCTTCTCTTTTGGTGCCCTTTGGTTAATTTCATACTGTTATAGTATCTGACTTTGTTACCTGGTATATTGTATATGCATTTATTTGTTTATTTGAAATAGAAAAAGGAAGGGGAGAAAACAAGATGATTGGGAGGGGATGGGGCCAGAGAAATGGGGACAAAAACATTAGAAGGGGTATTAATGTGTGAGAAGTAATGTACCTACTACCTGGCAAATATAACTGTAACCCCTCTATACAGTACAATAAAAAAAAACTTGCTATCATATATTCTCAACAAAATATTCATCAGGAGAAACAAAAGTGGACAGAAATAACATTTTCAGAAATGTGGCAATGTGTGAAAACCAGTAAATATTTCAATTGCTAATCACATTTGTGATTAAATACAGGAAGAAAAATTTTTTCACAGAAAAATGATATTCCTTAATGGATTGGTTACAGTTGTTTGAAATTATCCTTCTATCTGCTCAATTTTAATTATTTATTATTTTTTCAAAATCAAATAAATTTTATTTGTATTGCATATAAAATAATAAAAAGTAGAATCTTCTGTAAAATATTGTGTTAATTTCAATAGTTGAGAAAAGTGGCATATTGTTTAAAAAGTAAAGGTTTCAAATTAAATTAAATCTCTTCAGAATTTAACATATGGACGATGAAATTTCCAACAGGAAAAATAGAATTTAGTTGAAAATTCTAAAAAATTATACAATTAATTCTTCATAAGCATAAGGTGCCCTACCAAAGCAACTATAAACTTGTTTTAAAACTAAGAAAATATCTAAAATTTAACTCTCACAGCTGTGAGTGAAGTTAAGACAGGAATAGAAATGAAGCCTAAACCAATAATTAATGTCATTAATACATTAATTAATTAACAATTAATTAATAATGTAATCATGGCACATTCAGTGTAGTCTGTCTGTGGAAAATTAATGATGACTTAAGATAGTTAAAATGTATCAAATGAAGTCCTTCTATCTCCTGGTGGTTTTGTATACCTGCATTTCTTCCCTTTGGTGATTTTTTTTCCCTTTGGTGATTTGATTCTGAAAAATGTCTCCACAGCTAATTATTCCCTTAGGTAAGATTAAGGTTAATGATCAAGATAATTGTGATACCCTATCTCTACTTCTACCATCCATGTGCTTCAGGCTGCTTATATGAAGCCCAGTCTTACACAGGTGGTCATTTATATGGTAGTCACAGCTGTTACTTTTCTGTGCAAGATACCAATAATTCCTGCTGTAGGCACATCTAGGGAGGATAACATTTGGTATGTGGTTTCTACTATCCTTTCTGATATTGCTCACAGGTTGGAAGTCTCATATTTGCACTCAGACAGCTTGATTTGTCTGGAGGCAGCCATCTCTGCTGCTTCCTAGATAATACTTTATTCCTTAGGTTCTCACAAATTCCAATGAAACTATACTGCTAATTGTGCAAACTGACTCTTGCTACTATGATCTTAGTTTTTGCTATCTTATGTTTATAGAACTTTCTTTCTTACAATGACTTCAGTAAAGAGAATCCCAATGGCCAGATTTTCTTCGATGTTCTGAAAGAGTGAATCGCATTGAACAAAAGTCCGTAATCAAAACAGTGCTCTAGAATAAACTTTGTTTTATTTTCCCATTGATGAAGGGAAGGCAGTTCTGCAAGCAAAGAATTCCTAATAATTTGCTACCTCTCTAACTCCATCTTTTATCAAATTTGTCTTTTGGTATAAATAAAAATAAATGTCAAGGTCCTTAATTTCCATTTCTTGCATTAGCACCAGAAATGCTTCTCTTTTTCTCAGATTCCCTTAGTTTGCCTTTTATACTAAAAAAAAAATCTTGCTAAAGTTTTAAACATATTAAAGAAGACTTTCTCAGATAATTATGTACTATCTTATATTTTATTACAATATGTTAAACAAATATAGGCTCATTAAAGGCTATACTTGGGGACTTCAAAATCATGGCCCAGTTTCAGACCTTCTCCAAACCACTGTGAATCTTTAGGGCATAAGGATATACTTCTCTCTATATTTATATATATATATATATATAACAAATAGAGAGAATATATTGCAATATATACATATATATATTGCAGCCCCAATAACTGTACTTTAGGAAGAAAAATGGCAGTTTTGCCTCAGCATGAGGGAAAAAAAAACAAACTAAAATGAAACAATAAAAAGGAAATAGAATTATGCTTGCATTGTGGCTAGTATTCAATAGGGTTGTCTTTAATTTGATGAGTTAATTACTTGCAGAGTAGTTCCCCAAGGAAAAGAATTATGTATACTACCAATGTAGTGTTAAGTTCTTCACTTTTTCTCTTTTTCTCTTTGGCAAGTTTGAAATTTCAAGTATTTCACAGCATTTCATTGGTAATGGTAGAGTTATAGAAAATGTAACCAGAAATGAAAATTCATGCAGTTTATGAACTGTAAATACTCAGAATAAATTCTTTTTCTCTTCCTTTCTTTCTGTTCTGGTGCTGATGCTTTGTTGCCCATAACCAGCCCTCAGTTACTCGGATTTTCTCTAGTTCTTTGGACATAAGAATCTTTCTACTTTGTCTGTCCATGCTGGATTCTCAGATTTCCACTGCCTGAGTAACGAGGCATGAGCCACCAGTACCCAGCATCAATTCTTCACTGATGAACAGTCTTCCTAAAACAATTTGATTAAAAAACGTCAGTGTTGATATTATATAATAAAATAATTATGACATTCATAGATCTAAAAGTAATATTTGCATTAAATAGGTGATACAAAATGCATGTAAATAACACTGAAATGGAGGGAGAAACTGAGATTTTAAGCAATTGGAATGGAGATTATGGCTACTATTGACTTCATGCAGCCTTGGGTCAATTTAAGCAGGTTAGACAAAACAAGTGTAATGGAGATTAACAGAAAATTTATTAAAGATCAAGGCAAGCATTAATTTTTATCATTTTGTGGGCCTTTATATCAACAAATCAGGCTGTGGTTCTTGATTAGCAAATTAAGGTACTGATTAGGGTTTATTTAATATAATACATTTAAGAACAAAAACTATTAAAAAAACACTCCCCTACCCTTCAACCTCTCCCCACTCCTCCCCTATACAGTTGGGAAAGACAACAGCAAGAAAGCTCTTAATTTGAAGTAATTTATGTCAACTTCTCAATAATTATTTTTCTTAAGTTATAAAATCATATTTTCTATACCTAAAACTACTGACATAGAAGTAAATTTATTGACACAGAACTGTGATAATCAATAAGACTTTTACTCAGAACAGTGAAGAAGTAATCTGGAAGAAACAAATAATATTTACTGATTTTCCTTGCTTATATAAAAACAGCTTTTTACTAAATATACATATTTTCCTCTGTGATAAAAATAAGTCCTACTATAAAGCATGATACTGGTCAAAAGAAAACTTGAAAAAAGAATCTTAGAGCAATAGCAAAATCTACAGGAATGGGGGGGATTGAAAGTGATTATCTTTTTTTAAAAATAAATGAATACACAGAAATATTTAGCACAGTTTTAAAGAAGTTTTAAATTGCCAGAGCTGCTTATAGATACCAGGATAGTGCTGCAACATAGAGTCCTTGTTAAAACATGACCATCGCTTAGATTCGTATATCTCTGTTTCAATTAGCAGACTCATTTATTACCCACCAAGATGTGAAACTGCAAGGTGAAGTTCAAGGGTCAGTGAGGGTGTCTTCATCACTTCAATATCAGTGCCTTAAAAGCCACTGACCAGAAGAAGCAGATGACCTCATTTCAAAATTATTACAGTGCAGAGAACTTGGTTTCAACATTATAATTCATTGTCTCATAGAATATTTCAAATTTATTATGTTTCCTGACACATAATGGCTAATCGTTAAGGATTGCCACTTTAACATAATATGAATACTCATTTCTCCATAGGTAATACAACAGTTCCTGCATTAGCATTATTGACTAAGGTGCATTTAACTTCTTTGCGAATACTTAATGGAAGGTTAATGTCTAAGTCAGGAGATTAAATGGCTTTTACTTAAAACAAGTATATTGATTAAAATAACTTAGTGAGATTTTTTAAGGTGGATGATATAAAAGAGTCACATGTTTTAATATTTTATTTAATATTAAGAGCAAATTGGAGGGGGCAACAGATCAAGACAGTGGAAGTTATTACACTAATCACCTGGGGCTGATTTCTTGCTTATAGTTAGCAAATGGATATTACTGAAAGGTCACAAATCACCCCAGTCATATCTGGTGTTCAAGGGTCCCTCTGTTTCTCACCATCTATTGTTTCTTACAATATCCTTCAGGAAGGCCTTCCTTGTATCTTACACCTGGCACCATTAAAAGATAAAATAACCTTTCCCAAAGAGGGCTACTATTCAATGTCATTGAAATGTAGGATTATTTCCTTTCCTTCCACTGCATCCTATTTTTATTTAAATTCATGTTAAACCTAATACCAAGAATACTTTCAGTGAGTTAGTTGATGTTCCTTTACCATTTCCTTTCTTTGTCCCAAACACAATATTCCACCAAGTATAGAAGACTTACAAATTGACCTTGGCATAGCATGACATGTGATGCCCAAGATCATTCACCTCTTTAATTCTGTTTCTGCCTAGAAGTACTCAGCCACCTTATCTATTCATCTCCGCTGTTTAGGGAGCACAAAGTTACACCTGCAAGGTCTTACTTAGTTTTGACCTGAGCTTTGTATTAGAGTGATTTGATCTCAACAAAAAAGTGACCAAGGGAGGCCATGTCAACAGTCTGCCAGTATCACTGCAGACCGTATAAGCACATTTGCTGTATGTCTTAGGACAGAAACCAAGGTGGTAAACTAAGTAATAAAAATTTACTATGCTGAATACACTATCAGAGAAAAATGGTCTGATTTATGGTAGTAAAAAAAATGCTTACATTTAAATAGTGCTCACCTTGAGCTAGGAAATGGATTTAAGTGCTTTGAGAATAAGTCATTTACAAGTCAACGCACATCTCATGAATCTGTGGCTCTTACTGTCTCTAATGAACACATAAGAAAGTAAGGCACATGATGATCAAGATTCTGAGGTATTGAACTATTCCATAAATTGTCTGTGGTCCTGCACCTGGGAAAAAAACACCAATAGGAGTCTTAGGAGGTGGGGAGGACTTCAGATCAGACACTTCACCACACTGCACTAAGCCAGAGGATCCCAACATTGAAAATCTTTAGTACAGATCCCAGGCCTACCAGCTCACTAACTATCAAAATCTTGAATTATTTTGCTGTTAACTATATAAGGCTAGTGCTTAAGTTCATTTATTGTGAGAAGAATGCAGAGTAAACTGTAGGATCAAACTAGCATGCTAGCTGCCATATAATACAACCTCAGTAGATTAGAACTCTTACTATTGTAATTACTATAATTATTTTTATTGCATGCATTTCATGCATTCAACATATTTTTATTTTCTTAACGTTAACCATATGTTGTGGGTTAAGCTGTTTTGAATAAGAGCTATTGGACTCACAGTTAAGTAAAGGACAAAAGACTTGTTATGGTTTGGATTTTAAATGTTCCTGAAAGTCCACTAGTCATGTCATTATTGGGAGAGCATAGCACTTTAAGAGGTAGGCTTAGTGGAAGGAAGTTACCTCACTGATGGTGTGCCCTTGAAGGAAACAGCCTCTTCCTGTTTCTCTTTTTGCCTGATGGCCACCAAGAAATGAGCAGATTTGTTACAAGTTCCTTTCATTTCTTGCCACAGAACCAAGCTCAACCAACAAAGGGTTAAAACCTTTGAAGCTGTGAGCCAAAATAAAATTTATTTTCTATAAGTCGGTTTTCTCAGACATTTCATTGCAGTGACTAACAAAATATGTAAATAATTAATTGCAATTAGATACACTAGTGCAGTAATAGTTGTGTTGAGGCATAGTAGAGAAAGTAAACATCTGGTAACACCAACTAAAACCCCATTGATATGATGTGGCAGATTTATCTGGCTTGCCGTCCTGCTCTTCTCCATTTGAATAATACATAAGCCAGCTGGAGACTTTATGGATTTATCATTCAGGTCATCACTTGATTTGAAAGATCTTGGAAAAAAGGGAAAATTAATATTGAAGTTTTGTGGACTTTTTTGTTGCCATCGTGCAGTGTTTCTCTAAACATATCAACGTGCTCAGTTTTCACCATTCTGCACTGAAAACACGAGAACCTGAAATATATGATAAAGTTTTTTTTTCCGCCATGACACTGTCCCTTGATTTTGATATATATTGTATCAAATCTTATGAATTATATGGTGCCACTTAATGAGTGCTTCTGTGAAGATGAAACTAGCATAGGAATGCTATTTTGTCAGAACATTATATAAAATGTAATCTTTAAGTTTTGAAACTATACAAAATATCTCTTAGACAGTTCACCCTACTGTAGCTAAAGTACTTAAGGATGGAATTTGACTAAAATTTCATCTGATTTTAACATAGTTATTCCTTAACACGTAAGAAGGAAAGTAATTGATTTTATTCTTTTTTAGCATCTAAATATTATTTAACATTGTTTTGAATTGGAAGTAAAGAAGAGGCAATAGAATGAGTCAGTGGCAGTTCTAGTGTCCTGATATATTATGTCTTTTTTTTTTCGTGCCAATACTGGGTTTGAACTCAAGGACTGGTCATAATCCCATAGGTTTTCTGCAAAAGACTGGGGCTCTACCTACTACTTGAGCCACAGGTTCATTTCTGTCTTTACTCATAGACTTTCTTACCCAGCCTGGCTTTGAACCAAGATCTTCAAATCAATTCAATCCTTGATGAATCCTGACAAACTCAAACAGGGTTCTATGCTACAACAAATGGATTTTCCTTAGAGACTAGAGACCAGTTTCCCCAAGAAAGACCTGTGCTTAATAACAACAGGATTGCCTTTTTCTCTATGTTTTACTGAGCTTCCTCATAATATTTCCAAACAAATACATAGTGTACTTTGATTATTTTTATCCCTTCTCCTCATTAAACATTAAGTAAGAATATTAGAAATTTTCACTTTTATTATTCACAGAGGATTTCAGTGCATCTACCGAAAATTCTTAATTGAAACTATTTTAAAATAATATCGTAAATTTATTCTTAGCTATTTTCCTGTTTGGTCAACTTTAGAGATCATTATCACGTATTGAAGACAGACCTGAAATAATATTTGACCTTGTTTAGTTTAGTGTGCAGAGGAATCTTGCCTACACATCTGAAATATCTAAATTAGGAGTAGCTGGTCCTGAATTTCCTGAATAATTAAATCTTAAGACTTATCTGAAAAGATAAAACATTTGAACGTAGAATGACCCACATAATACAATACATATATATATACATATATTCAAGACATATATAAAAGACGCTTTTTTAAAATTATTTTTTAATTTTTGAATATTTTAAGTGATACATATATTTATTTATTTATATTGTTGGGATAAAGTATAGGGATGTTACAGTTACATTTGTCAGGTAGTAAGTGCATTACTTCTTACACATTGTTACTCATTCTCATGTTTTTGTCCCCACTTCCTAACCTCACCCCCTTCCAATCATCTTGTTTCCCCCCTTCCCTTTCCTATTTCAAATAAACAAATAAACGCATATACAATATGCCAGGTAACAAAGTCAGATACAGTAACAATATGAGATTTAACTAAAGGGTAAAAAAAGAGAAGAGAAATAACATCGTACATTAAGAACAACAGTCACACAAGATAAAGCTCTAGTTTCCATATCCTAGAGTTCCTTAAGTATTTTATATGGTATATTATGGCATAAGAAATAACTTATGGCTGTAGACTATAGAATTTCCTTTCTGGGGTCTAATGCTGGTAATTAAGTCAATAAATAAATAAATGTAAAATCAACTAGCACTGTTCTTGGTACAGAATTACCATATATATGTATATGTATGTGTATATATAAATATATATATATATATAAAGACAATGTGAAGAAAATCTGAACATTTTATGATTAAAAGTTGTGTTGTACTTTTTCTTTCTTTTTTTTTTTTTTTTGTCAAAAATAGCTCTGAAAGGGCCGGCAGTTTGGCCTAGCATGCACGAAGACCCAGGTTTGATTCCTCGGTACCACATACATAGGAAAAACCTGGAAGTGGTGCTGAGGCTCAGGTGGTAGAGCTCTAGCCTTGAGAAAGACCAAGGACAGTGCTCAGGCCCTGAGCTCAAGCCTGGGACTGGCAACAAACAAACAAACAAAATAGCTCTTAAATAAACCAAAAACCTAAATAAATAGTTCAACTTCTTGCTTCACAGGGCCTGGAAAAATCCTACTAAGCTATGCTATTTGGTATTATTTTTAATGCTGTGCTCATGTATGAGTGAAACCAAAAATTTATTATTTTGTGTCAGACTATGAACTCCTAGAGGCAAGAACATTTATCTAAGCAGCTTGATATCGAAGTCTAAATAGCCTCATGAATCTGCAGTGCTTAAATATTACTAGAGAATGATCAAATCTATCTTTCATTCATATCACAAAAGGAAGATGTATGTAGAACACTTACTTTTACAGTATTGAATTGTGTTGATCTTCATGTTTATTCCTTCCTCTTTTGTTTCCTTCTGTCTCCTTTTCCACCGTGGATGGAAAGTCACAGTGTGATATCTAGTACCACAAATGAGCTTTGCATATTTTTGACTCATATAAGTAGAATCAAGAAATCATACTTTCTTCTTTCCTGCTGAGTGTTACTCCATATCAGAGTGTTACTGCTGAGTGTTACTCCATATCACTGTCCATCAATTCTCCTGGGCAACTTTGTTTTTTCTAGTATTGGACTATTGTGAATAAAGAAACCGAAAACTTTCATGAAGTTTGTTTGAGGATACATTTTATTAATTTTGAGTTGTCAAGTCATAAGTTATTACTATCTTTTATAAGAAAAAGCAGTTTTCTAAAGTGACTGAATTGTAAAATTCTCAAATCATAGGGAAGCTTTAGGTGTTCCACAATCTTACAATACTGAGAATCATACTGAATTTTCACTGTAACTTAGATGTGGTGAATAGGGTAGCAATACACCCACGTGTGCAGTGCCTCTATTGTATTCTGATCTGATGTCTTTTGAATAAGTGCTCACACAGGTGATGCTAGATTATGAGATAGCTCCATTTTCAGTTTTCTTCATGTTTTGTTTATATCTTTTATATATCTTTATATATGTTCCTTATATCTTTTATATCTTCTTTATATCTGTCTTTAGTTTTCTGAGAAATCTTTATACCTTCCATAGTAGATGTTCTGATTTTCATTTGTTATCAACAGTGCAATATCATGGCCTTTTCTATACACCAACATTGGTTTGTGTATTTCAGAGTATTGTTTTTTAGTATTCTTTACCATAGTTATTCTGATTGGAATGAGATGGAATCTAATGGTGTTCAACTTTGCCAGTATTGTTGAACATCTCTTCATGTATTGAGTGATAATTTGCACTTCTGAGAAGTGTTCATTTCACTCATTTGACCATTTACTAATTGGATTATTGATTCTTTGGAATCATCTTGAATGAAGTATATCAGGGTCCATGTTTTATATTATATGCTGAAAGTAGATCTAAAATATAAACACATGACATGGAGAACCATAGTCATATATGCGAAATACTGAATAAGGAGTTATATGCACAGGGATGCTGCATGGTATAACCATTTTGTACAAGTGACAGAAGTGGAACAAAATGAATAACAGGAGGCTATTATTCAATTCTGTATCAAAACCCTTGTAAGATTTATCATTATCATTTATTTTTGAAGTGATGTCAACTATATGCAATTATGTTGAAAATACTGAAAATACACGGTACATTAATAAATTGGTAGAACTTTAACTTCAAATTCATGGCAAGCAAAATTTATTCTGTATTTCATATAATTGTGCTAAAACTTGTCTGAACTGAAAATTGAAAATTATATGTTTTGTATTCCTATTGCACTGCAATATGGATGTTAAGATTATTGAGTTCATTGGTACAAAAACATATTTGAGATTTTAGGGATAAAGGCATTGAAAATGTTCAGTAAAATGTACTCTCTGATGAATAGATATGAGGATTAATCTTTTATAAAATAGAGTTAAATATAACCCATAAGGAAGCCCTAAAATAATGGCCTTAAATGTTATTTTGATTGAACAATCTAAGTAAATAACCTTACCTCTGGACAATATTCATTCCAACAATAAATACTACTTATAACTGAGTTCTGGAAAGAGTTTTTGTGGTCATATCAGTTACAATCTTGCCTTCTTTGGGAGCTTTTTCTAGTGGCTCCTATCCCTGGTCTTATTATCACAATAGATTAGGTGTCACGACCTTGATGCCTTCGTAGCAACCACTAACTAACCTGTCAAGTTATTAATTTGGATTGGAATTCCTAACTATGGTTTATCTCTTCCGACAGAATGCAAATTCTGTGAGAGTAGCCATGTCTTTTATTTACTGTTGGGTATACAGGACATACGGAAAGGCCTGTTGAATGTTTTCTTTATTAATGAAAAACCAAGTATCTGTCTTGAAAGCTGACATTCAGGAAATTTCAGAGAACACTGGGAATGTTGTTGCAGAGTAAAAACACATCAAAACCTTTCGGTGTATTCTAACAAAACATAAAAATAATGTTGAAACATATTATTTGAACAGGAAACATATCCAAAACTATAAATGCTGATTTGTGTGCTATAAAGTGAGAGCTACCATGTTTGTAAGAGTCATTGTAATATATTATTTTGTAATATATTCGAGGAAATGGGTTTAGTCTTTCAGACATTTCATGTTCATAGTTGCAGAAAGATTGAACACTATATAATGAATCTTCCATACTCTTTAGTAAGGCTGCAACGTGTTAATATTTATTGTTTCAAGTGTTACAAATTTTATTAAAGTTAACTTTCCATGAGATAGTATTCTAATCAAATTGCCAAAAATTCTAGGAATACAAACTACCATTTGGGTTAAGATATTATCTTTCTTGCCCAGAGGTCAAAACTATACTAGTTTTAATCCTTCTTTGTCACCCTGCACCAGAATTAACTCCAAATGAATTAAAGACCTCGAGGTAAAAGCCGACACACTGAAAACTTTGCAAGAAGGAATAGGAGATACACTAGGCCTTCTTGGCACAGTTTGAAACTTTCTTAATAAGGATCAAGAATCACAACAAATCAGAGAAAGGCTGGATAAGTAGGACTGCATTAAACTGCAGAGCTTTTGTATGGCAAAGGACATAGCTAGTAAATTAATTGGGAAGCCTACAGAATGAGAGAAGATCTTCACCAACCATACAATGGACAAAGGCCTCATATCTAAAATATATCAACAGCTCAAAAAATTGAATCACTCCAAAACTAATCTCCAAGGTAACAACCATCCCATTAAAAGATGGGCCAAAGACTTAAAGAGAGTCTTCTCTGAAGAAGAAACAAAAATGGCGTACAGACACATGAAAAAATTCTCAACATCTCTGGTCATAAAAGAAATGCATATTGGTCGGGAGTTTGCCTAGCGTGCATGAAGACCGGGTTTGATTCCTCGGTACCACATACATAGCCGGATGTGGTGCTGAGGCTCAAGTGGTAGAGCTCTAGCCTTGAGAAAGTCCAAGGACAGTGCTCAGGCCCTGAGCTCAAGCCCAGGACTGCCAAAAAAAAAAAAAAAAAGAAATGCAAATCAAAACAACTCTAAGATTCCACCTCACTCCAGTTAGAATGGCCAGGATCAAGAAAACTAATAACAACAGATGCTGGAGGGGATGTGGCCAGGAGGGATCACTACTACACTGTTGGTGGGAGTGCAAACTCGTTCAACCACTATGGAAAGCAGTATGGCAGTTCCTCAAAAGACTAAACATAGAGCTTCCCTATGACCCAGCAATTCCACTCCTTGGGATTTACCCAATTGTCCAGAAACAAGGACATACTAAATCCCCTAGCACAACAATGTTCACTGCAGCACTATTTACCATAGCAAAGATATGGAACCAACTCAGATGTCCCTCAGTTGATGAGTGAATCAACAAGATGTAGTATTTGTACACAATGGAATTCTATGCTGCTCTCAGAAAGAATGACATTGCCCCATTTGTTAGGAAATGGAAAGAGTTAGAAAAAATCATATTAAGTGAAATAAGCCAGACTCAAAGGAACATAGGCTCAATGGTTTACCTCATTTGTCATAATCAGTAGAAACCTTGGGCTCTCCTAGCAGAGATTTGCAATAGAGCAAAACCTAGATACATAAGGCCATATAGTATGATGCTAAATGCAAGGACCTCTAGGATATAGAAATAAATGCAATATAATGAGTGATTGTTGTCCTTAATGTACTACGTTATCTCTCATCTCTTTTGCTGTTCCTTGGTTATCTCATATTGTTACATTATCTCACTTCGTTATCTGATATATTTGATATATTTGTATTTGGTTACTTGAAATTGGATAGGGAAAGGGGGGAAACAAGATGAGGAGTGGGGGTTGAGGGGAGTGAAATGGGTACCAAGACATGAGAAACGGTATCAATGTATATGAATTAATGCACCTTCTATCTGGTGAATATAATGTAACACTTCTATTAATTACAATAACAAATGTATGAAAAAAGTCTCTAGAAATTTGTAGCTGTTGTCCATATGAGTTGGCTTAGAAACTTATATCTCAATTTATTGTACCTTCTTGGTGTTACATACCACAGCACTCTTTTATTAATCCATTTACACAGTTTTCCCATCTTGATTTCTTAGTGGTAGGGTCCATTTGACTCTTTAAGTGTCTTGTTGTTTAGGCCTTGTATTCCATATGGGGATTCACATTTTTCTTTCTTTCTTTCTTTCTTTCTTTCTTTCTTTCTTTCTTTCTTTCTTTCTTTCTTCTTTTTTCTTCCTTTTCTTTTTCTTTCTTTCTTTTTTTTTTTTGCTATGTAAAACAGATTTCCCAAAGGGTTGCCTTTTATCCGCAAGGATTAAAAGTCTGTCTTCAAAATGGCACACACCTAGGATAAAAGCTGTATTTGTTCAGAACTATCTGCAATCTAACTTAAATTTTGTTAAGTTACCTGAAGACAGATGGCCATATCCTATACATTTATTGCAGCAGTCATTTCTCATCCTTAATGTCTATCAGTGTTTGTTTTCCCCATCTTTTGGTTGCCTTCACCCCAAACTTCACATATACAGCCAGTTTCAGCACACAACCTGGCCTTTGTGCTGTGGCCTAGGCTATGGTATGTACCACTCTCCCAGCTACACCTCTTAATTTTTAATATTTAATTAAATTTAATGAGTCAATCTTACTACTACATATCCCAAGCTTCACTGGAATTCATTGAGTAACCCAGACTGTTCTGAGATTTGCCTTTTCCTAGTTCTGGGAATACAGGTAGGCTGCTTCATTAGTGGTGATCTTACAGCGTTGGCTCATGTAAGTTTTTTGTTTTTGTTTTTTTGGCTCGTTGAGATGCTTGAACTCTGGGCCTGGGCTCTGTCCTTGAGCTTCTTTGTGCTCAAAGGCTAGCACTCTACTACAGGAGTCACCCCGCCTCAATCCCAAGATCTCATCCTCCTGAGTAAATAGGATTACAGGTGTGACCCACCTGCTCTCAATTTTTTGATGAAATATTGCTATGTATTCAAATCCCATTGAGTAGAAACAACCTTACTATATTTCTTTCCAAACAATTTCCTGGCTAAGCTAAAACACCTTACGTTTACTTTGGCATCCTTGTCGGTGAAGACCCATGTGTTCCAGTGTCTTCATTTCCTCCCTGCGCTGTAGGTTTCAATCAGTTTTCACTGTTCAGCGGTTGCAAAAGCTGCTACCACATAGCTAAAATACACACCAAGTGTACTTTCCCTATAGAAAACTGTTCAAGAGAAAAATCCCTATTTTAATCACACTTCACCTTCAAATTTCATTTACGTCCAAACACTTTTTGTTATTTATAGAAATCGTTCTTTTTTATCACTATTTTTTTTAACAAGGAAAACCTGTCTGAAAGCTGAGCTCCCAAGAACCCTGTTGGAAGGTGACATTGTTCTGAACTTTATTCCCAAGGACAGGTAACTTGGCAGTAACACAGACCCCAACTTTACACAATCCTCATATTCAGAAAGCCATCTAGTGTCCTCATTTTCAAATTCTTGATGTACTTTGAAAAGCAGCCTGTTACATAAGCCATACAATACCCCACACATGACATCGCTGGTCTGGTTACTAAGGGACAGTATCCTGTTCCAGATTTACTAAAATGGCATTTCAGTTTAAACCATATCACTGGACTTTCTGATCGCACCCTGTCGCTGTGGAGCAATTTGGTTCACTGGAGTTCGTATTCCAGTTTGTCTGTCTGACACAACTGTCACTTAGAATCTGTAGTAGTCTGAGTCAGGTCAGGCCGACATCATGTTTATCTTCTAAGTAGCCTGAACTCCATGTTACAGCTCATCATGAAATCATGCGAGCCAACACCAAAACATGAGCTTCCTTTTGGCATTGTCTCCACCTCCATCTCCAGAACCATCTTCAGTTGGGAATTCCCAGTGCTGCTATCTCAACAACAAACAACTACTACTACTTCCTTAATTATTCTCACGCTGGAGCATTTGTCTTATTTCTGATTTTATTTGTTCTCTGCTGTACACTACAGAACATTATCACATAAGAAAACGCATGAGAGTCACTCAGACTTGATGTATCTGAATCTCACAGGAAGATTCTAAGGAATTTTTATTTTAAAATGAATGTACAAGCATAGAAGAAAGCTTAAGAGTTATATTAGTGGATCCTAAAAGCCACGTGTTTCATAAACTCTTTGATACTGTTCCATTATAAATTTTTAGAGCAGAAATCCTATGGATACAGCATCTAGCATTACCAGTACTAAGCTAAACTCATAAATATGCGCTAACCCGATGATATTTTTAGTATGTCAAATTAAAACTATTTTGGCAGACCAAGACACTTCTCTAAATTTCAGTTCAGAATGGATGAATAACTTCTCTTTAGAATTGAACCTAAAGCAAACATATCTGAGACACTGAAAAATAGAATTAATAAAAATTATATTAAGCTTCAAAACTAATAGCACTTGGGAACTATCTTAATGATTCAAATGTAAATAAATTAGGATCATAAAAATTAAAGTTTTATTAAAATATATATGAGGGCTAAACACTCGGGAAATTTCTTTGAGGGTTTCCAAGATTTACAATGTCTGAAAGTAGTTCAAGATGCTTTGGCCAAATTCACACACAAAAGAACTGTCCAGTTTCTTGTTTTGGAGTTCCTGCCTGCTGAAGTGTCTCCCCTCCATATGTTATTCTTCATATACAGTCAATATCCCAGATTCAATAAATGTACTTAGATAATAAACATTGCAAATTTTTTCATTGTTTCAACTTTTACATGTGAGTTAATAGGAATTTACTGTAAGAAAAAGATAGTGAACACAATTTAAGAAACTGTAATATGGCCCAGGATGCAAGGCTGTTCATAGGCTCTATCTAGGAGAATGGGATGAATGTGGAAAATGTGTTTTCAGCAGACTATTAAGCTAAAGTTTCCACTCCAGCTCTGACAACAGGTGGCCCTGCCATAAGGTATACATATGGCTGAGATATGGTGCTGCTACAAATTCTGCACTGAGAAACATCTTGTAACCCTTGGGGAATCTCTCACTGTGACCAGAGTTCTGAGTCCTCTTACAGGCAACAGATGTGCTAGTGTGTCACAAAAACCTTAGCATTGAAGGGCTTTATTATTTTCTAGTCTGTACCTCTTTCCAATTGAGCTATTTCTTCTATCATAATCTTCAAGCTAAATGCTTCAAGTGAGTTAATACAAATAAATCATTCAGTTTTCTATTTTCACCATTTAGGGTCCATTTATTCCGGGAAGTACTGAGGTTTAAACTCAGGGCCTGGCAATTATTAGACAGGCACTTTATTCTTTGTGTCATGCATTCATCCCTATTTCAACATTTACAATACTATTATAAGCTATTTAATGTACAATTATTCATTTAGATAAAATAGTTTTCCAAACAGAGGCAATTAATTAGAATATCAACCACTTCTTTTGAAAGATATAACTCTGTAGGTGTGGTGTGTGTGTGTGTGTTTGTGTGTGTGTATGTGCGTGCATGCGTTCATGTTTGTGTATACCAATTAGGAAACAATATTTTATATTTAACCCCTTATTTATCCTTTAATGTATAATGTATGAAATGTTTGGTTTATTTTTATTTCTGCATATATTTCTACTTGGTAGCAATTTTTTGAAAGCTATAGATACATAAATGTCTCTTCCATTCATATATATACATTAATAAAAGGACAATAATTTAATCAAACATATTTAGCATATATTATGGAAAAGGAAATTTGATACTTATTAGTGTAAAAGATTTTTTAAAATACATTTTTATAGTAATTAATGGAAGGGTTACATTATATACTTCAGATAGAAGGCGCATTACTTAACAGACATTGCTACCCTATCTCATGTTTTTGTCCCAATCTCCCTCTCCCAAACCCCTCCCCTCATCTCCCTTTCCCCCCTTCTCTATCCTATTTCAAGTAAACTAATAAACATATATACAATATACCAGATAACAGGGTAATATATTGTAACAATATGAGATAACCAAGGGACAACAAAAGAAATGAGAAATAACAAAGTACATTAAGAACAGCAATCACACAGTATATGGCTTTTGTTTCTATATCCTGGAGGTCCTTTCATTTAGCCTCATCCTATATAGCTTTATGTATCTAGGTTTTGCCCTATCATAAACCTCTGCTAGGAGAGTGCAATGTTTCTACTGATTATGACAAATGAAGTAAACCATTGAGCCTATGTTCCTTTGAGTTGGCTTACTTTACTTAATATGATTTTTCCTAAGTCCTTCCATTTCCTTACAAATGGGGCGATGTCGTTTTTTCTGACAGCAGCATAGAATTTCATTGTGTATAAATACCACATCTTGTAGATCCACTCATCAACTGAGGAACATCTGGGTTGGTTCCATATCTTTGCATGGTAAATAGTGCTGCAATGAACATTGTTGTGCTAGGGGATTTAGTATGTCCTTGTTTCTGGACAATTGGGTAGATCCCAAGGAGTGGAATTGCTGGGTCATAGGGGAGCTCTATGTTTAGTGTTTTGAGGAACTGTCATACTGCTTTCCACAGCGGTTGAATGAGTTTGCACTCCCACCAACAGTATAGTAGTGATCCCTCCTGGCCACATCCCCTCCAGCATCTGTTGTTATTAGTTTTCTTGATCCTGGCCATTCTAACTGGAGTGAGGTAGACTCTTAGAGTTGTTTTGATTTGCGTTTCTTTTGTGACCAGAGATGCCAAACATGTTTCTTCACGTGACTATAGGCCATTTTTATTTCTTCTTCAGAGAAGACTCTCTTTAAGTCTTTGGCCCATCTTTTAATGGGATGGTTGTTTTTTGGAGATAAGTTTTGGAGTGATTCAATTTTTTGAGCTGTTGATACATTTTAGATATGAGTCTTTTGTTTGTTGTATGGTTAGTGAAGATCTTCTCCCACTCTGAGGGCTTTCTAGTTAGTTTGCTATCTATGTCCTTTGCTATACAGAAGCTCTGCAGTTTAATGCAGTCCCACTTACCCAGACTTTCTTTGATTTGTTGTGTTTCTGGGTCCTTATTAAGAAAGTTTCAACCTGTGCCAAGAAGACCTAGTGTATCTCCTATTCCTTCTTGTAAAGTTTTCAGTGTGTCGGCTTTTACCTCCATATCTTTGATACACTTGGAGTTAATCCTGGTGCAGGATGACAAAGAAGGATCCAACTTTAGTTTTCTGTAGGTGCCAGCACCACTTGTTGAAGAGGCTGTCTTTCTTCCATTCTACTTTTTTTGGCGCCCTTATCAAAGATTAGGTGCACATAGTTCTGTGGGTTGATTTCTGGGTCTTCAGTTGTATTCCATTGGTCTTCAGTCCTGTTCTTGTGCCAGTACCAAGCTGTTTTGGTCACTATAAGCTCCATAATAGAGAGTATAGTTTGGTATTGAAATTCCTCCACTGTTCTTTCTGCTAAGAAGTGTTTTTGCTATATGGGGTCTTTTGTTATTCCATATGAAATTTTGAATTGCCTCTTCTATTTCTTTAAAGAATGACATCTGGATACTGATCAGTGTTACACTGAATTTGTAGATAGCCCTTGGAAAGATTGCCATTTTGTGATGTTAATTCTTCCAATCCAGAAGCATGGGAGGTTTTCCCATTTCTTCAGTTCTGCTTTAATTTCCTTTTTCAGGATTTTAAATTTTTCATCATAAATGTCCTTTACATCCTTAGTTAAGGTAATTCCTAGGTACTTTATTTTCTTTGAGGCTATTGCAAAAGGTGTTGCTTTCCTGATTGCTGCCTCAATCCTCTTGTTGGCATATTGGAAGGCAGTTGATTTTTTTTTTTGCCAGTCCTGGGCTTTAGCTCAGGGCCTGAGCACTGTTCTTGTGCTTTTCTCAAGGCTAGCACTCTGCCACTTGAGCCACAGCAGCACTTTCAGCCTTTTTCTATGTATGTGGTGCCAAGGAATCAAACCTGGGTCTTTGTGCATGCTAGGCAAGCACTCTACCACTAGGCCAAACTCCTGGCCCAGAAGTCAGTTGATTTTTGAGGGTTAATTTTATACCCTGCTACCTGGCCAAAGTTTGTAATCAGCTCAAGCAACTTGGGAGTGGAGTCTATGGGGTTCTTTAAATACAGAATCATGTCATCTGCAGAGAGGGAATGTTTTACTTTTTCTTTCCCTATTTGGTTCCCCTTTATGCTTGCTTCTTGCCTTATTTCTCTGGCTAGGAATTCTAATACTATGTTAAAGAGGAGTGGAGAGAGTGGGCATCCTTGTCTCGTTCCAGACTTTAGAGGAAATGGCTTTAGCTTTTAGCCATTAAGTATAATGCTAGCTGTGGGTTTGTCATACACAGCCTTTATTATACTGAGGAATGTTCCATGGATTCCTAGTTTAGCATAAAGGGGTGTTGGATCTTGTCAGATGCCTTTCTGCATTCTGCAAAAGCTTTTGTCTATCATTGTTCAAAGTCTTTCTACATGTTAGGTGTTATTATTTTACTTGAATTGGAATAAAAACTTTATGAAAACATGTCCTTAAGGTAATAGAAGTGGAGCTATAATAGCAAATATCCAAATCTAATAGATATCCATGTGACTTTTACTTCTGTAGTTAAATTAGGAGAGAAAAATCTCAGGACAAAGACTTATTGAACAGTTATAAGTTTTGCGGTTTCCATTTCAGTAGTGGATTCACTTAACTTGTTTACATTATTTTTCAAAATTATGAACTCTCTTGAGGACTTAACAATCAAAGAATTTAAGACTTTCCTTTACTATTTCATCTTATGAAATGA
Source organism: Megascapheus bottae (assembly GCF_031878675.1). NCBI lineage: Eukaryota > Metazoa > Chordata > Mammalia > Rodentia > Geomyidae > Megascapheus > Megascapheus bottae. The sequence goes on along the minus strand of NC_143512.1, from coordinate 57,829,403 downwards.
CTGTATATGTTAATTTTGGTTAAATTCATTGGCTTTTATGGTTATTTCTCTTTAACATATAGTGGAATGAATTAAGAGTTAATTTAAGTCCACACAAGTCCCAACTAAATTAGGATTTCCTTGCCTGATGCTGCATCATACCAGTATTAATAATCGTTCTTTTTTTACTTGAATTTCTTAAACGTATTTTCAAATAGTTCACAAGTTCTTCATTTCTTGGGGTTATGGTTAATTATTCTGACTTGCCTTCTTATCCCCACTTAACAATATTTTGGTTGCATATTCTATTTTGCATTTTCTAAATTCTTTCTCCATTTGATCTTCCAGTTCTAAAGCTCATTCCAGGTCTCTATTTTGTTATCTAATGCATCCATTGCATTGTTTATTATAATCAGCACTAACAGTATGCTTTCATAAATCATGATCCTGTCTGAAATTTTTATGTACTTACTCTATTAGATAGAATTTATTCTATATATTTGTTATATTTTATTGTTTCGAACTTAGTTCAGTTGTGCTTCTTTATACCCATTTTAACTGCTGAGCCCATTTTCCTCTGAATATGTCAGTGATCACAGGCACTATGAAAGCATAAGGGCCAAATCCGAGCCTTCTTTGGTAAGCAGAACACCATAGTCTGTGTTTAAGCTGTTTTCTCCTCACTTATTCTGTCTCTCAGAGAATTTCTGTGGCCTTATGGCACTCTGCTCTGAAAAGTTCTGCCATGTGCTTGGACCTTAGTAACCATTCCTCACTGTCCACTTCCTCAGGTTTTTCTCAGAGCATCATTTTACTTCTTCAAATAAAGTAAGTCTTTCACTTCTTGGTGTTTCTTGGTTGGACTAGGGAAATCAAGTTCATGATCTTTCTTTCTTTCTCCTTCCTTCCTTCCTTCCTTCCTTCCTTCCTTCCTTCCTTCCTTCCTTCCTTCCTTCCTTCCTTCCCTCCCTCCCTCCTTCCTACCTTCCTTCCTTCCTTCTTTCTTTCCTCTCTCTCTCTCTCTCTCTCTCTCTCTCTCTCTCTCTCTCTCTCTCTCTCTCTCTCTTTCTTTCTTTCTTTCTTCTTTCTTTGACCTGAGCATGACCTCAGGGCCTGGAACTGTCCTTGAGCTTTTTCAAGGCTAGAGCTCTACCACTTAAGCCACAGCACCACTCACAGCTTTTTTGTGTATGTGGTATTGAGGAATCATACTCAGCTTCATAAATGCTAGGGAAGCACTCTACCACAAGCCATACTCCCAGTCCCTAAGTTAACTATCTTGTGACAAATTCTCCTATTCATAAATGAAAGTCTCAGTCCAGAAGCATGTGTGTGCATACAATCTCCCTTAGGAACATTGAGGAATGAAGATTGTTGTATTATTGGGAAATAGAAAAGGAAAACCACAAGTGTTTTTTATTTCCAATTATGAGAGTTTGTGGATTAATTAGAAAGAAAGAAAGAAAGAAAGAAAGAAGTTTAAAAACATGTCCAGAGATATCAACTATGCAGACTTTTTGAGAAAGAGATCATTACACAAGGAAAATTACACACTGCAGTTTAATTTAAAATTTTATGCTCAGGAGGAATAGATTTCATTTCAAATTAATTTGTTAGTACTACATAAAAGATCAATTGCAGACAGTATTATCATTATTCTCACCAAAATGTACAGTTTCATACTTATTTAAGGTTCTATATATACTGATGAAAGTTACTGTACAGTGCTTTGTTCAAACTTCTAGGCTAATGCCTAACAATCATAGAAATGCTAAACAGGGCAGTTTAAAATAAGTTTCAAATGATTATATTGTAGCAATGTTCATTTCTTTTATTATAATGTATGAAGACTGGTAGTTCATCTTTTGCATCATTCTAATTATACATTTAAATTCTACACTAAGTAATTTATTCATCTCATGTAAAATCCCTGTACGGAAACAATCTGCATGCCAACATAAAGGAGCCCAGGAAAGTTGTCAAGTGATATTACTGAACAGAGCAAGAGAATATTTGTTGAGATTAGATAAACCACGGCATCATTTGTCAGTTCGTCTATTTGGAAAAGCTAGACAGAAGAGAAGACAAAAGCCAATATTCAAATTATATGCATGATTTGTTCTTTTTTTGACTACAAATTGTCAATGTGAGAAGGGTGAGAGGAGAGACAGTAAAAATCAAAACGACCCTTTTGTAAGCCGATCAAAATCCTCATTTTGAAGAATATGGAAGCTATATTGAGCTCTAACAATGCAGCCACACTTAACCTTCTTGGCTTGTCAGTCTCCATTTTGAAGTATTGTTTTTAATGACCTACCTAGAGAGTTACTTTTTTAAAAAGAGAAGCTGAATATATTGAGGTGTTTCATCTATCAAAAATTGATTTGCTACTTCATAGCCATCCTGTCATCTTTCAGTGGGGCAGTCATTGATAGATACTGTCATTTGATGCTAGACTTCCTAAAAGGGCAATACTATATTTCTAAATTAAATGTTCGGACTCTAAGCTGAAGTTAAATCAATTAGTGCTAGCTTGCTTCAGATGGCTTCAACCAGAACCTATAATTCAGGCTTTTCACACTAATTTCACTGGTAAATTTGATGGAAACCAATAGTTATGGAAAGATTCTCAGAAATGTTTGCAAACAAAGTAGGTATGATAAAATCACATTAAAATTGAAACAGCAAAATTCAGTTCATTACCTCAAAGTGTGTTACAAGCAGAGATACAGGAGCAGATTTGTTTATTTCCCATTTATTTCTGCTTTTTCTCATTCACATTTTAAGGGAGTTATTACTCTAGAATCTATGACAAATGGTTTGCTTCTATAAGACCTTGGAAATTAGAGTTTGAGTTTCTAAGAATGAATCTAACATAGAGTGGAGCAAAGTTAAAAATGTGAAAATCTTGTTCATTACAGAGGGATGAGTATCTTTCTGCCTATCTCTATGGATCTATATAAAGAGAATGCTAGCAAAGCATTCAAACAACTTGATCTGAAGCCATAAAAATTATCGATCTTTTAGATCTTCAACCAATTGACATTATTATCCAAAAATAATCTCTAATTTCCTAGATTTTTTTAAATGTAGAGGCATCATTTACATTCTCAGAATTAATGTTTCCACTTGGAGGCTTTCCTCACCATTTCCTTTCATCAAGCATAGAGGCAGGGGTCTGCATGGCCCACAAAATGTCCTGTTTAGGTCTTGTTTTTGGAAATAAGGAAAGTAGGATGTCATGCCTGAAATGCTTCTGTTTTCTTTAACTGTGCAGGTCTGAACTGAAATTCTGCTTTCCTTAAATCACTATCTTGTCACAGCAGTGACAATCACTAATTGGTGACATCAGTTTCCTTGATGTCCATGAAGCTGTGACTTAGGAACCTCTATGTTCACAAACCTAGAATGTTTCTCTCCTTTCTACTGACTTAGAATGTGAGGGACATGTGCCAGATACAGTTAGCTTTTACTGTTCCCTTAATTGGGGGAAAAGACTTAAATTTTTTCCCTAAAGCATCCAACTACTTCACCTTTGTGATACAGCACTTGCATAGCCTATGAGGGCTTATGGGACCAGAGCCTCAAAGCTGGCTCTCTCTGCCAAGGGTCTGCCCATGAGATGAAATGCTACTTCTAGCATGTGCATAACTGCAAGATTTGTAATGTATTGAGGGGTGGAGGAGCTTAGGAAACAACTTTCTAGCTTTAGATCTTGGACTTACATAGTTTTCTTTGTGAAATCCATGAACGATAGTATTCATATTCATATTCACTTGGAAAGTAGAATGGATGACTTCGCATAGATTATCCTACTTCAGGAAGCAGTTTCTCAGATACTCTGAGTGTCTGAAATAGCGGGAGGCAAGAAGGTAGAAGATAAGAGGCACCATGGGAGGTCAGGATAATGCTCTTGTGTGTTGAGTCCTGGCCTAAATTGTCATGAATGAATTGGAGCAGTTACCATGTCAGTCAGATCTGCTAAGTGGTTTGTCATGCAATGCCACTTTCTCTCTGTTTTGTACATCCAGGTGGCCAAGGAACTCGAAAAGTTGCCCTTAGAGAAATAACAAAATCTTTCCTAATGGACAAAAGCTTAAGGGATGGATGCGAGATAGTCTTTTCAGAGTGATAGGATAGTCACCAAACAGAAAGGAAACTCAATTTTGTTTGGGAAACTGAAGAACTGGGCAGATAAAAATCAAACTCTCTGGACACCAAAGAAGGGAGACTATCCCCTGAAGTTCTCATTTTCTATTGACTGGGATCAAATACATTTGTAGAGAGTAGTAGTTCTTTTCACTAAATTGGGCTTTCTGGTCAGCCTGAATTGGTTTATGAGCTCAAATTCAGTGGAAACAGAATCCTGGACTGACAAACTCTCATTGAAGGACAGAGCCCCAAGAAAAAGAATCTATGGGTAGACAGAGAAGAAAAAAAATCTATGGTGAGATGAAGAAGAACACAATTCTGTTATCTATAGAAAAACAAGGAACTGCAGACAAATGTGTTTGTGAAATAAGGCAGGTTAAAAACAAACAATGTGTGTTTTCTCCCATACATAGAGTTTAGACTTCTTTTAAAAAGTTAAATGCGACTTGTTATAAAAGTAATGATACAATGCAAAAAATAATTGTATGTGTAGTTTGTCTGTCTCTCAGGGTTTTGTTAACAAAAAACCCCAAATATTTATTTAATTTATTTTCTACTTTTAAATATTTCTACTGAAAGCTTTGATGTGTCCTATTACGCAGACCATCATGTTATTTAGGGAAATTGCCTATTATTTTTTTTTCAGTATATCTTCCTTTAATCATTTCCTGGAACAGATATGGTAGTAGTAGACGAAGTTTCCTAGGACTGGCTTTTGTATTTTCCATATGTAAAAAATATATATTACCTTATTTTGATTTTTCCATCAGATCCTGAGGTAATTTTTCAGCTCCATCCTCCACATCAATATTATCTTGTGCTATCTTCACTCTGCTATTAGGTTATTATTTGAAATATTAACTTTAGCAGTCATTATTTTTCCTGCAATATGAACACCGTGCATTAATGTATCTCTCCAAATGTACTGGTTATTTAGGTAGTCAGTGTTGTTATTTTCCCTTGCTTCTTCTGTTTTCCTGATGCTGTGGTTTGAATGTGCACTCTGAAATACATAAAGGTTTGGTGGTCTCATGGCAGGGTTTTTCTGTGGACATTTAGCAGGAGAACTGAATGAGAGGTCTTTAGGTCATTGGGCACTGGGCTCTTGAGGAAGATTTGAGGACCTTAGCTTTAATTCCATCATTTACTGCTTCTCAGCTTGGTACACAAGTGATGTACACTGGCGCATGTTTCCATGATGACATGCTGCCTACCCAGATGCCCAAAGTGATCAGGCCACCCAGTCCTGGACTGGAAGCTTAGGAACATGAACCAAAGGAATCTTTTCTCTTTGTATGTCAATTGCCTTACGTGTTTTGTTCAAATAACACAAAGCTACCTAATGTTATTTTTTCCATTGAGAGTTGATTATTCTTTCTTTGAACTTTCAGCTATTGCACTAATTAAAATTATTTTTGTTGTTTACATGTTAGGAATGTTATAGTTCTCAACTTATCAATGATATTGACATCTCTGATGGATCATTACCTTGGAGAATACAACTGTTCAAGCAAATAAATATTTTCTTGTTAAGTGTTAAATGTTACTGAAACACTTCAAATATGTATTGATTCTTAATTATGTATTTCTTTTTCTAAGAGTTGAGGTTAATCACTCCTGGTAGCTGGAGAGTACTTCTTTAGCAGAAGCTAAACACGATCAATGAATACTGAGTCTGGTTACAGGAGTTTAGGTTTAGAATAGCTGCAGGTGAGAAGAGCATGTTTGTGAACTCATCCTGCATTCCTCTTGGCTCTCCAAGTACAACTATGAGTCCTTCCCCCCTCCCCCTGCAACTTCCTGCCCAGGAATCTATCCCATCGCCTTTGAATTCTGTTACTGAACTCTGTTTCTGGGTCAAAGGCTGCAAAAACAGCTATGGAAACAAATCTCAGTGCAGCTGTTCTACAGCCTTGCAGTGCAATGCAATACAAACTAACAAGGATATCACTAGTCATTGTCTCATTCCCTGCTCTTTCCTTCTTTGAACATCTCCATGATTTGTTTCCTATGAAAATCCATTTGTTTTGAGGATTTTATCTGTTCCTTGTGTAAGGTTATGATCTCTAAGCTCTGTGTAGCTTTGCCATTAGTAAGATGATGTTTGTATTTCATTTTAGAAGTTTTCTCATATTCTGGTCTTATTTGGGCACTGTTTTGACTGTTCAGAAACATATTTTTTCTTATTTCTGTAGTTATACTGTTATTTAAAAATAAGTAAGAAGAAGAAAAGTACTCAGTTACCATGCTCAACAGTTAATGGGAATAAGTACATTCTCGTTTATCTTTGAAATGCAATTTCAAAGGGTTTCCTTAAACAATTTCTCTGCAAGAAATATATGTGCTCTTGAGGAACATTGTGTAAACTAAATAAGGATACATTACTTACAAATTTTCTACTTGCTATGTTTGGTACTCAGAAAATAGTTCAGTTTTTTCCCCCTCTCCTCTGGGCAAAGGATCACCCTTCTTATAGCCAATGGGTGGAAATGGGCATTATCATGATAAGGAATAATTGTTACTATGTGACCAAAATGTTATCTGAAATCTTTTTATCATTTCATTTCTTTATCCCTATCTGCACAAAAATATAATTGCAAAATATTTAAATTTGGTGAGTTGGAATAAAAAATGCCAATAAAATATCAAGGACATCTTATTAACAGTTTACAATGAGGATTAAAACTTTCCACTTGTGCTAAGGCTCTTTGCACTTTGATTTTATGTAATTCCTGATACTTCTTCAACTGTTCATTTGGGGGGTGCGGGGGGCTGTTTGGTCAATGGGCTTCAACTCTGGGCCTGGGCAATGTCCCTGAGCTCTTCAGCTCAAGGTTAGTGCTCTACGACTTTAATATGCTCTCTGAAGAATATTTGTTCAGTGAATATCTGGTTTTTGTTGATCAAATATAAATGGTATCTGAATTATTATCACAAGTTCTATCCATCTATCAATCTATCAGTAATTCTGACTAATCGTCATGCATGAAGACATTTTTAATTAAACATTGAGAAAAATCTTTGCATTCTTCATCAATTTACTCCATTTTAAAAATATTTTTGAGACCTGTGTGATATGTACATGATGATCCTTTAAGAAAGTTATCAGTGCTAGGAGTATAAGTTTACGCTTCACCCTAGAAAACAGAAAAGTCTACCAAATTGCTGAGAAAACTTCCATTGAGAATATGTTCAAAGAACAGCCTCTTAATTTGCACAAGTTCAAAGGATATCCATTCTTATCTGAACGACATCAAAAAGAATTGTAAAAATATCTTGCCAGGCAGTATTGTTGTGCTGTCTAGCTTTTTAATCGCAGCATAATGTTAATGCTGTTAATGTTTCTGTGAAGACACACAGAGGTCAAGGATGTGGAGAGAGAAGCAGAGAAAGAAAGAGATAGCGCTTGTTAATTATGTATTCTGGGACTTTGGAATGATGATCTGAATGCCTTTAATAATAGTATATTTATAGGTATATGACCTGATTTTAAAGTAATTCATTAAATACAAGAATTCAGGAGACTGGGGGGCTAAGAACAAGTCAGGGGTACAAAATAAATGACTTGGTTAGATATTTTTGAAAATGAAACACATTCAATACAAAGAAATTAAAGACAACTTGGTATATAATATACATATATGTTCCGATTGCTTTTTATTTTGACTTTCAAATAAAACATTTTAGTTCAAGTAATTGATAATGACTTGTCATCAGTGGTTAGAATTGACATTTGTTAGAGCCATACAATATATGTTAAATTACACCATATATCTAAAGCATTTCTTGTCTTCAAAGAGTAGACACATGCACTTGTTAGTATATACATGTGGTCAGTCCTAAACAGATGCATGTTTACCTAGTTTACCAAAAGATAAGTATCAGTCATAAGTAACTTGTCATATACATTGTTAATTTCTTTCTTCAAACTAAATGAAGAGTCAGTTTTTTTAAAATTCTTATAAGCATTAATTCTAAAATATGTTCATAGGTATTTAAATATAGTTGGGAATGTTAGGATTTTATAAATATTGCATTTATATCTTAGGTATTTTACTGAAACAATCGATAACTACCATTGCTACAAAATTTATGCTATAACCCTAGAGTTAGCTTTCCCTAATATCTTTTCTTTGTAAGGAGCGATATCTTATTAAGCTCTGCAATTTCCTTTCTCCTCACAAAAACAAAGCAACTGAACCCATACAAAAAGTGTACTCTGAAAGCTACAAATATTTGCTATTCAATGAATCTCCATGAGGGTTTAGTTATTTAAAAACTAAAGGAAGAAAATTACTATTAATAATTGGTTTCAGCTAATGAAATGTTTTTATGCAAATATGTGAACCCTAAATATGACCTGGAAACAAAAGGCTGCTTAACAGTTACTATTAAGCAATACATTAGTAGATCAATTAAACAGAACTTCTTTCTAATGAATGTGTAGTACCCTTGTTACCATAGAAACCTGGAAAAGAGAGCTTCAGAATCCTAATGACAGGAGAAGCACAACAAAATGTTTGTAAACATACACCTTGAAATTTGTATCATCAGTGAAGTAATAAATGGGTATGTTCATGTGTGAAGAATTCTGAGCCTAAGAGGAAAGGCACAATTCAGTATTACATTATTTTTTTCATTATGCAGATCAACCAAGAAGCTGCCAACCATCATTATGGGGGCATACTGACATGTATTAGCTGATATAAAGGAACAGTCTGATTCCAGAATTTGAAAGAAATTATATGGGAAATCATGTAACATCAAGCATTATTGAAAAATTCATGTGGTTTAATTCTTACAGTGATTAGGAAGCCAAGATTGGGTTAAGAATGAAAATTTTAAATTCATTACAACCATCATAATTTCACTCAAAGATATAATCTGTAGAAGCCTCCCCCCATCTTCATTTTCCTCCTTCTAATCCTCTTTTTTGAAACCTCTTTTACCCTTTGTTTTGGTGCATGCATTAATAATATTTGATTTGGCTTAAACAATTCCTAACAAATTGAAATGTCTGGAGCTCTATAGACAAATACTGTTATTAATGCAAGTACAATTACTAAATTGAACAAGAAAAATAATTTGGGCCACTTTAGGTTCCTGACTTCCAATGATAATTACTCCAATTTAGGTTATACTTTAAAGAGAAACAAAGCAGCTAAATAGCAATTCTATTCATCAAAGAATTAATTCCTTTTCTATTCACTATTATGACAGAATATTTTTCAGAATCTAATAAATCAGAAATTCCACAGCCATTTCGTACTGACTTTCATTCATAATTACTTAGGTAGCAATTTGGAGAAAGAAATTCCAGAGTCAGCAAAAGGACAGTTAAGATAAAAAGCTCTGCATTGTCCAAGGACATAGGTTTGTATCCTTTCTCAGGAACCCACAAATCTGACATTGTATTTTTTCCCCTGTACAGCAGGAGCCAACTGCTTCCTGATTGGTGAAGAATTGAAAATCTTCCCTTATCCCCTCCCATTGTGTTCTCTCAACCTGAGCTAATTACCGGAGCATTGTCAAGCATTATTGGGCTCCTGCCAATTGCACAAAGGGGTTCATTCAGTGTGTTCACTGCATCACAGACAGTGATTACAGATGTACATTGAAATGCTATATTCCTTAAGGAAAATCATGATGTTTCTTCAGCATCTTGTCTTGAGACATACAGAGGGAATTACATATATGAGTAATATTACCAGGAGGTTTTCTGATAAGATTTACTTTCTTCCTGTCCCATATTAATTTAGGATCCATTAAGATCCACTGGAAATTTATTGCTGTCTCACTGTTATTCTACATTATAAGTACCAGGCTCTAACCGTTTGTACCACTGGAGCTCCTATTATACATTATCTAGTTATCCCATGTACTAACAGTTGAAAATTAATTGTTCAAGGATTCTAAGGAACACATTTAATTAAATGAAAACACCAGCACACATTACTGAAATATTTGTTTAATGTGTAAAACATAATTCTGTGAAAATAGATGGCATTGTGAAAAGAACCATTTATCAAACAACCAAAATAAAGAAATACAATGATTGTTTCATTTCTTTTAGCTCTTTTTTTCTATAAGAAGCAATTTATCATATTACACTTAAATTCTTATCTTGATGTGGTTTAAGCATTTCTTCAGTCACAAAAGTCATTTTGCATCCTTTTACATTTTGTTTGTAACAATTCAAAATAACATTTATTTTAAAAATAAGAAATTAAAAATGTTTTATGCTATACATTTACATCATACTTTCCATTGCCTTAAAAGTATTGCATATTCAAACACAACACTATTTAGCTCATCTTTACATAGTATTTCCAAACTTGGCCAAATCATATTTAAAAATCCATGAGTTGATTAACAGGCACTTAGATAATTTTAAATTTTCTTATATGAAAATGTTATGTGAACATCATTGTAGATGTCACCTTATGGGCTATGTGTGTTAAGTAAACTGAGGAATATCTCAGACCATCTAATCTTGCTGAATATGGTCAAATTAATGCTGATGTTTTTGTACTAAATTCACCTCACACATCAATAGATGAAACATTTCATTTACAGACTCATTAACAGCATAGGTCCATAATGCATTGTCATCAACTTTTGTTATTTTAAACCTTTTTATATTGCAAGTACAGTAGTTGAAAGACAATAGACAAATGCCAAGTGCTTGATGTGATTTCTGGGAAGGTCAAAAATCTTTTCCTACTTTAGCCATCGGGAGTTTTCTTCTAGTCATCTCTATTCTCTTTATTTTCTCCATGTGCTATTTGCTAGGGTGTGTTTAGTTGCATTTGATCTGATATACAGACATGCTTGATATATTTTAGAAGTTCATATTTGAGCATCATGTACTGATCAATATCCTTTGGCTTCCTGATTTTAAAATTTATTTATGCTGGCTTTTATAAAATATCAAACTTTTAATTATCAGTGTAGTCAATTATTTTTTCCCCTGAGATACTTTGATAATCTTTAGTTCTTATTGCAAATGATAGGAATTGTTCTTCAGAACTTCCATTTAAGAGTTGTTTGTTACTTAGATGTCTCATATAACTGAAATCAATTTATAAGAATTCAAGTTCTATTTTTATTTTATGCCACATGAATAGGTGATTATCCATCACTTTAAGCATGTCATCTGTTTTCACATGAAAAACCACTTCTGCTTTAAACATTTCCAAGTAAAATCAGTATGATGACTGATTTCTATTTTCTGTGCCATTAAATTATATTTTTATTCTTAGAGTCACCCCATTCCTGCCAGGAGTTTAGTCTTACTTGGCTTAAAATTGGTTGTAAAGAAAGTTAGAATTTTGCTGACTTTAGTCTTCAGTTGTATTTTAATTGTTCTTTCAGAATTCTAATGATTGTTGATTGACTGATTGAGACAGGGTCATTTTATGTAGTTCAAAGAAGTATCAAACTCAAGATCCTCCTACCTCAGCCTTACAAGTTCTGAGATTATGGGCATAAGGTACAAAGTCTGTACTTATTATACTTGAATAGTGATTTTTCCACCAATTTATCAGTTCACAGAAGAAAATCATTTTGGCCAAAATATCTTTTAATATTTGGCCTTTTTATGTTAAAGTATATTTCCCTTGTTCTTAGTCTCTTAAATGCTTTAATCATAAATCATTTATGAGAGATTTTTCCTGCATTTATCCAAATGATGGTGTGATCTTTCTCCTGCTGCCTGTGTATTCTTTTATGTTGATTTGTATATGTCAAACTATCCTTGTATCCCCAGAAGTAAATCAAATTGATCATAGTGTATGATCGTTGTAGTATGCATGGGTGTCTATATCATTACAAATATTTGGGGAATTTTCTGCTATAATTTAGTCAGATAGATTTTTCCGCCTTTACTTTGTAGTTTAGCTCCTTCTTTTACTGATGGCTTGTAGCATTCCATCTTTGACTGTGACCCTGATTCTTGTAGATTGGACTCAATATTCTTTTTTCCTTTTGTGTGAATGTAGTATTTCTTCAGTCTTACCCTCTCTGTTTGTTATACTTTTTTTCTGTTTAACTTTTTTCATGGATAATGCTATTCATTGTATTTCAATATACTTTTTGAGGTTTACAATTCTAACATTTCTGTTCTTTTTTCTTCAGAATTTCTTTTTAATTGTTGAGTCTCTATCCATGTTTTTGAGTTTTGTGTATGTGCCTTGAATTGATTTCCTAACTTTATTATTTTTATTTGAATCAATTCAAGATTATTGATCAATTTTATTATATATTTTGTAGTATTTATATTTAAGAAAAAATAATATATAATGCCTTTGCAAGGAAATGAACCTAAAAAAATCAGTATTTACTTTCATAGATGGAAGACATAAAACATAAATATATGGAAAACATACCTAGGTCTATATATTGATCAACTGAAAAAATAACATTTTGGAGCCGTGCACAGTGACTCATGCCTGTAATCCTAGCTTCTCAGGAGGTTGAGATCTGAGGATCACTGTTCAAAGCCAACCCATGCACTAAAAAGTCTGTGAGACTCTTATCTCCAATTAAAAGAAAATTGTAGATGATACTGTTGCTCAAGGGGTAGAGTGGAGCATTGAACTGAAGAGCTCAGGGACAGCACCCAGGCCCACAGTTCGAATCCCACAACTGACAAAAAAAATAACTTTTTGAATTATTGGTCTAATAATTCAGTACTTTTTGATTGTATTGGGGGATTTTGGAGGCATCATATTGCTTTGTTTCTTCATACTGGGGGTTTTTCTACAGTGTGATTTTGTTTCTGTTGAGGTGAATGAATTATCTTCGATACTAAAGGTACTTATAGTAAATGAACCACAACTGAACAATACCCTAAACATTTGAGTGAAGGAAGAAACAATTGGAAGCCTCATCTCCCTACTCTTTCCCTACCACTCTGAGGTATGGCACTCAGGATTTTAAGAGTAAACCAGGAGCTTAGAAATAGTTAAAATCATGACTATTTAAATTTTACTCATATAAGGGATAAAATAAAGGCGGAAAGAAATAGGATGATAAGGTCAAGAGAAGGGATAGCACAGGAAACATAATGTGAGACAGCACTGCATGGTTATAGCAAAGAAATACAGAATTTTAGGGAAGGATTAAAAATGTGGAAAGGGTATCAATATATGTGAATTAATGCACCTTCTATTTGGCAAATATCATATAACCCTTTTATTAATTACAATAAAAAACATTATCATGTAGAAAATAGGATTTCAGGGACATTACTTATTGAAAACCAAAAGAGCATTGCTATCATCATGTTCTTTCAAAGAGGAAAAGAACTGTATTTTGTTGTAGTTGTTGGTCATAGAGCTTGAACTCTGGGCCTGGGCACTATCCCTAAGTGCTTCAACTCAAGGTTACCGCCCTACCCCTGGAGCCACAGCAACACTTCTGGGTTTTTAGTGGTTAATTGGTGCCCAAGCTGGCTTTGAACTGAGATCCTCAGATCTCAGCTTCCTGAGTAGCAAGGATTACAGGCGCGAGCCACCATGCCCCATTAAGAAGTTACTTAAACTTAATTTTTAATTATGTTCTAAAATTTGATAAATATGAGGCAATACAATAATTGTCTAACCAGTGTTATAATTTACAATCATTAAAACTGTCTACTGTGTCTCTATTTTGCTAAATAACAATTTGCTTCATATGAATTTTGCTCCATAGCTTAATTTTCTAATTTCTGTGTAAACATAAAGAGTAACAAAATTCATCTGCATAGTCATTTTAAGTCTTCATCTTTTCTCCCAGAACTTCAGCTTGTCATTGAAGAGGTCCTATGCTGAGTGAGCTGAAAATTCTATTAATTAGTTACACACTAGCAAGTAAAGCTTAATTCCAGTGCCAATTAAATCTATTCATAATTGCATTGGGAGCAGATAAATAATAAGTTGCATCTCAAATTTTCATATAGATTCATGGTAACACACACATATCTATACATATACATATATATGTATATATACATACACACATACATATATATATGCATGTGCTTGTGTTGTGTGGACATAAATAAGTCTATATTATATGTCTATATATGTGTGTGTGTGTGTGTGTGTGTGTGTGTGTGTCCAATCTAAATATTTAACAATCAAAGGGCAGTCTTTTGTTTACATGAATAAAACATACCAGTACATTCTCCAGAAAGCCATTGCAAATGGACTTTGTATGACATAGAGTACTATTAAAATCATAACCATTAAAAACATAATTATAAATTATAAATGTCTATGAAGCTTTTAAATTTGAAGTTCAAAAGCATTATAATGATATTATAACTTCCTGTCTTTATTTCAGGTATATGTCTTAGGACCCAAAGCTGACTGTGAAGACTGAGAATTTCTGTCATTTGTTTGTATACTGCAACCCTAGACAGGGATTTTAAGTGTAATGAGGAAATCTTAGAGAAAGCCTGTGGGACAGGAAATACTGTGTAGGATTATTTTTGATGCCAATCTAAACTCCTCATTGTTTGGTATTCTGTAAGATCAAATTTCAAATTTTATTTTGTTTAGATTTTTGGGAAATAATTTGTATATATGGATTTATTTATTGATTGATTGCATATAATAGATGAACTTTTGAAAATAATTAAAAACACATACAATATGAACATCAGCTCCCAGGCAAGAAGTGAGATAGTATGAAGACAATACTTAAATTAGACACATATAACAGAATAGCAAGTCTTAAATTCATTGCTTATGTTATATTATGGCTTTTTTGTGTGATTATCTATACATTGAAATTACTATAAATTTTATTATAGTCATCATTGTATAAGATTAATTAATGATTCTCATTAATATTACATTTCATAAAACCTTAGACCAGTTTCTAAAGATTAATTTTCCAAATCCTTACACTAGCAATAAAAAGTTATCCAAAAAATTATAATACTCTCAGAATATTTTGTAAATAAGTATGAGCCACCTTACATTTTATGATCAAATTCTCTTCTTTCAAATCTTCAATTCACCTCAAGGGACTGCTGAAAAATTTTCAGAACCTGGTACAGGACTTTCTTCTCTGATTAAGAATACCTCTTGAATAATGCTCCTTTGGATTTTATTTTCCACAAGCAAATGGATTAAAATTCACTTATAAAGACAATTTTTCTAGACTTGTCCTTCTATTCTTAAGTTTCATAAATATTTAGTTACAATGTCTATATGTTTAGATGAAGTCTCAGCTTCTTACCAAGTATTTTATTTATTTTGCATTTTGACCCCCAAAAATGATCTTTCCAATTATTGTTTTGCCCAAGAGCTAAGTGTAAAAGACTTCAATTTTATTAATCAGCAAGTAATTCCTGGGTAAGTTTTATTTTGTCAACAGGACAAAATGATCAGTGTAAAGCTTCATTTACTTGAATGATTGTAGATCCTTCTTATTATTTAATACAAGATGGAAAAAAAAACCTTGACAAAAATAATCACACATGTTATAAGATTGGCCCATAGACATATGAAGAAATGCTCCACATCTCTTGCCATAAAAGTAATGCAAATCAAAACAACTCTAAGATTTCACCTCACTACAGTTAGAATGCCATGATCAAGAAATCTAACAACAAAAGATGCTGGCAGGGATGTGGGCAGGAGTGATCACTGTTGGTGGGAGTGCAAACTCATTCAACCACTATGGAAAGCAGTATGGCAGTTCCTCAAAAGACTAAACATAGAGCTCTCCTATGATCCAGCAATTCTTCTACTTGGCATTTACCCAATCATCCAGAAACAAGGACATACTAAAGCCACTAGCACAACAATGTTCATTGCAGCATTATTTACCATAGCAAAGATGCCCCTCAGTCGATGAATGGATCAACAAAATGTGATATTTATACCTAATGGAATGCTATGCTGCTGCCAGAGAAAACAACATCGCCCCATTTGTAAGGAAATGGAAAGAGTTAGAAAAAATCATATTAAGTGAAGTAAGCCAGACTCAAAGGAACTTAGGCTCAATGGTTTCCCTCATCTGTCATAATCTGTAGAAACCTTGGGCTCCTCTAGCAGAGATTTACAATAGAGCAAAACCTAGATGCATAGGCTATGTAGTATGACACTAAATGAAAGGACCTCTAGGATATAGAAACAAAAGCCATATAATAAGTGACTGTTGTCCTTAATGCACTATGTTATCTCTCATCTCTTTTGCTATCCCTTGGTTATCTCATATTGTTACAGTATTTCACCTTGTTATCTGATATATTGTATGTATGCGTATTTGGTTATTTGAAATCAGATAGGGAAGGGGGGAAAACAAGATGAGGGGCGGGCATGGGGGGAGGGAAATGGGAACCAAGACATGAGAAAGGGTATTAATGTTTGTGAAGAAATGCACCTTCTATCTGGTGAATATAATGTAACCCTTCTATTAATTACAATAAAAATATATAGAAAAAATAAAAATGTGGAAATTGAATCCACAAGCACACAGTAAAACCCAATCCTAATATGAACAGAATACAAAATAATCATTCTTCTTCCTGATGGGGAAAATGAGAGTGCAGATTTGAGACCTGTCCATTTTAACCATGTGCTCCCTATTGTTTGTACCGTAGAGATGCCTCTGTATTGGGTCTTACTGCAACTGTCTGGTTGTGTAGGGTTTCTTCTAAAACTGTGGGCCTCTTCTAGTCAGCCACAGCCCTGTATGAAGTCGTTTGGTTCTAGTTTGTCTGGAGAAAGCCTGAGTGCAGTGTTTTATATTCAGTTAAGGCTATGAACCTGGAGCAGCTTTCTGATAAGGCGCTATGGAATAGCAGATTCTAATGTGGGGTCCTTTTTTATCTGGCAGTGAGGACATTCATGTAAGGTGACAGTTGGGTATAAGCTTAGGACTTCAAGCCCATGTCTCGGGTCAGGTAGCCTTCACTTTCTTGAACTCGTGTTTTGTCCTTGCACAGGAAAATCAGTGGAAGCTCTGACCTAAGTTGGACAGAAGATTTAGGACTCTAGCCACAACCGTGCCAAGTTACTCACTCACCCTTTTTATCCTTAAAATTGTCTTTGTCTTGGAACCGGGAATCTATTGCCAAGCTGGTGTGCTCTGTTTCCAGCTACATGAATGGGCCTTTTATCAGCCCACTTAGCAAAATTCTCTTGTGACCAATTGTATTTATGTGTTCATGCTGGGCTGATCTGGGAAGAGGCCTCAGTTGCTCTGCCATACCAACCTATTGACCAAGGCAAAAGTTCACAGATTTTTTTTTTCTTTCTGTTTTCTGACCAGTGACTGAGGCCAGACTTGCCTTTGTTGTCGGGGAAGATATTTTGTTTGCAGCATAGTCTGCAAACAGGCTGAGTAGGTGACCTACCAGAAACAGGTCAACAACAAAAATTATGCTAGGATAGCCATAGGGAGATTTTGTCCTGCTTCTGCAAAGTGGTTTTGTGGTCAATTTATTGTTATGTGTGTTTTCTAAAATACTGGGAAAATGCATGCTTGCTTCTAATTTACCATGTTCTTTATTTTTGTTTAAAGCAATCTTTAGACTGTTTTTTCAATATAAAACACATAACTCAACCACTTAAAGACAAAAATATTCAAAAATGAAAAGAGACAATATACATTCCTTATGATCCTTGGCTAAGTCAGAACCTTCATTCGTTCTTTTGCCTGTATACAAATACTTAGTAGATATATATTAATTTAACATTTCCATGTTTTATTGTACAAATTGTGTGAATCACATGTATGTTTTTTCCTGAACAATGGTTTTTATTTTCTGGATACAAAACAGAAATAGATATTGTTAGTACATTTTCTGTTTCATGTAATTTTATTCATGCACTACCTCACACCTACAAACTATTAGTACTTATGCATATTTTAAATTTTGAACAAATATTTACAAATAAGTTTTTGAACTACAATTTATTGAAGCTTGATTTGTTAGCATACACTGATTTCCAAGGGGGGAGGGTTCATTGTGAAATTTTTATACACACACAGAATGTGTCCCATTAACCTCACTCTCGACACTATTCCTTATCCCTTTCTCCTTTTCTTAACAATTCCAAAAGGTTTCCTTTGTTCTATAGCTTTCTTCACTAAATCTATATCAGATGAAATACCAACATTGTTTGAAAGTCTACTTTGATAAAGTTAAGGAACTTCCATTATTTATCTAAAACTCATTACTTTAGCATTAAGGTTCCATGTGCACAGCAAGAAAGTCAATTAGCTCCACAATGAAACCACCACCTGTCCCTATTAAAGAGTAAGTAGCCTCTGCAGAAGAAAAGTAGGAGCTACAGTGTTCCTGCATTTAGCATGAATAGGAAACCATGGAGGTAAAATGAAATAGTAGAAAAGGTAAGTCCTTAAGGAAAATAATAACCTCATTCTATGAGAAAATAATTAAAGTCCTGGTTATATTTTTATACTAACAACTCATTCCATCATTTCCTTTCTTAGAAAACTTCTTCTGTAACAATTACCATGCCTTTTCAATTCTTGGTTCAATTTGACCCAAGGAGACAAGAATGATTTAGTGTTTTTAAAGAGCATCTTCATCATTTAATTTTTTCAAGCTCTTAAAAAATCATAATGTATGAAAAGATTTATTATTCTCCCAAACTTTTTAAAATACCTTAGCCTTTGGGCGATACATTTTTTAAGTGAGACACTCTAGTAGTTCAGACATAAACATTTGTTTCCCAAAAAAAGAAAATAAAATGTATTTTGCTCGAATGCAGAAGTAGATGCACAATTCTCAAGAATCCTTTAGGAACAGCTACAGAGTACATAAAAGAAATCCTGCCACTGTCATACTAGCTTAATATCCAGACCTAGCTGTACATTTCAAATAAAAAACAGCTGGCTCTGTGGAAGGAACCACTTCGTCTTGTCATTTGCACATCTACAAGCCCACATGCTACCAGAGGTGATTACATGTGCAATTCACTGAAGGAGAGAAGGAAAAAAGTAACTTATGGTAAGTGACTTTGATATGAAACACGTAGACCACCAGTTTGCAACAAGTGATTCTAAGAGCTATCTTTCTGAAATGACTTCCCTTTCAAAAAGTCCTGAATTCTTTATTTTCTGGTGAAGAGTTCAGCAGGAGTGAACTGAAATTCTCATTCATTATCATTTTCCCCTAGCTACATTTTCCCTGGAGGGTTTAATGTTATTATCATATTTTCGAGCCTTCAATGAGTGTATATGGCATTGTTGTTGACTCCTTTATTCTCTTGCCTCTTGAGTCAGTAAATTGTCTTAAATACTGTTATTTATCTAAGTATTGTTACTTTTATCCACCACTATGTCTTCCTTCCTTTTGTCATTTCCTTCCTGTTCTCCTAGCACATAATAATTTATATAGCTCCTAATTTCTAGCCTCCATTGTCTCTTGTATTTAATTCTTCCTGCCTGGTGGCACTTTGTTTGAATTCCTGATACTTGGCATTCATGTTTTGCCCCCGTCCAGAAAATTATCTTCAAGCAACCAAAGCAGAAACATTTAACCTTCTATCCAAAGATTTAGTTGAAAACCTTCCACACTAACCACTCTACATCTGGCCTAGGAAAGGACTTTGCATGGAACACCTTCCAGCATTCTTTCTTGGGAAATCTTCCCTTTTTAATGAAGTCTTTTGCAAACAATTGTACTCATATGTCCTGCTTCACTAAATTTCAACACAAAGTTTGGTTTGGTATTATTCCTCAGACAGTATTGATAACAGACTTCTCTTTTTGTTGTAGTGTCTTGAGACGTGATCTGGTTCAGCTTTGAGCTCATCACCCACTTGCTTCAACCTCTTGAATGCTGAGATTTCAGCTGTGTTTACTACTCTTACCTTATACTTCATTCTTTAGTGGCACAAAGGAAGAAATACTTCATTTGGGAGAATATAATAACATTGTACAAAGAAGAAAATATAGATACAACCACATAACTATCCTTTAGAAATAAACTTTTATGCTGGGCACAATAATCCTAGTTACTCGAGAAGCTGAGATATGAGGATCACCATTCAAAGCCAGCGCAGGCATAAAAGTATTTGAAAATTATTTTTATGTATTTATGTCATTCTTATTTTTATATAAATATTTTAAGTCTAATGTCTATATAGGCTACACATAATAATATTTATTATAATGTGTGATAGTAATAATATATTCTTGATTAATCAAAACAATGAATAGTCACCCTTATGAAAATCTGTACTAACTGACAGCAGCTGCAACAAAGAGCAATATGTCACTGTGTTTGCTCTGGTTTTTGAGATACTCATGTAAAGCATTTGTGCTTAGATTTTGCTTTTTGCTTACTTTAAAAAATAAGTAGTTCTGGAGGGGGGGCAGGAGGAGAATGAGGAGGAGGGACAAGGAAAAGGAGAAAGAGAAGGAGAAGGAGAAGGAAGAGAAAGGAGAAAAGGAGAGAGGAGAAGAGAGGGGAGGAGAGGCAAAGAGAGGTAAGGAGAGGGGAGGGAATAGTTTAAAAAGATAATGAAATAGAGGAATGCAAAGGTGGGAACCATATCTAAATCGTCTGTTATATGGACTTTGGTCTAGGATACTCCTCTAGCAATATTGTACGTAGATGGAATACTGATAGACAGGCTATTGCTTCATCATCTTTATATTCTTATTAGACTCTGCTTTAAGTGTCCTTTGAAAGTAGACTTCATTAGAAGTAAGGATTTCCCCTAGCAGGCCCAACCCCAGAATTAAGATTCAGACACTGCAGTGATATCAGCTGCATCAGGTCAGGTTCCCACTTGACTTCTCCAAAATTATTTTCTGAGTTACATCCTCATATGAATCCATCCTGTTGCTTTAGCCTTATTTCACCAGCCACTGCATTTTTCTTAGGTTGATTAATCTTGATTTCCAAACTCACAAAGCCCAGGGTGGTATAGATAAAATATTTCAATCATTACAACTTTGCTACCAGCAGATCCTCAGAAAGAAAAGACATGATTTCATTGTCAAGGATGACTACGACTTACCTTTCCATGCACATCTCTTAGCAGACTTGCCTTTCATTCCCCTATGTGTTGCAGTTGTTAAGCTTTACTTCTCCAGTCTGGAAGACAGTACTGCTTAGTGACTATTACCTGAAAAGCAGCATCTGGAACTCTCTGAGGACACACAAGTGCTGCCATGTCAAAACTCATCAGAGCCCTAGTTTTTCTTATGTGATGGCAAGGAGACAATTTAGCTGTAGCTCATTTCTCATGGGTTTAGAGGCCATTGACAAGGGATGCATTTCAAAACTCAGAAATGCATTACTCTTATGTCCTGGCTACTTATATCTTCACTCATATATACTTCAAGTTCACATGTCAAACTCTTTACTTGCATGCATCTACCTCATGAATATGTCTATTTCCCTTTGTTGCCAAAGCATTGCATGGAACTATTGATACATATACACACCTACACACACATACCACATATACACAGTCACACACACATGCACACATATGCAGGCACACCCACACACATGGGTGACCTTGTAAATGAAGGCATGATACTTTTTAAAACTTGATTTTGTCAACTGCTTTCCTTGACATAGATCTATTGGTGGATAATGTCTGCTTTTAATATAGGCTTGAGAGGCATTTGATAGACCACCTAAGAGTTCTTAGTGATGTATGTGAATCTTTATGAGATGAAGCGTCCTGATGATCACAAGGATCTCAAAGTTCTCACTGTCCTCCAGAGGCTTATCTGCTGAAGGTCCCTGCAGCAATATTTGGACATGAGGCTTTTGGAAGGCTGTTGCAGTGTGAGGACTCTGATCTGATGAAAGAATGAATCTGTTCATTAGTGGATGGAGAAGGTAGTTGTTAAGGTTTATTTGGAGGAAAAAGGTGCTCTTGGGTAGCTTCTTCTTGGCTCTTTTTCTCTATTTCTGCTTCCTGGCCACCATGAGAAAAGCAGTTATGCCTGACCATGTTCTGCTGCCAGAACACAGTGATAGAAGTACACAACGAGGGAAGCTCTGCAAAAGTTAGCCAAAATAGACCTTTCCTCCATAAGTTGTTTTCCTGGGTATTTGGTCCTAAAACTTGAAAGCTATGTAACACAGTTGTAAAAACATTTAGCCACAGAGTAGCTAGAAAATGGATAGATATAAACAGATGATATATTAATACATATGTAGATAGTTCACTAGTAAGTTGATTGATACGGTGAACAAATGATTGCCCATGAAAAAGAAACGAATATGTAGAGTTTGGATAAGACTAAAAGGTGAAAGATATATATTATTAATTCTATTCTTTGATGTATCTTTTCAGAGTTAATATCTTTTGAAAATAATAAAGAGCAGAAAGCATAGTTCATATAAACAAAATTTGGCTATTCTTCAAGTTTGAAGGCGTAGCTAGGCATCTAGAATTGAGTGCCCTGTAGGCTCAGAACATAGTTCTAGAAACCCACTGGTTTTAGGATACTTTTGTATAATTGAAAATCTACAGAGTGCAACTCAAATACAACCTTAGAATCAGAAAATTACTAGGGGCTGGGTCTGGAATAAGCCAAATACATTGCAAAGGACAGATTTTTCTTTAAATTAGAAGGATCTGAATATGACTTCTGCTTTAGAATCAAGGGGATAAAATTGTATAAGCTGCCAGCAGAATAGCAAAGAACAAAAGAGGCAAAATGTGAATTCCACTCAAATTGGCATGGTATTAAACTATCCCCTTTCCAAATCTGAATATAGGAAGGTAGGATATCTGGAAGTGGGTGAACTTAGAGCTGGATAAAATTTACTCCAATCTTAAAGAGTCCTTACCACGAATAAAGTGAGTGGAGGTGGGGGTGGAGGGACATTGTTCTCACTTCATCAAATTGACAATCAATCAATGTGTCAAATTCAACTTAATAACAGCTACTAGTCCCCCAGGAAAATGTCACAAAAATGGAAATTCTTGTCACATCTGTGTTTGAGATTTGGAGCTTTCATTTAAGGCTTAGATTCTGATCTGCTCTCAGCATAAGTAAAGGAGTAGAAATAATAGCACAATTCTATGTTCTGCGAATCGCATTGCTGCCCTGCAGGAGAAGAAAACATCTTTGAGTATTAATCATCAAACTTGCAATGAGTTGACTGCCAACAAAATCCAATGAATAGTCCCAGAGTTCAATTGTTCAGAGTTTTTCTAAGAACTACTGCAGAGTTGTATTGAGGGTAGTATTTTACTTAGGGACAAAAACAAGGACATACACTTATTTCTAAAACAATCACATGCATATGTTAAGAGTCATAAGTATTTCAAAAGCTGGGTTTGCTGTGGAGAATATGCTAATTTGGAGACAAAGAGAAGTTTGCAGGAAGGTCTTAGGTCTGTCACTTGCACAAATTCAGTGTTTGACAAGTAGGTTCTGCTGAGTTAATCTCTTCCATGTGTATTTCACAGGTGTATTATTAATTCTGACCTGAGTATCTAGTCGGATTCTATGCTAGTATAGATTGTTAATGATATTCTTAGAAGGTTTGTAAGAACTTGAACTTAATTTAAAACGCTCTAGAAATTTTCTAGAAAAGATTAGAAATTTTAGAAAAATCGCAATTATAAACACAAAGACCAAGACTTTTCCAAATTTACGTAGGTCAAGAATAAATATTTTTGTACATCTTTCCCAATCCCCAATGCCTTCAGCTAGCCAGGGAGTTCCCTGAAGAGAAGAAGCAAACGTGCCAATCTTAAGGTTTTCTGGTTGCTTTGGTTATAATGGTGTCAAGTATTGAATAACATTGAGCTCTAATGCACTATGTCATCCTCTGTACCCTCCCATCACCCATCTGAAGGTATATATGAGAATATACTGCATGTAAAGAAAAGAAGACAGAATCATCAAAAAACTAAAATTAGAAAGGGAGAGAGATCACTGTTTTCCATATCCTGGACTTTGTTTCAATATATGTATGTGTGGATATGTGTAATACATATATATGTTAATACATATATACATATACACACATTGAGCTATGTGGGCATTGTGCTTCTGGGTTTCTTTCTTAAAAGTAATCTCTTTTGGTCTCACTGTGTGTGACTGTCTAGAATCCTTTATAATTTATCACATTCCAGTGCATTGAAGTACTAAATTCGTATATTAGAGAGCGCATGCCTCGTAATTGATTTACATTCTAGTGTTTTGCTACCTTTCTGTTAAAATCAGTACATGGTCCCATCCTTCTTGGCTGCTGTAAAACTATGTATATATAATTATTACTCATTGGAACCTTTTGTATCAAAGATATGAATTTTCAATTAGTGTGGGAAGCATCAAGTACCTGTTTGAATCTGATTTGATTATATATAAATACAAAATGTAACTTAAAATTTTAAAAGTTACACAATTATCTTTATCTGAGATGTCTAAACACAGTGAACATCACAAAAGCAGAGAATGACATTTGTTTGTCAGGATTGAAGATGAAGGTAAAGACAAAGGTTTTGTTCTGTGGAATCAAATTTCAACTGTGAATTTATTTATTTTTTTCTGTTTCTTTCTTTTTTCCAGTCCTGGTGCTTGAACTCAGGGCCTGAACACTATCCTTGAGCTTTCAATCCAGGCTAGCACTCTATCACTGGAGTCATGGCATCACTTCCAACTTTTCTACATATGTGGTACCAAGGAATGGAACCCAGGTCTTCAGGCATACTAGGCAGGCACTCTGGCCTTGAAATTATTTTCTGGAATAATTTTCATAGATATAATCTTCATATAGTACCTATAAACAATATGAATTATATTAAGCAACTTGTTAAGAAGTTAGAGCTCATGCTCACCATTCACACATTCACATAAAATACAAAGAGAAACAGATCAACATAATGATAATGAATGTGTTTATTATGGTGGTAATATTATAGACTGTATACTTATATTCAACAAATCTAATTATATATATTAAATATGTGCATATGTATACATAATACATAGAACATTACACCAAAATACTGTGCTACAAGAAAGACTTCAGATTAAGCTAAGGCAACAAGCAGCTCTTGGTCAGGGCTAAAAGCTTTATCGGGTGGGATACTTAAGAACAAGATATCTGTGACATGTTTACCTAGGCCAGACTCAAAGAAGGTATATGACATAGGCAGATAGAGATGCAGTGTACCTGATCTGAGAACATCCCACATGCCGTCATCATCATCATCATCATCATCATCATCATCATCATCATCATCATCATCACAGCAAATATCTGGAATTTGTGTGATGCCTTACTTCTCAAAAAATTTCACACAGTGAAAAGCTCTTTGTATTTGGATGAAAATAGACACAATATTAATTTAGTACATCTCTGTATATTGACATTTTGTACACCACTGTTTTTCTTTATTAATTTAGGCTAATAATAAGTTACTTTTTGCATGAAGCATGTGAGTTTGTGCTCTTGGATTAAATAAATGGAGCATCTATCCTACCTTCAGAAGCAAAGAGTTATTTTCAGAAACTCACAAAAGTAGTAATATGGAAGGAGGGCAATTGTGTTGATTTAGAGCCTTGGGAAGCAGCCTGTTTACAGTTCTTAGCAGCACAGAGATTAGGTGCATAAGCTATGCAGTGTGAAGCTGGTTCTCAAACACTCAACATTTAGGGTTATTACCAACCTCATCTATCCACAAATCAGTAACAATGGAAGATATTACTACACGTATTTACTTGAAAGGCACATTCATGAATGAGAAAGATCAGCATATGTTCAAATACGATCTATTTTGAAAGTAAAAGCTTCAGTCTCTTTTTAGAAAACGAAGTTCATTGAAAAACTCACATTCCTCATTGACATTTAAAGATGTACTACTCTGAATGAAATTATGGGAGTTAGGACATGCATAATACAATCAAAGAAATGATGTCCTGGTATATTATCCATTAAATTTTGATTTTTCAGCTAAAGGTTAGGCAATTCATTCTCAGCAAAATAACACAAGAAAATCATCCATAAGAGTGAAATCAATTCAGCACAATGGAATGCAAAGCATGGCATCTCAAAATATCATTGATTTAACTCTGACTATGACCTAGCGTTTTTTTAGTCAGAGAATTAGGAAGATAACAATCACAGCTGCTGCCTGTGCCAGTCTATAAAACAACTTTCATCTGGAAACCAATTATTTTTGATATAGAATGTGGAGAATTCTTAGCCAAGATTGCCAAGGAGTCGTTGTTATATGTCTGACTTCTAGTGAATACTTCTACCTAAGGCAGAAAGAGTGAATTAGTGAGTTTGTCTCCTAGATTCATAAGCTGCAGTCAATATACAGGTGCATTCATATTAAAAATAAAAATAAAAAATTCATTAGGAAGTGTGAGATTTTTTAAGCCATATTTAGGGTGAGTCATCCATCTGTTTGGGGTGTAAAAGACATCTTAAGTTTGAAAACATTGTATTTAAAAAACTTGATTGTATACTTTTGTTCTTTTTTTTTTGAAGCATTGTAATTTATAACAGTACAGATCTTCACTGTGAAAGGATGTTTCTTGCCTCTACTATTCATTCCTTTGTGTAGTTCCAATCCCCTGAGGAACTCCAAACTGCAAAGTTCTGAGGAAATCGCAGAAGTTGATAGCAAGAAGAAAAAGTCAAGGGAACATATGCAAGTCAAAAAAAGTTTTTTTTTCCCTTTCTTCAAAAGTCAGTACACATAATAGTCTAAAAAGAACAGAGGGAAGTAGAGTTATAAATTCTAAATTGAGGGGCCTAGTGGTAGAGTGCTTGCCTCACAAGCACCAAGCCCTGGGTTCGATTCCTTGGTACCACCTACACAGAAAAAGCCAGAAGCTGTGCTGTGGCTTAAGTTGTAGAGCTGTAGCCTTGAGAAAGCCCAAGGACAGTGCTCAGGCCACAAGTTCAAGTTCCAAGATTAGCTAAATAAATAAATTCTAAATTTAAGAGTGAATTGGTTTACTTCTTGCCTCCTATGTATAAGGTAGTTTATGAGATTCTAAGATTTGAACAATAGGATGGATAGGTTTACCTCTATGCATGTGCATTCATGCACACACAATGCATAGTCATATATACACAATGCATACACACATGCACACAGAGATGCACATATGCACATAAATGTATACATATACACACATGCATACATATGATCATAAACATATGAAAAGAAATATACACAGAGACAGGTATGATCATGAATACACATGCACAAACCTTTGGACAAAATTTCTGCTTGGACAAACAATATGGAAAACTGTTAAACAGCACAGGAATAGAATCCCTGTATCAATAATCTATGTCAGACATTGTATACTGTGGCCACACTTAAAAGACTACTTAATACATAGTTATATTTTTATTGACCTATTCAATCTGTTAGAACTAGTATGGATTGAGTTGTTCTTAAGAACAGATATACTTTTCACAAACAGGCTGTGGTAAGGTGTACTGTCTTTTTTGCATATTTGTGTATGTATTTGTCATTCTTATGCTTTAATGTGTTATCTTTTATGCTTTTAATGCTCTTATGTCTTGAATAGGCACCACTTTTCTACACTAATCTCTGCTACTTACAGTGTAATTATTCTCACATTTGACTCAGGAGATCAATTAATGAAGTTTCATGATATTTTTCACATTGCTACTAATATTTTTCAATTATTGTTTAAAGCATTTACATTAGAGAAGCAGCTAAATAAAATATACTTATCATATAATATTTGAGTAATTCATAGGCATATCTAAAGGATATAAGAAAAACACTGCCAAAAACCCTTACTCAAAGATTATTTTTGTTTATTTTATTTATTTTGTATGAGCTCATATGCAAAGATTTCTACTCTAAATTTAACATTAAAATGTATATGTGGTTTCATATCTAGGAAAATATGAAACTAATATATCTGTTCAATTGATACAAAACTATCTTTAAAATTATATTTTTGAAGGAGGTTATTAATTTTTCTGGTTTAGGTCATTTCTTTTTAATATAAATAACATTGTTGTAAGTATACTTGCACGTAATTATTCTTTGAATATATGATACCTTATTTAGGATAGTTTTCTGGAAGTGAAAATACAGGGAATATATGTATATATGTGTGTGTGTGTGTGTGTGCTATATTTATATATATAGTTAAGTATATATGTATACATACAGACATATACACACATATATACCTGTGTACATACAAATATACTAAGCCCAATCCCCATAACCAATGCTTAAAAATATTTGCTTCCATGTTTTGAAAGTTATCTACCTCTTTTTTCTTTTTGGCCAGTCCTGAGACTTGACCTCAGGGCCTGGATGCTGTCTTTGAGCCTGTTTGTGCTCAGTGCTTGTTGTACCATTTGAGCCACCTCTGCCTTTTTGAGACAGAAGTTTCAAGGACTTTCCTAACTAGGTTAGCTTTGAGCATCAAATTTTAGATCTCAAGTCTCCTGAGTAGCTAGGATTACAGGCATCAACCACCTATGCTCAACACTTGTCTTCTTGCAGCCGTTCTAATTGGGCTGTATCTTATTCTTTCATGGAGCAGATCCATACAACTCATATCCTAGCCTCTCCCCTACTTCCTATTCTCATACTTCTCTCTCTGCAGATGCAACAATTTTTATCCATTTTGATCTTCCTATCTTTCATAAAGTTACCATTTCCAGAACACTTATTTTTGAGACTTTGGCTCCCTGAATTTTTGTATGATTTTAAGACATATTTACATCAGCTTTTCAAAGAACAGTATTAACTGTATAACATAACTGTAATTTTGACAAATGATGATATAATAGGTAATGACAAAGTTTTTGTGTTACTGCTAAAGAGGGTAGTGACCATTTAAAAATATCTTCATTTAGTACAAATTATTGCTACAAAGGGTTTTTGTGTATCTTCATTGCTGTACCAAAAATTAACAGGTTATTTTTGTGCTGTTGCCATTTTTTATTGTTCTTTTTACTATAAATTAAGAATAAGTTGTTTTAGGAATCTAAGTCTCTTAATGTGTGAACATACTCATTTCAAAATGTGACACATAATTCACATTGTAGAAATGAGTAGAATTGTTATCCTGTACATTTTCATGAAGAATAAGCTTCACAGCTGAGGATCGCTTTCATCGTTATAAACATTGATTGAGTTAGGATACACCCTCAAGTCTGTATTTGATCATTCTTTCAAGTAAATTGCACATACTTCCATGGCTATTTACACAATAAGAACACATAACTATTACTGATACCACTAAAACAAATTTAACTGACAGATCAAACAGTAGCAGAAAGCTCTTGTGGTTTGCTGATAAATAGTTTACAAACTATGTATCTACTCTATGTACTTCATTATTATTGCTTCCATTTAAAATATACAAAATAAATATGTTCAGTTGTTTTATCCAGATGTATATATGACTCTGGAGCAATATTTTAGAAATATAACCAGAAAAATCACCCAATATATATTTAGGAAATCTCAAGAAGCTTTTTAATAATTTTCCATTTTGCAAACTTCATATGGGAATAATATAAAGCTCTCCCAAACCTGTTTGAATACAATAATAAAGTAAACCCAATATTAAGATTTTCATTATCTAAATAAAATATTAATATCACATGAGAAACTCTAAAATTCTAGAGATATTTTTAAGTTTTTAGCTTATCAAAATGCCTGAATTCTGAGCTGGTTAAAGAGAAACACATTCTATGTTCTTGTATAGCCCTCAGCTTTTCAACAGTTGAAGTATATCTGGATAACAGAATTTAAAAGAAGATATATGCAAATTATTCAAATGAGCTGGATGTCAGCTAAGAGATTTGTCCATTTTCCCCAGTTTTAGAGACTTCTCAAGGTTTATTGGAGGTTTTTGGTTTTTATTTTATTTCATTTTTTTGTAATTCTGATTGTCAAAAACATATTCACCTTTTTCCTGTCATATTCTCCTAAATGTGTTCTTATTTTGAAAAGTATAATTTGTAAATAGACATAAAATTACAGTCAGGAAAGTCACATTTTATATGGAAGGAAAAACATGCAATGCTTCAAGAAAGAAAGCATTCTTTCGAGCAGTAGGTACACAAGGGCATGTCTGTACCTCAGGAAGGCTCCTGTTGAGACAGAGTGAGAGATACCTGGCCCAACTTCCACGTGCCCAGCTATGTAGCTAAATGAGTTTGTTCTTGGAGAAAGGGAGAGTTTTTGTTTTAGTCATCTCTCCATCTTTAGTCATGGACTAATATTCTGCTAGCCAAACCAACGTGATAGGTGTGATTTTTTACTCTTCAGAAACTGGAGTCATCACCAGTAGTGCTGTATTGCAAAAGATTGGCTTCACTAGTATGTATGTATGTATGTATGTATGTATGTATGTATGTATGTATGTATGTATGTATGTCATTTGCAGGGCTTGAACTCAGGGCCTGAACACTGTCCCTGACCCTCTTTGTGTTTTCAAGGCTAGGCTAGCCCTCTATCACCTGAGCCACAGTGCTACTTCCAGTTTTTGAGTGGTTAATTGGACATGAGTCTCATGTAGACTTTTCTGCTCAGACTGGGTTTTTACCATGATCCTCAAATTTCAGCCTCCTGAGTATCTAGGATTACAGGCATGAGCCACTGGCACAGGGCCACGTATCAATTTTTATACATACATGAAATCAATTTTTTTATTATTATGTATGGTGTTTGATAATTTTAGCTCAAGGGAGAAATGGAGAAAGGAAGAAAGATGGAGAAAAGAAGAAAGAGAGAGAAAGGAAGGAAAGAAGTTAGGGAAGAGAGAGGGAGAGATGGTGGGACTGTATTTGGCAATATTATTGCTCTAGTAACAATATAAATTGATATTTAATATGGAGATTTAATATTGAGATTACTGAAGGCAGTATTTCCATATTTCCAGTGGCAGAAAATCAGAAGTTGAGAAACAAGATTTTAAGTTTTCTACCTTAGTTAATGAGGGAAAGGTATCAAATAAGATTTTAGGTTGGAACATTTGATTCTGTTTCTCTTCCTTATCTAATCTTTACTATATTAACGAGTCCTCTACATGTTTTAACCTTTTAAAGATTGACACTTCATCATTATTTTGCAAATGACATTGGTGCCCAATTAATTTATGATGGCTTAAAACATACACGTTTACCAGAGATTAGTCCAAAAGAGACCAATACAAATATTAGGTCACATATTGTCAAGGATGTGACCTTCACAACTAGTTTATTTCCTTGATATATGCTTCAAGAATTAAGACATTAACACAAAATTAGGAATAATTCAAAATTTTGTCTTGCAAGACAAATGCCTATGATATTTGTTCAGGAGTATTAAGAAGATAGGAAATTGGGTGGAGAGCTATGGATCATACTTATGATTCTAGCTACTCAGGAGGCTATGATTTGAAGACTAGTTTGAAGCCAGTGCTGGCAAGAAAGTATATGAGACTTACCTACAATTAGCCAGCAAAACTCTGGAAGTAGAGCTGAACTGAAGTGGTACAGCTCCAACCTTGAGTGAAGAAACTAAGAGATTATGCCATTACCTTGATATTAAGTACTAATACCAACCCAAAGAAAACAGAAGATGAAAAAGAAAGAGGAGAAACGAATGGAAAATGGAAGAAGAGGAAGATGAACAGGAGAGAGAAGAGTAGTCCAGAAGTGAAAGTAAACGAGAAAAGCACTTTGCAATGGACATTAAGTGGGGGAGTTTTCATTGGTAAAATAGGAGGACTTTCAGAGTGAAGAAGCCGTTCTAAAAAAGACAGAAAGCTGCAAGCTCACTTTCAAGAGAACATGAAGTCCTATGACAGTTATTTGAACATTCTAATGAAAGACATTTTTGTCAGTATTCTGTTTGTTGTTTACTTAACAATGTAGCCAAATGCACCTGTAAAATATATAAATTATAAATGTGTTCTAGGCCTTATGTAATAGGGACTATTTGAATATACTCTAAAATTGAAAATAGAGAAATTAATTCTAAGATTGTTGCTATGATTAATTATACTCAGTTAAATTTTGCTTTGAGAACAAAATATTACAATTAATTTCATTTCATTTTGGGGATATTGTTTATTTGTGTGTGTGGAATTTGATCTGGGCACTCTCCTTCAGCTTTTTTGCTCAAGGCTAGTGCCTTATCATTTGAGACACAACTTCACTTTCTGGCTTTTTGTTGGTTCATTGGAGATAAGAGTCTTATGGATTTTCCTGCTTGGGCTTCTTTGGAACTATGTTCCTCAGATCTTAGCCTCCTGAGTAGCCAGGGTTACAGATATGAACTAATGATACTTGGTTTGGGAAATATTTTTTCACTTACTTATTTTTGTTGTCAATGAGACTTTCCAGAATTATAATAACTATGCTCTTAGAGAATAAACATGATTCTAATAAAAAGTAAATAACGAGAGTGTTTTGTTGTTTTTGGAGCAGGCCAGGCATTCCTACCAGTTTGGTTGTAGCTATGTGGTGGTCTTATTAGTTGTAGGAAAAAAAATCATCTTAAAGTAGTATTTTAAATATAGTATTGCTTAATGTGCTCCAAAAACTTGTAAAATATTTGAAAATGCAAATAATTATACTTTTCTTGCCATAATGGTAAAATAAATACTATAATTTGAATTGCCTTACTTACTTTAGGATAGAAAAAAAATAATAATGGGCTTTATCTGTCTTAAAAGTTTTTTAGAAGGTAATTCAATGAAATAATATCAAGGAGATATTATCTTATGTACAAAGTCAGTTTAACCATCCATAACTTTGACACTGTAATGAGAAATTATGGAAGATCCGAACCACTCATATGGAATGTGCAATGAAAAAAATCTCAAATCTTGGAGTGCTTTGAGATTACCTGACGGGCTCCTGAGAGCGCATATTTCATAGTCTATCTCTATACTTCCTCAATTAGTAAATATAGGAGGTGATTCTAGAACTGACTTGCCATAGGTTTGCAGTTAATCTCATACTTTTTTTTCTGGGTAGTTTTCGGATCTGTCAACTTCCACAGTAGCTACCACAATTTTTTTTCAGACTGTTTAAAAAGGTTTGGTCAATTGAACACATATGCATCTTTTGACATACATAATTAAATATGTCAAACATTTGTTTTTAATCTATCTTTGATTCTGGTATTTGAAAGAGAAAAGTGTTGTTAGGTTAAAAGGAAGAACATTGCAACTCCCTTGAGGTCTATAAGGTCTTTCATGCTACATAAAACTAAGGCAGTTGGTGCCAATGTAACTTAGTGTTCTCAATTTCACTGCAGAATGTCAGTCTTTTCTTTCCCTCGGTATAGTGAGTGCTCACTTTGTAGCCATAATCAAGTGCCAATTGGGTCTACAAATTCTAGCCCATTTGCACACTACTTTCACTTTAAATGTTTCTTCAAATATTCAGAGTAAGTTATTTTTTAAACAATTTCCTGAATTTTTTTTCCATGGCCCCCCATTCTTAGACTTGAGTTTTCTTTCTTTCTTTCCTTCTTTCTTTCCTTCTTTCTTTCTTTCTTTCTTTCTTTCTTTCTTTCTTTCTTCCTTCCTTCCTTCCTTCCTTCCTTCCTTCCTTCCTTCCTTCCTTCCTTCCTTCCTTCCCTCCCTCCCTCCCCCCCTTCTTTCTTTCTTTCTTTCTTTCCTTCTTTCTTTCTTTCGTAGTAGGAAGTACTGCTGTCTTTCTAACTAGAGAGACTAGCTTAGTGATAGCAAGATGGCTGGACCTTCAGCAGCCTCATGTCTTTGGGGCCTACATCTTCCTAGAATTAAACTTTAGAGTAGGATTCGGAGCATTGTGATAGGAATAGCTGTGGAAATGACCTTCTCAAGTTTGATCTCTTAGTCCCTGGAGATTCTAGTTGTTTCTCCTTTTAAGGAGCTTCCAGATAAAGCTTGCTCTAGGAAGTGTGAGTGGTTATTAGCGAAATCTAAGAAGATGAGGTGTTATATTTGAAAGATTAATCATTTAGGCAGCTACCCTATATTCCAATGAAAAAATACAGCCTGCATCAGAGGGTGACAAAAGAGAGACTGTGGTTGTGGTAAAAGTGTGAGGGAAGGAAGCTTTGGTTGTCAGAGCTGATGAAAAAAAAAAAAAGAAATTCCAAATTTGTGATCCATTACTATGTATCTCTCTGAAATGTGGGTCACTGCTCAAATCTCCTAAACACTGCTAATTGCTGTGTGGGTTTGATACATAGGATTAACACAGCCATGAGACATGTGTATATCAGATTCATCTGGATTTTACAAGACTCACTTGTCAATGGCTTTCTACAGACATCTCATAAGATATGTAGAATTTGTAAACTCTTAGAATCTGCCAGCTCATTCTTCAATTGCCCTGTACATGTCTCTTTCCTTTATTATCCACAGTACATACGCATTTTCAAGGACAAATGTGCATATAGGATATTCAAGTACAAGGCTTCAACTACAAAGAGGAGACACGTTAATTTGCTTCTCTAAATATCTGGTACTTTGGCAGACAAGATAAAATAAAGGCATGTGCTGGGAAGTAGATGGAACCAGAGCAAATCAGGTTGAGTGAGATAAGCCAAGACCAAAGGAACAAAAGTTGCATGGTCTCCCTGATATGTGGCTATTAGATCTAAACAATATAAGAATGATGACTCAATCCTCAGGTACTCCAGGTCATTGGAGATCTATATTGACATATAGGTCTCTGATAGGATATATTCTATAGATATATATTGATATATATGAATTTATGACATACAAAGATTCAGCTTCATTGTAATTATGTCCTTAAATTTATGTGCCAGTGATTGCATATAGATATTTTTTCTTGAATATTTTTTTGCAGAACATGACATTTGAAATATGATATAAGAACTCAGTTTTAATAAAAAGTTTTAATAAAAAAGCAATTTGACTTTGGGTGATGGGTCTTCCTAGCTCTCACAAAAAATCCTCCCACATGCTCACTCTTGAGAGTGTAATTCTTCAATAAGATTGTTTTAATATGATATCCTTTACTCAAGGCAATATTTATAAGTTTTAATCATGAAATTGTTTTCTAAAATGATTTTTAATTTTCATAAAGTATACTTCATTTGATAAATCTGTATACAATAGGCATTTAGTTTTTCTTTGTGTTTTAATAGTGCTACTATTCTTAAGCATCATACTTTATAATTACTGTGAATTACATTGTAAATGTTTAAAATATATTTTATTATCTTAAAGAAATTTTAGAGGAGTTGCCATTAAACAAAGCAGTTTATGAATATGTTACATCTTGGACAATGTACTATAGACATTTTTTATATGGGCTTTCTTATTTTCTTACTTAAAGAAACACTTTTATACTTAAGTATGTTCTACTTAAATTTGTCCCAATAATAATATTTTATATATTCAAAGCAAGTTTTTATGTATTGTGAAGTTTTGTTTTTAAGCTTTTTTCCTTTTTGAACTCTTTCTTTTTAATTATTTTTTAATTAAAGAATTTATTAACATTGATTTTTACATCATATTTCAAATGTCATGTTTAACAAAAAGTATTCAAGAAGGGAATCTTTATATAATCACTGGCATATAGATTTTACAACATAATTAAAATTAACCTGGGGGTTTTGTATGTCACAGATACATACTAATATATGTAACAAAACATTATATCTACAGAGTATATAGCTCATTCTAGATTTTTATGTCTATGTAGTTATGTTTATATCTCCATGATCATGTCCATAACCTTGGGTACCCAAATATTGAGTCCTTGCTCTTGTACTGTTTGGATCTAATATCCACATAGTAAAGATACCATGCACCTTTTGTTCCTTTGATCTTGACTTATCTCACTCAACATGATTCATTCTAATTTCATCCACTTCCCAGCGAATGCCATTATTTTATCTTGTCTGTTGGCTATGTAGAATTCCATTGTAAAAAATATTTTTAGATTTTTCATCCTTTTACCCCCAACTTTGCTTCTTCAGGCTGTTGTTGCCATGTTAAATTATGTGAGCTGTCCCCAAAGGTAGAATTCACTGTGTTCTTTTACTTGTTCTTTAATCCTTTTCCAGTCTTCCTAAAATTAACTCCAAAGTACCAAAATGACATTGCAAATGAATCTACAATGGTACTTATAATGCATGTTACAATATTTTCTGCTTCATAGCATTGACATGGTAATGAAATTGTGGGAACCATACAAAACAATAAGGGTACAATATCCATGAAAAAATATTTAAATTTAAAGTACAAATTCCACAGTTCTAAAAGTGGAAAATTATGTTTTATATTACAATGATCTAATGTCCATCTACTAAAATAACTCAAAAGCTTAAATTGGATAACAGTGTCTCTGCTTTCATGCATTCTGAATGCACAGGAGTGTCATGACAAATACATTTAAATATGCTTAATGTTACAAACTCTGCAGAGGCAATTAGTGGCAATAAAATTTGTATTGGATTTGGATAAATTTTAAACAATTAGCCATCTTCTAAATGTGATTTAGTCAAGTAATCCAAAGGGACATCTGACTTCTCCACATTTATTACTCATTAGAGGAGAGTAATTCCTGTCATAGCTGAATATCAAAGGATTTATTGTCATAAATTCACATCAGCTAATGGACTCTGGAACCCTTTTTGCCCAACTACAAATCCCTTGGTAAGACATATGAAATGTAAATCGATTATAGATATGTGCCACAATATAGACAGGATGTGTATACATACCTGAAATTGCCAGCCTACATATCTACATATTCTGGTTTGGAATTCTGATATTATACACACACACACACACACACACACACACACACACACACACACACACATTTCATGTGGATTGAGATAATTCATTCTACAAGTCCACAAAGAGGGACAGAAAGAGACAGAAAGAGTAAGGGAAACTACAATATTTCTTCTCAATAAATACTTCTATTGCTTCTGACCAGAAGGCTCTAAATGATTTATATGGTTGTGTGAATGTATAAATAAAAATTATCCGCATACAAAATTATATATAACGTTTCCAAGTGTTTTTCAGTCACAAGCTACATTGAAATGTCTTACTGTCATGAACGGCTCACTAGGCTGAAAACCTTCACCATCAGACCACAGAGGAAGAATGGTGCCACTTTGACCGTTTTCCCTTTTATGATTCCTCCAGTTATTACTGTCTGTTTTCTTATAATGAGCCCCATTGTTTTTATGATGAAAACAGTTGCTCCTAAGATGCTTTCAATGTTCTTCTAGTCTAAAGAGACACAAATATGCTCCAGGAAGTCACACATATCCATCCAGGTCATAGGTCATTTTTGTTTACACAGGGGCCCTTTCTTCTCATCTGTCTCTGAGGTGCTGAGGCTTCTGAGACAGCAGCTTGCTGCCTTATTTTCTGGCAATGACATTTCCTGTCAGCAGCAGAAATGGCAAACCAGGTTTGAGTTTATGAGAACTGGCCTGTGGTTTTCCATCAAATTTAAATCATACTATGTGCCTATGAGCTTAACAGAACTTTCTGCTTTACAGGTTTTATTTACAGTTTCAATCTATTATCCTGACTACTGCTTGGAAGCCTTTGGAGAAAGTAATATGTAAAACCAAATAATTGATTAATCTTATTTTATTCTTATTTTCTTTCTCTAAAATTTTATATATATAAAGTATTTTCTATTTAGAAGTTCAGATTTTATACTTCACAATGAGATTAAACACTAGGAAGTTCTGTGAAATATTTATTTGGTAATGAAATATTTATTGGGTAATGTCATTACAGAATTCTTTGAAGTCTTGATAAAGTTTGTTTTTGTGAACAGATATAGAGACACACATCTAAGGTCAAATTTATACATTATATATATGACATTAAAATATTTAGTTTTGATAGTAATGTATTAGTTTCTTAAAAATAGTTAAATTTAGTGTACATTTAGTGTAAATTTAGTGTTTAAACTACAACAAAGTGCTAATTAAACTTATAATAATTTCTTTCACACATAGTTAAATTTGTTATGGAACTGACCTTTTTGAAGACACCTGTTTGAAAGTGACCTATTTGAAAGCTACCTAGACTGAATTGATACTCTGTAATAGTACCATTTATGTTCCTGAAAAAGAAAGTTCTGCTTACCTCTTCCCAGAATGAGGAGAGGGGCACGAGAAGTAGTCTAATCCCCAGTCAAGATGTTCACAGGGACTAAAGTGGCTTTACCTATTCTTGCTCCGAAGTGGTAACCCCCTTCCTATGTAACTGTGGCTTTTCAAGCCTCTCTGTGTTTCCTCTAAGTCCATTGTTAGTGACAGTGCAGTATATGTCACACATAAACATGTATGTAGGAATATATGATTATATATCATATCTTGAAATTCTCTTTAATGGAATGTAAAAAATCCATCGAAAGTAATCAGAAATGGTTTTTCCTTTCCAAATTTTGGGCATCAAATATAGGACCAGTACATTGTTGGGCCTCAAAACTATATCCTAAATGAATGAACTAATTGGATAAAAACATATTAAATTATAATTCTTATAGCTTAACATTTTTATACATTAAACCTACTTGATTTAATTTCCAATAATTTTCCTATTGTTTTAAATTGTCCTTATTACTTAATTCTTCCCAGGCAAGGTTAACAGTAGAAAAATATTCAAATAATAGTTTAGAAAAAATATTGTTGAAGAGACTCATTATATATGACATATAGATAGAGTTGAAAATTGAGAAAACAGTAATGAGAAGGGGTTAGGTGAGTGAAGCTGTTTTATTAAAACAGAAAAGTAGGTAGAAGGATATTTCTAAAAAGAGGAAAAAGTACTGTAAAATTTTATAAACAAATAAGGTCAGTGACGAAAAGGAACAATTCAGAGTCAATTAAGAAGCTTTTTTTTTTTTTACTGGAATCAAAGACTGTGAAGGAAGAAAATGGCAATAGAAAAATTGAGAAAGTCCTTTGTTTAAAATGAATTAAAAAAGACTTTTTCAGAAAAGAAGAAGAACTTTTCAGAAGTGTCTGAGAGAACTAGACCTACAACTGTTTATTTGTTTGTTGTTCTGAGGATTGACCACACCTACTAAGCAAATTCTCTGCCACTGAGTTAGCTATCCATTCTCACAGATGTCACATTTTATCTCGAGATGGAGAAAATTGGTCAGTATGGAGCATTCTCAAAGTGGAAAGATTTTTTTGTTGTTGTTTTTAATGGTACAGGAGTTTAAACTCAAGGACTTGGGCTTACAAAACAGATTGAGCATGGATGGCTGAATTATACTGCTAGTATTGTTTTTCATTTGCTATTTTTAAGATAAGACAAGCTGGAGATACCCTTTGCTGAATTTAAGCCTCCTGTTGCCTCCAGGATCACAGTTGCGTGTTACCAGACATCCATTTTCCCTCTGTGGAGACACAGCCCTATGGACAGTTCTGCCAAGCTGTCCTGAAACCACAGTCCTCTCAATCCTAGCCATATACACTAGCTACACACACACACACACTCACACACGTGTGTGTAAGTATATATACACACATATATGTACATATGTGTGTATATGTATTTATGGCTAAGACGTGTATATATTCACATATGTTATGTACACACATATATGTGTATATATGTATATATGTGTATATATGTATATATACATATATCTTGAGATGGCAGATATATACCAGTGTTCCCACCTATTAAGTAGGAATCCTCTGAATTTTTCTGCATGGATTGGCCTCTCATTCTCAATCTCCCAAATAGTAGTACAGGTGTGGGCAACTGGCATGAAGCCCAAGGTGAAAACTTCTTAATGCTGCTTCCAGGACATCACTAGGACAATGGGTTTAGCACACAGGAATGGGAGGAGCTGTGACACAAGACATTAACAGATTATCTGCTCTTTGCAATTTCCGCTTGGGCAAGTGTTGAATACCCACTTCACCTCCTTCATGGATGAGAACGACCCCAGGGATCACCTTGCTCAACGACCCTGAACACTAGCTGCATATTACAATCACCTTGGGAGCCTTAAATAACAGTCAATCCCTTGCTCTACCCAAAGCCACTGATTTAATGTTGGACTGCAGCAGAGACCAGGCACTAGGGGTTTTCAGACTGTCAGCAGTTGACTTCCATGTGCAGACAGGAGTAAGAGCCTCTGACCCAGGCTCATTGTCTCTCTTCAAAACGGAGAGATGGGAGCCTGGAGAAGCTAAACTTGCCACACAGATTGCTATGTGATTAACTTTTCTCTTTTCACGGATTCAGATTTAGCTTTTGGTCTTTCTTTTTCAGGAAACATCCCATTGATCAAGAATAGGCCTACTTTCCACAATATCATTTTCCTCTAGTGCCAGTTCTCTTTAGTTTTTCCTCTATCTTCTTTCTGACTACTGCATTAATCTCTAAATGGCAAGCTGTTGACTTTTGCCATCTGCCTTTCCTAGTATGCACCAGGAGGTTTGGTAATCATTTATTTGAAAAGAAGAAATCAATTCAAAGAAATCCCAACCTGAGGGGTTATTTTAGTGCTTCCCTGCTTGCTTCTCCTATGTCATTGCTCATGCCTGCAATCCTAGCTACTCATGAGGTAGTTCTCAAGATCCCAGATTGAAGACAGTCTGGACTGGCTTCAAAGGAGTCGGACAGACACTTATCTCCAATTAGCCAGAACAATGCTGAAAGTAGAGTTGCTCCTCAAGTGGTAGAGCACCAATCTTGAGCAAAGAAGCCAAGCTAGCGTGTGAGTCCTTCAGTAAAAGCTCCAGTACTGGCACCAAAACAAACAGAGACAAGCAATTCTATACATTAGAGCTAAGACTCCTAAAGTCACTTAGCAAAGTGTAAACTCTAAAATACATCCTCAAATGATTTTGTTTCTTCCCAAAAGATGCATAGTCTCAGATCCATTGTCTTCTCCTCTCTCTAGAGTTCTTTTTGCCCTCTCCTTTTTCCATCCAACTGAGACCCATCCATCCTTTAAATTGCGGCTCAAATATCACCTCCCCTGTGAAACCTTTCTCTGACCTCTTAGATAGAACAGATGACTTCCTATGGCATGCTCCTTAGTACTCTGAACACCACATTGCAGTGGATGGGGATCTGGTGGATACCTTCTTCACATACTCTGGGCTTTGCCTTTAAGAGAGTAGCTTTAGTGGTTGTATTGTCTTGACATCCTTAGTACCTGATGCAATTAAACTGTACTTAGTATCTAATAAATGTCTATTGACTAAAATCAGATAACATCCTATTAGTGTTTTATACGTGTTTAAATAGCACAATCCTATAAAGAACTAAACTCAAATAATTAAATTATCAAAACATCAAATTAAAAAAATAAAAACCTCAGTCATGGCCCAATTAATTAGAACATAACATATTCAGTACAGAAAGAAAATTCTGGACCTTCAGTCCTGATGAGTCTCTAAACAGCTCAACTATGGTTTCTAGTTTGCAAGTCTGAATACCTCCTGCTGTTCTGGTATCATAACATGTCCAGTGACATGTCCCACTTATTGGTTGAGATGGGCTCTTGCTAATAAGATGATCACAAGTCATGACTGGGATTACAAGCTTTCGACAACACCCCTGCCCAGTGAAGATTCTAATCAATAAGTGTACATGTGGTATTTCAAAGAAAGCTAATGTATATTTCCAAACAAATAAAATTAATAAAACATTTGATGTAAAGGAAGAGGTAGAGAAGGGATTATTTTGTTACCCACTTTCATTTAAAAATGAAGGAAGTGCCAATCAATGCCAATATGCAAGCAACACATTTCATATGAATGAGTATGCTGACGTTAGAGAATATGAAGCAATCTCACACCAAACTGTGGTTAATTATTGGGCTGACGAATGATTAACAGGATTACCCCTGTTATACAACTCCAGTTTGGTTCAGAGGGGCTCGATTCATCACCAGGTATGAAGAAATTCAAAGCAATAGATGAGAATCTGGGAGCTGTTTTGGCCCTAGGGCCAC
This sequence comes from Megascapheus bottae, assembly GCF_031878675.1. Lineage (NCBI taxonomy): Eukaryota > Metazoa > Chordata > Mammalia > Rodentia > Geomyidae > Megascapheus > Megascapheus bottae. Next base: position 57,787,360 of record NC_143512.1, on the reverse strand, counting down.
AAGCATCATGACATGTGCAGAATTTCCTAGTCAGTTCTCAGCATGAGCAAGAGTTGAAGCCAAAATTCTTGGCTACTTTCTATTATCTGAGGATGCTTCCTCACCGTCTTGGGCCTGATTCTGTTGTTCTGACTTTTATTACAAGTTAGCTACTTATTACCTTTCTACTGGATAAGGGAAGTTACATTTTCAATATGGAAAATCATCCAGAATATTTCATTTATTTCATTTTAGTGTAAGCCTTTCCACATTTCTCAGTTGGTTATAAGATCGTACCTAATTCACAACTTTGATATTTGGTAAGAGTAAACTCTCTTTCTTCCATGTCATCATTTCTGCTAGGGAAATATCAGCTTTTCTGAGGATCTCTCTGGTATAGCTTATGTATTCTTGAGAAACCACCACAGAAGAAAACTTTCATAGGAAGACATTGCCCAGTTCCTTCCACTCAAGTTTAACTCTTCTTCCTCATTATATATATTTTAAAAAAGCAGTACACATGCTAACACCATATTTCTACACATTTGTTGAATATCTTTGTGACTATGTGCATAGACTCTGCTTCTATGACTTGTGCTCCTGAAGTGGAAACTACATCCATAATCACATGGCTAGGTGGGAATCTATCCATTTCTTATACAATGGTTATTTCTATTGAGTTTTCTGGGCTGGAACATGACTCAGAAACGACCACAGTATAATATTTCCCCTTTTTACAGTTCATGTCTCTATCAGGGTGTGCTTTCAATTTGTGCCCATACTGTCTTTTCTTCATTTGTAACCTATATATACTGTATGGGACTTACGGAAGGCAAATTGCTAGACACTGAAGTGGGTTCCTGTATTTTCCAGGATAAATATTATGTTGCGGTGCAGGCAGCAGATCTGAGAATAAACTAAATCTTCAGGAGTGGGAAGCCATGAAAGCATAACATTAAACAGCAGGGACCTGGTTGTGTTAAAAAATTCTCTTATACTCATCATTTGTGGGGAAGCTATCCTCATTATTTTATAAGCTGTTAGATGTGTTGGGGAAGCCTCTGTGTGTTTATGAACTTTTTTGCTTTGAGGATTGACTCGACCCTTGCAAATGTGGTCTGAAACAAGTTCAGCACAACTGTCATTTCCCTGGGGTCATTCATTCAACATATGTTCTAATTAAACATTCATTTTTGTCCATTTCAATTAAGTTCATATATCATACTAATTGTCTATTTCTCTCTAGTCTTTGTGCTGTAAGCCACTGACCCATCTACTGAGAGTGGGTGTGGACATTTGTCAAAGGCCAGCAAAGGAGAGGAGAGGCAAGAATAGGAGAATCAAAGCCTTGTATGTCCTATCTGATCAGTATCTGTTGCTTTATTTCTCATGGAAAATGCAGGGCAGACTGAATCCCACCTTGCCATGTAAAATAAATGTGTCACATTCCAACTACTATGACCTGCTATCTTATATGTCTGAAAAGAGGTCGAAAGTTCAGGAATCTTTCAAAACTTTCTTTGTAGAGACACTTTAGGGATTAAGAGTAGGAAGCGAGAGCAAGTTTGCCCTTTATTACTTTCATCCATAAATTATTCAATGGTCAAAAGATGGCATTTTTGTTCTTCGGGTGCATGTAAGAGATTCTACCTCTGGGCCTTCTGTTCGACCAAATGTGCACAAAGATGGGGTCTGGAATCAGGTTTATACCCTTTCAACAGCATTTCACTTAATCTCTGTCATTATCTCAGTTATCTCATTTATGAAAAGGGCATAACCAAGGTAGCTGTTTCTAATGATTGTTGAGATAAATAAATAGGGGTAAATGAGACAGTGTTTGTCAACATGATGTAACAGTGCCTGGCATTTAATAAGTACTTTATAAGTGCTTATTCAGTAGTGTTTTGGAAGTGTATTCTGTGCACTGTAAAGATACGAGCACCTGGCCATTGTATGAGTGATTTGGAGAAAAAAAAAAGACTTGCCTTTTCTAATTGCTTTTTTAATCATGGCAAAATAACCAGGTTATTTGGGCAATTTTGAGGCAAAGGAAAGAAGCAAAATAAAAGTTAAGAAATTGGCTTTTTCTTCTAGAATCTGAAAAAAAAATAACAGTTGCTTTCTCTGGAAGCTCTGATAAGATTGGCTTTCCAAAGCCTTCAGAATTTGTGGTATTATTTTATCATGTTTAATATTCTTATCCCCATATTTCAATTCCAAGCGCTTCTTACTTATATCGGCAATACTAACAATCTATACTTTAAAACTCTGTACTTTTTCCAACTACCCTTTCCTCAAAGTTAGTCCATTTTACTACAAGAATTGTAATAGACCAAGACTACTTGCAACCTGAAAATGTGAGGAGCATCTTGCATTTCAGATCAGCTTTAGAACCAGGAAAGCATTCAAATCTTTTGCCATCCTGTTCCTACAGTGCACTGAGCAAACACTTTGCAAATATTCTCTTTGCCTCTGAAGTAATGATGGACTTCAGTGTAAACACAATTACTTGTAAGCGACAAAAAATGAATTATACTTTAATGTCTTACGGCATGATTTCAAATAAACCACAGAGCTTCGTGGTCCCATCCTTGTGTCTCATATCTTCTAAGGTAGTGTCATTAAAAACCCTGATATGATAGTGACCCAGATATCTTCTGAATATTTTAGGTTATTTCTTTTAAGTTCATATTGTTGAAAATATTGTCACGCACTAACAATGTTTTTGACCAGTCCTAGGCCTGGGTGTGGTCCCTGAGCTCCTTTTTGCTCAATTCTAGCACTCCACCACTTGAGGCTTTCTACCATTTCTGGCTTTTTCCTTCATTCACTGGAGATAAGAGTCTCAGGGACTTTCCTGCCCAGAGTGGCTTCAAAGTGTGATCCCTAGATCTCAGCCTCCTGAATTCTCACAATTTTATTACTTAAATTTTAAGTGATTATCTTTTATTCAAATTTAAGTCTGATGATTAACTTCAGTTAAATGGATGATTTGAATGAAATATTTATGTCCTAATGTGGTTTGGGTAATGATGTAGTGTGCTGTGGTTAGGTCATATATTTTAAGAAAATAATATTCGAAATTTCCCTTTATCTTCATTTTATTTCAGAATTCTGGCTGCAAACCTTCAGTGCAATGTAAAATATCCTAGGAATATCTCATTTTGGCTTAAATTGTGCTGGCTTAGTTGTATTTTGTGAAACTGTATTTATATAAACCACTTAGCAGTGTTTATAAAATTGTTCAATTTAATTCATAACAAAGAAACTTTAACATGGCTTATCTTTAACCTTATTATAAATAAACTGATTATACTGCACCTAAATAGTCTACCTCAAAATCAAAACAACTTTTGGTTACTGTACATTAGCAAAAGTTTCAAAAGCCTGTTCTGAGTTTTGTCATTAAAATGCTATTAATTATTTTGAACAAATATATTTGGAATAAGAAATAGTAACAGAAGTATTAAATTGGATCAAACTATATGACCTGAATGGATGGAAATATCTTGCTAAAACCTCTCACTATGTAGAATTTAAGCATGCCAATAAAAGCTCTCCCAAGGAGAACAAAAATAACCCGGAAAATTTTTCTTTCATTCATCTGACCTTAACTTAAAATGTATAGAAATTTGAAAATAATAACTTCATTTCCTGTATGACGAGACACAAAGGATACAATGGCAACAGTATTTCAACTAACCTCTCCAGCACTGGGCTAATAATTCCTTATCTTCTGTGATACCTCTGGTGACTAGAATCATTAATCCCATGTTTTGAAAATTATTTAAGATTGAAGGTGCCACCATTGTCCATACTGGCTCAGTCTCTAGAGCCCTAAGAAAAGATTTAGTGCATTTTCAAAAGAATTTTTCAGGTAGGAGCCCAAATGGATTTTCAACTAGGCCTCAACCTTTTGGAAACCTACTGATGTTGAATAGTCTTTTACCGGTTGCCATGCCAACTGATACCCGAGGAACACTCTGCAGTGTGTTCATCCCCTAGAAAGCTTCCCCAGATGTCTTCAACAAATCGCTATGAAAAGACTTTGGTCTGTCAGTCTTGTGAGGAGATAAAAATCATGCTAACTGACGTCCCTGCCTCCACTTCTGATAAAACCAACCCATAAAATATGTAGACTTGTTCTACTCACAGTAAACTAGAGAAATCTCTCACCCCCACCCCAACCCTCCTTACTTCCTGTAGCAGGATTTTTAAAATATTTATGCTCTTATTTGTCCATGAAGTGCAGGCCATTATGTGTTGCAGCTGACATTGTCTGGCTGAACAGAGTGAGAAGCATCTGGCTGGCAGCAAGGAGAGACAGCAAGTTTATAAATTATTGATTTACATAAATCAACACCCTTTAAATATTGGTCTTTTGAAGAAAACACAAAGCTTTTATGTTACTTCAGGTTGAAAAAGTGTTAAGATGATAAATACAGAGTCAGCTGCTTTATGAGTTTATATTTCTAATCAAACCTTTACAAGCATCCTATGAATATATATAATGCACATGAGGCACACGCACACACACACACAGTGTGTGTGTGTGTGTGTGTGTGTGTGTGTGTGTATTTATTACATGTTCTAAGTTTTGGTCTTAAATTACCTTTATTGTTAAGGAAACATTTATTTATAAGTATTTTTTTCTTACTAAAACATCCTGCAATGTTTAGAAATCCTTTTGTAATTAATGAATAAAACAATTTTTAGGTTTTAAAAAAATAGGAAAGAGAAGCCTGGCAGAAAGGGACCACTATTTACATCTACCAATTGGCATCTCTGTGTTAAAATTGTTGGTTTGCGTGTGCAAATGAATCATTAGCTGTCAAATTACCTGTTTGTATATGCAGTTATTCCAAGCAGTTTGAAAATGTGTGGAATTTGCATACACAATTGAGGCTTTGGCTTTTATAAAGACTGATTTTTAAATAGGAATTTAAAATCTTAGTTCTAATTAGCTAAGACAAGGAATTACCAATTTGAATCTAAAGTGTACTTTAAGTCTGCATTGTTATAGAAAAGTATAGACCTACAGCCTAAACAAAACATATTTTAGATTAATCAACCAACAAAGCTCTATATGTATTTGTAGGATCAAATGGCTCTTTTTCATTCTGTGTACATAAGCATATCCATCTATGTAACAGACTCTGATATGTTTCCAATTTTAATATGTACAGATGGAATTTTTTGAAAATATCTGTGAAATCTTAAGTCATTTTCATATTTCCAAAAATTCTGCAATTTTGGCATTGCGTTATCTAGACCAAGAGTCAACATTTCTTTTCACTTGTATGTATTATTTTGACAGGTATATAGAGTCAGATTGATTGAACTTCTTCCAAAGTTTAAAACAAACCAGAAGTATGGACCTTTCTGGGGTGTTTCTAATAAACACATATACATATGCACACTCATATATATACTCACAAATTTAAGACCTGGTCAATATTTTAACAGATTACATTGTTTTACCCAGAGAAAAGATGACTTATTCCTAGATGCGTCCAAATGTCTCATTATTTTATATTTTATAATACAGAATATTATAGCAAATACTTGTTAAATTTGAGGACTCCCCACAAATTAGATTAAGTTTTGGTGCTATTTCTGAAATCTATTTAGGTAGATTAAGTGTATCCATCTTTAAAGAAGAAATCTTGGTATTTTGAAGAGGAATCTTGCAAGTTCAAGCAATTGAGTTCAACCAATTGAAAAACAGCCAGTTGAAGAAAGTCTTATATTGCATTTATGTCTCAAAGTAGTCCAATAATGCAAGTTAAATTATATTCCAAATATATGGTAGTTGTGAATCAAGTTGGTATATAATAATGTGGAAAAGATTTTGAGCTGAACATGTTTCTACCACTACAAATACATAATTTTCACCTAATGCAAATCTATATTATATCAGACTTCTTTTAACTTCATTAAATACTCATACTCAATAAAGATATTCTGCTGTTTTCATAAATGTGTCCAGTCACTTGCATTTCAGTAACACTAAACAAGTCAATTTCTGTAACAAAGGTTGTCTAAATTTAGCTCATGAATTAGAATTAGCCTGAATCACTTGATTAAAACCTTAACTTCCCAAACTCTGTCTCTAAAGGTACTTAATACAGATGGTCTATAAGTCCCATGAAAATTATTCGAGAGTTAAAAATTTCTTTTCAAAAGAATAAATCCGGTGGAGATTGGGTGAGGTGGTTCACAACTGTAATCCTAGCTTCGGAAAGGATCACCAGGGCCTCCTTCTGAGCCTAGCCAATCAAAAGTCAAGGAGACTGTTTAACAACATAATTAGAAGAAATGAAAGGACTGAGGGCGTGGTACAAGGGATAAATCACTGGCCTAATAGGCAAGAGAGGCAGGATCCTGTATTCTGAGCAATGAAACACTGAATGTAACTTTCTTATCCAATACCTTTCAGAACTCACGCCTAGTAAGGCAACATGTTGCTTTAAAGTGATAGAAGGACACAATAAGTCAATGCCAAACTTATTATTGAATAATGAGATTAATCCCTTGGTGATGCTATTCATTAGCTATATAAATAATAACAAACTAGCTAATCTCCAGTTTCATCTCCTCAAAAACATTTAATACAAGAAGTTTATATTATAATTCTTTAAACTAAAATTGCTTCAACATATCTTGACTGTATCTTGTCATTCACTTACTAACTTGTCATTGTCATTGACTTACTAACTCTACTTCTAGAACTCTCTGCTACTGGCAGCAACTTGTATGATCTCTTCTTAATTTTTTTCTTTTATTAGTCAGTTGATCTCTTCATAACCTTTTTCTCTTGTTAGACCCAAATAATATTGGGTAATGACTAACTTTTAGGTACCTTATAATTATAGCACTTTATGCAAAAAACACTATTGTATTTTCTGAATTAATACATTGTTTCACATTTCTTGCTATATTTTTTATTCTCCAGAAATGGATGCTGAAATACAGTGTTAAGTATGAGCAATTTATTAAGGATCAACGATTGTGGAAGGAATGGGACTGAGGCACCCTGGGTCAAAAAGAGAGGTCAAGCTGTGATTGGACTCAATAAAACTAGAGTCAGGCTGTGCCATATTCTGTCAGTCGGTGTTTTCTCACAGAGACAAATGTCATTCGCCTAGTTCCTCCACAATTTGCTCAGTTACCTGGTGCAGGCCTCCTGAGAAGGCTTGATCTCAGTCAAGGTGACCTTGCAGCAGAGATAGAGCCTATTTTACCTATCTTGCACCAGGACAGTTACCTACCACTTACAGAGTGACAAGTATCTTCTTATTTTCTTTTTTGTTTGCTTGTTACTTTGATCAGTCCTAGGACTTGAATTCATGCCTGGGGACTATCCCTGAGTTTTTGTTTTGTTATTTTGCTCAGTGCTAGCCACTATATGACTGTTACTTACTGCTTTACTTCTCTTTTTCTGATAATTAATTGCCTAGGCTTGGTTTTGAACTGCAATCCTCAGATCTCAATCTCCAGGTCAACTAGGATTATAGGTATGAGTACCAGAGCCTAGCACATGAGTCTTTTCTTGCAGAAATTTAAAAAAATAAACATATTCTGTACTTAATGTTTGTAAGAGTGAGTTTTCAGTGATACAACTGGGTGGAATGTGTGAAAAGAATGAACTCGAAAGGTTGCTTTTCAAGCTGAGTAGGCACATTTTTGACTTGTGGCATCATTGCTGAATGCTAAGGTGAAAGTATACCTGATAGATGAGCATAATACATGTAAATTATTCATAAAGGTGTTATAAAACAGTGCACGTACACATGCTATGTCTGACAAGGATGGTAGAGGATGGTAAAATAATCTGGCCAAGAGCACTACAGGATGTCTGGGTTATTCTTACCCTTTCCTGCGTTGCAATACTTTTTCTTGTAAACCTTCTATCTGGAAGTATCAGTCCCAAGAAGATAAAAGCCTGTGCTGGAAGATGGTTGCCTTAATATCACAGCAGGTATGGAGGATGGTCTGTGTTATAACTTTTCAGCTCTGAGTGTAGCTGTAGCTGTGGAGGACAATACCCTGGAAAGTTGACTCATTTCTTTCCACCACAAGTCCCCACCATTTTCTCTTTCTTTGCTAGAGGCATCTAGTAAATGACAGGTGACATTCTCTCCCCAAATGCAGACTTCAGCCACAATAGAAGAAAATAGTATTCATGTATTCCTCTCTCCCTGTATTCGTTTCCCTCAGAATTTTCTACAATAGTCCCTTATAGATTTTCTCATTTTCCTGTCTCTCATTCCCTCCATTTCCACTAGTGGTTCATGTGGCTGTCCACTAAATGAATTACTGACAAGCATTTCCTGGCCTTAGAAAATTCTTTTAGGAAAATTCAAACTGTGATAGCCACTGTGTTCTAAAAATCTTAGAGTATAGTTGGGCACAGTGGCTCATGCTTATAATCTTAGCTACTTAGAAGCTACTCATCTGAGGATCCCGGTTCAAAGCCAACTTGGCTACTAAAGACCATGAGACTCTTATCTCCAATTAACGACTGGAAACCCAGAAGTGGCGCTATGGCTCCAGCGGTACGGCAGTAGCCATGAGCTGAAGAGCTCAAGGAGAGTGCCCAGACCCAGAGTTCAAGCCCCACAACAGAGCAAAAAAGAAAAGAAAGAAAAAAAAAGAAAAGCAACTTAAGAATCTGGAATCTGAGAGTTCAACATACATTTGCTCAGTTTTCATTCAAAGTTCTTTGCTCAACAGCTTTATATCATTGTGACAATATAGTAGAGGAAATCAATTTAAAAGAAAGAGAGACTGATTTTACTTCATAGTCTATGTTTCAGTGTCCATGGCTGTTTAGCTGACGCTGAGGCATAGATAGAGGGGAGGAAGAGAGAGAGGAACCCTAATATTTTCTTCAAGGCATATTCAATATCTCCTAGTTTCCCTTTTCCAGACTTCATCTCCTGAAGATTTTCTCAGCTTTCAACAGTGTCAAGGGCTCTCCACCAAGCCTTTTCAAGCTTTGATGAACATTTATGTTCTAAACTATCATGACTTGATTAAGTATTTAGTTTTACCTGTATCTAAAGCCAAATGACTCAGACAATAGCTCTACCTCTCCCATTTACTTGCCCTTTTGGCTCCAGCCCCAGCTTACCTTTTTCCAAAATAAACTTCCCTCTAAAGAACTTTACAGAATGATTAGGAGAACATTAGTAGTTAGATTAGTTTGAGAATACGAGTTCAAATGACATGATATACGCATGCATAGGAACTGACCATCTGTTAAGTATTACATTTGGCATTTATTTTTATTTCCTGTAGTGAGCTCTAAGCTCTTTTAGGTTGATATGATTCTTCAATAATATGTATTGTCCATGACAGCTATAGGGTAGTGTCTGGAAAGCAGACCCTGATGAATTTTTCCTGAACACATCTGAAATGCTTGGTGTTGTATCTAGGACAACTCTGGTAGAGTGTAAAGGGTAAGAAACAGTTACTATTTTATATGTCAAGTGAATTCATCCAGTTGGAAGGAAACAGTAGCTAGCACATATGAAAAGTTTGGAACACTACACTAGATGGTCATTTCCATCCTATCAATAAAGAGGTTCCAGAGGGGGCAAGCATCATTAGTTTCAGTGGTTACTGAACTTCTTTGTGCAGATTATAGAAGCAGCAGGGCCTCGCTGGCATTGCATTTGGGACAAGACGCAGCCTATCTGGGAAATGAACAAAGAAATGGGGCCAGCATGCAGGGGCTTGTAGGAAGAGCGGGAAACTTAATGATCTGGAGATACTACCTAAAGGTTAACATCTCACAGTGGGCACTGGCAGCTGGGTAAAGACAAAGAGTGCAAATTGTAGTCCTCATATCTAGGAGAATTTTCCAAATGCCTGGCTACAGAAGACAGACTTTAGTCCTTCTATTTGTATCAGTCCAGTCAAGATGCTAAGGCATGTCACCAACTATGTACAAAGGTCACAAAAGTGTTTAGTAAGTCTGCAACATCTCGGTATATAATACATAAGTACATACTTAATAGTATCATAATTCTATAGGTAAATAGAACAACTGCTATAGAATAATGATGCCTGTAGAATAAGCATCTATAAAAGAATATATTATAAAATAACTATCTGGAAATCTTTGTGAATGCAAATATTAATTTTCTTCTAATTCACCATGAATTTCACACATTTATCTTCTGGGTTGCCTCCTGACTTTCAAATTTAGCCACTACTGGATAAATAAATGAATAAAAGCAAAAATCTCAAATGCTGAATGGATTTTCAATATTCCCATGATATTTAGGTTTTCAGAATTTGGAGAAGAGTGCTGGTGAAAGGCTGTAGTATTTCCTAGAAAGGAATGATTTCACTTTCTAGGTTTCTCATGGGTTTTTCACTTGCAAATGATTTCTCTGCCTCTAGGGTAGGTTCAGGAAGAAAGGTTTGACTAACCTAACCTGGCAAATGACAGGTGGAAATGTGCTCCTTGAATCAGTTTTATTGTCCCAGAACAAATAAACATATTTTGGGGAGAAACAGAACTGGATCATATCCTTAAATTTGACACATATGAAGTGTCAGACTGTCCTGCAGAAGCTGCTCTGTCTTTGAGCTATGTTCGTAATCTGTCCAGGGAAGTTGGACATTTTGATTAGTTGTTTCCAGTACTATGATTAAAAATCTTGACTTGATTCCTCAGAAAATACTGTGTGAAAATTTAGCCAAACTGCTAGCTGTGCTCAAAAATTCTTGTCAAGCAATATCAAATGTCCTTGAAAAACAACGTGGTGGTTGTTGAAGCACTTTCCTTGGTATAAGGTGGAAATTAAGAATGATAGTGAAAAAAATATAAAAGAATTGAACTTTTGAGCTCTTAAACAATTTAGGTAACAAAGTTCAGATATTGAAGAAGGATCTCATTTTAATAGATCTCTTGTAGTAGCCAAACATATCACCTACAAATACATCAGTAAGTAAGTCAGATATTGAAATTATGTTGTAATTCTATCAATGAATTGCTCTCTTTGCTATTTATCTAAATAGAAACTTAGAGATTAAATATATGTGTCCCATAATTCTTCCTTGATTCTTTTACTTCAGGATAAAAAGTCCATCTAGATCACACTTTATACATGCTTATAACTATTAGTATATCTTTATAATGTATGGAATGTCATATGGTTTATGTTTAACTTTAGGTATTCTTTTACTCTCTAGCTTAAAATCAACCCATCTATTTCAAAACATCAACATCTGTGGGTTCAACCAGTTGTAAATTGAACATATTTGAACAAAATAATTCCATCACTTCAGAACACATACAGACCTTTCTTCTTGCTAGTATTCCCTACAAAATAACAAAAAAAATACATTATAGCCATTACCTTGTGTTACGTTTGGTCTAGATATGATTTAAGGTGTACAGAGTAATATGTGATAAAAAAAACTTTATACCCTACTGTGTAAGCACCTTAACAACCAGAGTTTTGTATCTAAAAGGGTTCCTGGAGCCAATCACTCATGGATACCAGGGAACATTTACAATATATAACATTTTGCAGCTTTTTTTCACATTCAATTTTCTACTTCCAATGCCCTAAAACTGCTGATACATATTAACCTGATTCATGAATAATGTTTCAGAGCATAATTTTGTGCAAATAACATCACAATTTATTTATTAAAATAATGGAGTTTTGTGTTTGTCTCTCAGATTAGTATTTATTACTGTAGGCATTTGATAAAATTTTATTCATTAAGTCAGATAATTCATGGCTTTGATTGTAAACATTTGAAGTTGACTAAACTTTTTTTCATTTTTTATTGTAATAAATACAAGGGTTACATTATATTTGCCAGATAGAAGGTACATTACATCACACACATTGCTACCCCTTCTCATGTTTTTGTCCCCATTTCCTTCCCCCCACCCCTCCCCTCATCTTGTTTTCCCCTCTTCACTTTCCTATTTCAAATAAACAAATAAACATATACACAATATACCAGATAACAAGGTAAGATGCTGTAACAATATGAGAATAACCATGGGACAACGAAAGAAATGAGAAATAACATAGGACAGTAAGAAAAACAATCATACATTGGATAGCTCTTGTTTCCATATCCTGGAGGTCCTTTCATTTAGCCTCATCCTATATGGCTTTATGTATCTAGGATTTGAGCTATTGTAATCCTCTGCTAGGAGAGTCCAAGGTTTGCACTAATTATTACATATGAGGGAAAACATTGAGCCTGTATTCATTTGGTACTGACTTATTTAACTTAGTATGATTTTTTTCCAAGTCTTTCCATTTCCTTCCAAATGGGGCGATGTCATTCTTTCTGATGACAGCATAGAGTTCCATTGTGTATAAATGCCTCATCTTGGGGCCGGGAGTTTGGCCTAGTGGTTAAAGTGCTTGCCTAGCATGCATGAAGACCCGGGTTCAATTCCTCGGTACCACATACATAGACAAAAGCCGGAAGTGGTGCTGAGGCTCAAGTGGTAGACCTCTAGCCTTGAGAAAGTCCAAGGACAGTGCTCAGGCCCTGAGCTCAAGCCCAGGACTGGCAAAATAAATAAATAAATAAATAAATAAATAAATAAATAAATAAATAAATAAATAAATAAATAAATGCATGCCTCATCTTCTTGATCCAATCCTCTACTAAGGACCATCTGGGTTGGTTCCATATCTTTGCTGTAGTAAATCCATGTACTCCTGTTTTTATGCTTTCAAATATGCTGGTTTTATCAAGTGCTATACTAAAACAATGATTTTATTTTAAGCAATCTGATGTTAGATTCATTTCTACTTCTCTAGTCATATTTTTTCATATTGCACAGCAACCAACATTTTTACTGAGGATAAAAATCCCATGATGGTAAAAAAATCCCATGTCTGTGTATTGCCATGTTCTAGAATGTTTCTATTTTAAATTAATCATAATTCACAGTTTTGAATAGGTGAATGATAAATGAAACTTTTGTTGTTCCTCTCTCAGCTGTAAGCTTATAATGAGCAAACATGATGCCCTTCTGATAACCTTAAGGATCTCACTAATTCTGTATTCTTTGCCCATAAGGCCCCAATGGTGGCACCTGTCTTGGAGGACTCTGCCAAGGGTTCTTAGATCAGCTTTGTCCTCATGTGGGAGGTGCAAAGTGCATGGCACTCAACACACCACTAGGAGAGGTGTTTCTCAAGGTTCACTCTTTGCCGTTCTCCTCATTTTCCCACTGCAAGTTGATATTAGAGACATTTCACTAATATATAATTTACACTATTTCTTTAATCCCATTCTCCTTATATAACATTTTGTCATGCTTTCAAAAACACCAGACTCTCATTTCAAAAGCAAAGCATTGCAAATCTTAATTAGAGAGTCTTTGCCTACTATACTATTATAAAATATTAAAATTGATTATGGATTCATTTACGATTTTGTGACTTTTATCTCTTCTTGCACTATAGTTTCAGTGGCCTTGGTTTTAGAAGCACTAAGTCTTTAATTAAAACTACAAGAAGTGAGTTTAGAACTTCTTTGTGAAATCTTTATAGATTTTTAATGTTTGAGTAATTTGATATTCTCTTTTTTCCTATTTTATTTATTTTTCTATTTTTTGATATTTTTTATTGTAATTAATAAAAGAGTTACATGATATTTGCCAAATAGAAGGTGCATTAATTCACTTACATTGATACCCTTTCACATGTCTTGGTCACCATTACCCTCCCCCCTTCCCCCATCTTGTTTTCCCCCCTTCCCTATCCAATTTCAAATAACCAAATACAAATATATCCAATATATCAGATAACAAAGTGAGATACTGTAACAATATGAGATAACCAAGGGACAGGAAAAGAGCTGAGAGATAACACAGTACCTTGAGGACAACAATCATTCATTATATGGCTTTTGTTTCTATATCCTACAGGTCTTTCAATTAGCGTCATACTATGTGGCCTTATGAATCAAGGTTTTGCTCTATTGCAAATCTCTGATATTCTCTTTAAAATAATAAAATAAAAGCTGTGCACAACTTGTACTATTATGGAAATATTTATTAAAATGTCTGTCCATCTCAATAGCCTTCTCAACATTTCTAATTTTGAAATTAAGCTGGAAACACACTAGTGAACCATTTTTCTCGGTGTCGTGGTTGAGACAGTGGTCCTCACAATCCATCACTTTGCTTCATTCAGGGGTAGAAGAATGGAGCTATGAGCGAAGATAAGTGTGGGCCAGGCGCTATTCACTTGTATAGTGTAATCTGTCTCCCGCAGCTTTTGCTTATCACTGCCCTGGACTCATTTTATTTCCTTTAGGAACTTGCATGCGGCTTGGTCAGAGTAGAGAATTATCACTAAAATCAGCCTCATTGCTGCATGACCAATGAATAAGACCCTGATGATTCCTTGATCCCTGTTTGGATTTCGACATTTTATCAATTGCTAATGTGGCTTCTGCCTCATTGTCCCCAGTCCCCCAGAATTTCACCTCCTTAGAAAAAAAGAAAAAAGACAGAAAAAAGAAAGAAAGAAAAGAAACGCAAGTACCTCAAAGACTATTTGGGAATGGAATTGTTCTGTCAGGCTCTCCCTCCTGTTTCTCATTTCTCCCTGTTCTCCAGTCTATGATAATGCAAACTATAATTTAGAAACAATTATTTTCATCCTGTGTCATTTTGAGTGAATAAATTGAATTTTGTTGGCTTGGCAGAATTAGATTTGCTTTATTTCTGCTTCTATCTGAGCTTAACTCTCTTTCTTTTTTCAAATAATAGGTATTACAATTAATTATAGATATTACAATTAATGGTAAGACTTTAGAAGACTTTCAGAGCATTGAGGTTGACATTTATATTTGTTTCTCCAGTAGAAGTGTGTACTATTTGAGATATGGTAGAGAAGAACCTAGGTTAAATTCCTGTTTAATTGATTGTTAGTGATATGATTTTCTCCAAACTGGTTAATAGTGCCCACTAGGCATTAATTATACTTCTTACTAGAAATGTCTCGATGAGCAAGACAGAGAAAAATTCCTGTGAAGGTAATTTGTCCAAAAGGAATGTTAGATGATGTTAGTACAAAGACAGTGAACTGCAACAATCTTGTTAGGTGTTTATGGGATGAGCCTGGAAGATAATCCACTCGCTCTCAGAGCTGAAGCTCCCTCACCTTTATCCTCAGTGACCTCTTTACCAGAATCATTCATGTGCCTTCATACTCTCCTTAGAACATAAGCTTCTGGAAGAAAGACTTGATGTCATGGAGTTTTGTGATGCGGCATCAATGATGAAGCTATTGACTGATACATGGAAAGCTTTAGTCAATCCTTCTTGAGGAAAATGAACTATTGAGATTTCCCTACTTCACGGTATTTTTTTTTAAACCAAAGGGCCAAAGAGTTAGTTCTTCTACTTTGGGTTTAAGATGCAACTTCTCAATTTACAACACCTACTTTATTAAGATATATAGCCCATCACATATTGACTTGTCAGATGTAACAAATATGTAAAGAAACAATCTGGTTACTGAATGGAAACCACAAAGCTGAAGCTGAAATAGTATGACAGATATATGTTTAAATCCCTAAACTCCCAGTTAAACTAGAAAATATGTATGTATATATGAGGAGACTTTACTTCAAAAATTAATGGAATACATGACTTTGGATACTTAGGTTTGTGCAAAGATATAATATACCAAGGGCTTGCCAAAATAAGCCAAGATGTAATACTGTGAGTACAGAACTGAGACATAACATCTCCAGTCTGGTATGTTTAGTGGTTGGCAAGGTTTGAAGAACTGTGCTGACTTTTGAGTTCCACAATTGACCACAGCTCTGAATGGCATGGAAGACCAACCAAGTCATTCAAACATTGAGCAAAATAAATGTGTTCACTCAGAAAAATAAAAGACTTATGGGAATTATAATTGTTGTTTCCAAATATACAAAGAACCATTTTGCTTGAGGGTTTGTGGTTATTGTCATCATTAAGCAGTAATTTGCCAGTGAAAAGAGTGAATTCACTCAAGTCCAGTGGATCAGAATTCAGTTCTAGGGCAGACATGGACTATCATCATTTTAGTTCTCATGTCCTCTGTTACTCAAAATCAATCATGAAAGAAAGTTTGTATTATATTGTGGTTGTGATGACAAAGAAAGTATCACTGACTATGCTACTGGCACATACAAACTTCCTAAATGTAATTTTTAGTCAACATGACCCCTAATGAAAACAAAAAACTAACATTAAAAGAGAGTAAAACTCAGAACAAATAATTTACTGGAATGTTGCATAATGTGAGGTTTCTGGGACTTTATTATCACTGGAAGAATATAAGTGACAAATTGGGAGTAATTTCAGTTTCAGGATATTTATGACTTCTGGGATCTCCTTCACTACCATTATAGAAAAATATTAATAAATGGTGTTATAGCTACATATATTAGGAAATATACAAAGATTCACTGTCTTATATTAATATATCCCCACACAACAGTAGAAAGGTCTTAAAGAGTTGAGTCTAAGCTATATCCCCTAAGCAGTTTAAATGACTTCTTAGTCCGTTTTAAGCTGAGCAAATAGATTAGAGATTCCACACATTCCTCACATCAGTGAGAGTGAATGTCCTATAATAGTAATCAGCTAACTATTTCTTTCTTTAATTAGAGTACAGGTGACTTACATCGTGAAAATCCCATACAATACACTTTATGCTATCCCTTAGATTCCTTTATGTTCCTATTTAAAGCAGTATTTGGTAGAATTTTTTATGCTAGCTTCAAAGCAGTAGTAAATGATTATGATAAAGATTCTTGTGGTGTGTGTGTATATGTGCTGGGCCTGGGGCTTGCATTCAGGGTCTGAGCAGTATTCCTAAGCTTTAATGCTCAGGCTGATGCTCTGTCATTGGAGCCACAAGTTTAATTCCCATTTTTGGTGGTAAAGTGGAGATGACAATCTCTGCTGTCCTGCTCAGGCTGGCTTCAAGCCAGGATCCTCAGACCTCAGCCTTCTGAATAGCAAACAGTGAGCTACAGGAGTGAGCTACCCACCTCTGCTTCAAGCCCTTACTTTCAGACAAATAATCTCTCAAATAATAACTAAGCAATTATGTTAGAATTTGTGTGCTATAAAAGTTATCAATCTTACGATGGGGAAAAGATATTTTGACTGAATAAATAATTGAATCAAATAAGAAGCATAAACATTCGTCCTAAGGCATTCCCAGAAAGCAATCCCTATTACATACTCAGTGATATGGACACTTACTACTCCCCATCCCTACAATGCTTAATTTTTGGTAAATTTTATTCTTGATTTAGTTTTTAATTAAAAGATTCATCACATTTTTTCTAGTACCCACAATATCAGAGACATAATAAGCTACCCAGAAGAATTCCACGAATGATGAACAGAGACACTAAAAGCAGCAGAGAAAGAATAGTTCATCATAGTTCCAGGCAATATTCTAACTCTGTGAGACAATTCAGTGGCTTCATCATGAATTATTGTGGCTGTCTTTCCCATACTTCTATTTCTGTTACACATGCCTAGAAAGATGCTTCGAAGAAAAACTCATATTAAAAGTATTCAACAACTGTCAGCTAGTGGCTACTGAACAATCAAAGCAGAAATCACCAATATAACGCCAACTAGAGGAATGTCCTAGAGACCTTTTCTAATGCTGGCATTATGCTGTAGATATGAAAAAGTAAACTGGGCTGAGGCTTCTGGGGAAGTGGACAAATGATAAACTAAGGTAAAGGAAGAGATACTAGGAAATATTTCAAAATCTTAACCATTCAGCTGTGCTGAAATACACTGGACTGAATATCAGCTTTGCTTAGCAACATGTATTAATAAAAGAATTGGCAGAATGTCAACCAGTCCTACATGCTGGAACCCTGCCAATTCTTTTTGACTACCACAACTCTTAGCAATCTCTGCTAACATCTCTGTTCTAGAAGAATGTGGACTGGAAAATGAATGGGGGAATTTTAGTATCTGCAGAAATGTGAATGGTATAACTCAGTATTTTACAGAAGCCTGATTTATGGGAGGGGAATGGGAAATTACGTGTGAGATCTAAAATTACATTCTCCTGGGATCTTTTCTACTGTTCAAAAGAGAGGCAGATCAGGTCAGAATTTTATTGTTTTTGGCTCAAATCCAGTGGAAGTCTTCCAATGTGATCTTAACATGATATAAAAAAATGAAATCCAAACAATGAGTGAGATGCTCAGCATAAGAGTTAATAAGTGTGCAACGTTAATTTCATAAAAATGACAGCAGCCTGATGCTTCACTCTCCCATATTCACTTGGAGAGTTTGAAGCTTTCTCTTGCTCTTCAACTATCAGACATGAAGAGACAATCCAAACTCTGCCAGCCCATAAAATTTGTCTCCTTTCATAATTCTTAATATCAGAACTGCTCCCATGAAGTTTCTTGCATAATTCATGTGAGAAAATCCACAATATATAAAAGGGCTCTTAATGGAGTGATTTCAAAGTTGGCAATGTATTGCTGTACATGAGACCCAGACTCCTGGCCTGAAGATATGTCACTTGTCATGATTTGCAGTGGAGGAAAGTTAAAACTAACTAAGCAGAATTATCTATTTTAAAGCAGAGTGAACTCTTTAAGTAGGGTAAATTTAAAAGATTAAATATGTTATAAAACATTTTAACATTGATCACAGTAGAAACTGAGGTATAAGTAAATCTGTGATAAGTATGAAATAAAGTACAGAAGATCTTATATGTATGAGCATATTAATATAAAATATAAACATATGCTGGATGTATATTGTCTATTAAGTGTTTTGTGTAAAGCACATTTGTTATATATTACTATATTCCACATTAAAATGTATTTGTAAGATATTTCAAGTTCGTTTTATGGGAAAATAATAAACCATTTTTAATGAAATGGACATGAAAAGCTGTGTAAGAAGATGAATATTCTAAAAGATTCAGAAGCATACAGGATTTGTCTTTTAAAAAAACTTTTGAAACCATCTTGCAAAATCAGTGCCTATGAAGGAACACATCACATAATCTTTAGTTTATTCCATGTACTCTAAATATGGATGCATGTAATATTTTATTATTTTCCTTAAGTATTTGAAAATTAGTTAATCAGGGTCTAAACAAACATGCTTTCAAGTATTTCCCACATACATTAGGGAAGAAATAATATCCCACATAGCATTCTTTTTTTTCGCCAATACTAACTTTTTTGGGGTTTTTTGATATTTTTTATTGTAATTAATAAAAGGGTTACATGATATTTGCCAGATAGAAGGTGCATTAATTCACATACATTGATACCCTTTCACATGTCTTGGTCCTCATTACCCTCCCCTCCACCCCCCCATATTGCTTTCCCCCCTTCCCTATCCAATTTCAAATAATCAAATAAAAATATATCCAATATATCAGATAACAAAGTGAGATACTGTAACAATTTGAGATAACCAAGAGACAGCAAAAGAGATGAGAGATACCATAGTGCATTAAGGACAACAATCATTCATTATATGGCTTTTGTTTCAATATCCTAGAGGTTCTTTCAATTAGCTTCATACAATATGGCCTTATGTATCAAAGGTTTGCTCTATTGCAAATCTCTGCTGGTAAAGCCCAAGGTTTTTACTGATTATGACAAATGAGGGAAACCATTGAGCCTAAGTTCCTTTGAGTCTGGCTTACTTCACTTAATATGGTTTTTGCTAAGTCTTTCCATTTCCTAACAAATGGGGCAATGTCATTCTTTCTGAGAGCAGCATAGAATTCCACTGTGTACAAATACCACATCTTGTTGATCCATTCATTAACTGAAGGACATCTAGATTGGTTCCATATCTTTGCTATGGTGAATAATGCTGCAATGAACATTGTTGTGCCAGTGGATTTAGTATGTCCTTGTTTCTGGATGGTTGGGTAAATGCCAAGTCAAGTGGAATTGCTGGGTTATAGGGGAGTTCTATGTTTAGCCTTTTGAGGAACTGCCATACTGCTTTCCATAGTGGTTGAATGAGTTTGCACTCCCACCAACATTGTAGTAGTGATCCCTCCTGGCCACATCCCCTCCAGCATCTGTTGTTATTCGTTTTGCTGATCCTGGCCATTCTAACTGGAGTGAGGTGGAATCTTAGAGTTATTTTGATTTGCATTTCTTTTATGACCAGAGATGTTGAGCATTTCTTCATGTGTCTATCGGCCATTTTTGTTTCTTCTTCAGAGAAGACTCTCTTATAACTAAGCATCTTTAACAAATGTAAGTCTGATAAAAAATAATGGAATTGGACATTAATTTCCTAACTTACAATTTTAGCATATTTAAAATTGTGTATATGTAAATTATCAAAGAAGATGAACAAGAAGATTGTAATAGAGCTTCTTTACAATGAATTGATTTTCAGTCTCTTCCACAGAAGGCTAAGAGCTGATATGAAACATAAGTAGGAAGAAGCTTTCTTTCCCTTAGCAATTTAGTCTTCAACTTACTACATGAAATCACTGCTTGGAATTAAAATTTACAGAAAGAAATTGACTGAGTGCCTAATTCTAATTTTATTTTGGGAATATAATTTGATATCTACAATTCACTGTTTTTAATTTTACTGGCCTGTGAATAGCTTCCGCTCATATTTTATTGTTTAGGTACCACTTTTAAAATTTTTGCCTCTTAATCTATTAAAATCTCTTTATCATTACTGGATTTTCTTTTCATTTCTTTTCTTTTTTTGCCACTCCTGGAGTTCGAACTACAGGCCTGGGCACTGTACTTGGGTACTTTTTGCTCACGGTTAGTGACTAGCCTTGAGCCGCAGTGCCACTCCCAGCTTTTTCTGAGTATGTGGGGCTGAGAAATTGAGCCCAGGGCTTCCTGCATGTTAAGCGAGCACTTTACCACTAGTCTATGCTCCTGGCCCCCATTATTGGATTTTCTGATTCCTCTGTTTCTCTCAGACTGAGCAATTTACATCTCCAGCTCAACTGGGAGAATTCATGTCATGTGAATACAGTTAGAAAAAAGCAGGCTATAATCTGATGTATGAATTAAATCACAAAAACACTAAGATCTCTCTTCCACTAAGGATTCCTAGACTACTCTGTTTTGTCCTTCACATTATCTTTTCTGCTCCTGTTTTTCTACCTGGAATATGGCAGAGAGGAACTGTGATCCACTTGGCATCAGAACATCTCTCTAAATAAACTACGGAATATGAAAGATATTTCATAGAAACTGGTTTTCTCCATGTCATTCTGCCTTCCTATCTGCATAATTATTATGGGAAAATTGATGAGAGGATGAAAGGAGATTTGCTTTGCGTGTATACATTTTCACGAGGCATTTTATGTTAAGAAAAAATATATGTAAAGATGAGAAGGGGTATCAATGTGAAAGAAATAATGCATCCACTACCTGACGAATGTAACTGTAACCCCTCTAGATATTACCTGATAATAAAATAAAATAAAAAAGAAATATATATATATATATGTAGTGCCAAAGAAAGTGAAGAACAAATGAACAATACATTCCACTAAGGGTGGTCATTTTTGGCCCACCATCATTTCTGGCTTCATATCTTTGAAGAATATGGGCAGATTGTATTTGCTGGACATTTTGTGTCTGGAAATATGCCATTAATGGCATATGAATCAAGTAAGGTTATGAATACATAAGCTCAACTCTAGAGTATTGAGATTTCAAGCACTAGCCAAGAGCAATAAATTTGAACCAATACTGGCACAGAGAAAGAGAAAGAGAAATAGACAGGAACAGACAGAGATGGAGGGAAATGGAAAAAGAGACAGAGACAGAGGAAGAGGGAGAGAAATAGGGAAAGAGAAAGAGACATATAGAAATGGAAAATGAAAAAAGGGATGGAGGGAGGGAAGGAGGGAGGGAGGGAGGGAGGGAGGAAGGATGGGAGGAAGGACGAAGGAAGGAAGGAAGGAAGGAAGGAAGGAAGGAAGGAAGGAAGGAAGGAAGGAAGGAAGGAAGGAAAAAGATTATATCAATTTTTGGTATCTTGCTGCAAGTGTTTACTTGTCTTCCTCTTAGTACATGAGGTGCTACCTTCATAACACCATGTCTGTAAACTTAATATCATGAAGAACAGAACTCCCCTGTACATATGAGGTGGTTACATAATAGGCATGAGAAGTCTTTATTCTTTAAATCCTAGGTTTGCAGAACTCTTATTATGCCAGTATAATTTATCTCACCCTGTGCTTTACTTTCTGTCTGTACTCAGGTCTCTTAAGATTAGTTTGGTAGATATGCCTCTACATATGGATCTATATTCAAGAAAAGTGGTAGCATGCATACACAACACATGATAATACATAATCATCATGCAATCATGTTATTCTAATTGATTTGTACCATTTTATAAAGCAGAATTATATTTATACCATCAAATTTTATCCTTATACATAGAAGCACAAGTAATACAATACTTCTATACTGAAAAATTCTTTATTCTATAATAAGGGTAGAATTATGTTCAAAAATGAGGTAAATGTATGCCCTGTAATAATTGCTAATTGTGAAAGATAATACTATTCAAAAGTGATATTCTAAAATTCTTTTCTATTGCATTAAATTTATGTGTCAATGTGTGTAAATATAGGTATATGTGTGCGTTTACATAGAGGTATACATTATAATTATATACATATACATCTTATACATGGAGGTATGCATACATTTATGTTTGTAAATATGCACATACTTATATGTTTGCATGTCTAACCTAGTTTTACACATAGGGAATTTAAAGTAACATTGCTAATTTAAATCCTTTGTACTATGCAATAAATAAAAAATAAATAATTAAGTAAAATCATCAAGAAAGTTCTCAGATATACAATTAGCAAACATTTTAGATGGCAATGCAACACTTAACTTTCATATTCCAAAGTTATAATTCTACCACTTTGTCTATCTTAACCTACTCATTTCATGTAAATACTGTAGTTTATAAATGATTGCTCCCATGCTCAAATATTTCATTGAACACATTGTGTAAAATATTACCAAATGACAGTGTAACCACAATACTGTTCAAATTGCTGGCTAGGCCTAGGTTCACATAAGAATAGTGGCTGCAGAGAAACAGTGGGATAAATGTTGAATTAAGACAGCAGTGATACTCACTAGACACTATGTTGGAGGTGAACTATAACCACTTGCAGAGGATTTCTAGAGGAAAAAACTGTGAGAAAATGAGGAAAGGGGCAGTACTGTTGAAAAAGAAATGTTCTCTGTATGTGACCTATGTAACTGTGACCCCTCTCATCATCTATTTTCACTTTTTTAGAATTAATGATATTAAACCATCACATACCACACACACACACACACATAATATACACATATAATATAATAAACAAATAAATCTCAGTATTATTCCATTAAACCATATATTTTGCATTATGCAAATCGATATGCAAACTCAATTACCAAGATTTTGTTTTCTCATCTATGGGAAATTTTGAAAGAGAATAAACAGCAGTATAACAGTTTTTGCTTTCTTTACAAGGTCTGTCACTTAAAAAGTCACTTGGAAGTGAAGGAATTCATTGGCAGGGATAAGTCTCAGCACTCTGTGGATTTCAAGGGAATAATACACAATAGATTTGATAGTTCCCTAGTTATTTTTGAAAGGCTGAAAATTCATTGATGAAAATGCTGCCTGTTTCTAGAAGCCACTAAAACCCAGCAAAGGTATTTTATTTGGTTTCAAATTTTTGAGCAATGTAATATAATTTCTGGATCATGAATGCAATTTAATATTCTCATCTGAAACAAAGTTGAAATCTTCAGTCCTAAACTGAGAATTGAAATATTGTTTTTCACTTATTGTTATTATTAGTGTTATTATTATTGTCATGAGGCTTGAACTCTGCGCCTGAGTACTGTCCCTGAGCTCTTTATTTCAAGGCTACTGCCCTATCCCTAGAGCCATAGCACAGTGCACTTCTAGTTTTCTAGTGGTTAACTGGAGATAAGAGTCTCAGGGACTTTAGTGCCTGGGGCTGGCTTTGAACCATGACCCTCAGATCTCAGCCTCCCGAGTAGCTAGGATTGCAGACATGAGCCACCGCACTCCACTTCACTCTTTATTATTCTTATACATTGAATTTACCATTGCATAAAACCACCAGAGAAATAGTTTCAATAGTGCCCATCAACCTACTTCAACACTTTTTTCTCCATGAAAGAACTTTCCTTGGTGATAAACTTTAATCAGGATTCTCAGTGAGGTGAGAGGTGTGCAAAGAATAATTCTTCATATTGCCAAGCTGTTTCTAAAACAAATCACCTGGCATTTGAGAATTTATATTCAGTAAACTCTCCTGCAGATACTTGTGTAAAAGTAAAAGCAAACCAGGAGCAACAAAATGATACGGTTGGGCGCCAGTGGTCACTCCTGTATTTGTAGCTATTCAGGATGCTAAGATCCCAGGATTTCAATACAGTCAACCCTGGCAGGAAACATCTGTGAGACTTTATTTCCAACTAACCAGGAAAAAAGACAGAAGTGAAGCTGTGGCTTGCCTTAAGCAACAAAGCTCAGTTTCTCAGCCTCTCTCTCTCTCTCTCTCTCTCTCTCTCTCTCTCTCTCTCTCTCTCTCTCACACACACACACACACATAATATGTGAATTATTGTAGCATCTATACCTACAAGGGTGAGCCCTTTTAGGAATTGAATAAACTTCCTATAAGGACATTTTCGTGTTGATATTAAGTAATAAGATGGTCTTCAAGACAATTGAACTCCATTTGAATCAGCTAATATTCTCTCTGTATATATATACATATATAATGAGATAAAATATCTTAATAATTTTGTTGTTAATGTTAATTACACAAATGTAGTTTATTTCTGCATAGTTATTGTATATCAGAAAGCACTTTCAGTTTATGATATCTGGACGATGTAAAATGGTTTATTTTTCTCAGTGTATGTGTGTAAAGCTGAGACAGGTAAAGTAAATAGGACAAGGTCATATATCTAGTAAATGTCAGAATCAGTATTAATTGTGAAGCTCTTAGGTTAACAAATCTATATTTATTCCACTTTGTCACACTGGGATTAATTTGATGTCAGGATAGATATGCCACAATAATGGAAAGGTATTATTGTAATTGTAATACCATGTAAGTATTATGTGACAGAGACTAAGCTAAGCTGAAATATTTTTAAGTGGCTTATTCATTATTCCAATAGCATGGTATTTTATTGCTATCTTAAATTTAATAATAATAACAACAATAATAATAAATGATAATAATCAAGAGAAGACATGGATAGGCCATTTGCCTGGTCCTGTAAACAGAACCAGAGTGGAAAGAAATTAGAACCTGCAGATAATATGTTAAGCAAACTTAGAACTGCGTGAAAGATGATGTATGGAAAGAAGGGGGAAACAATTATTTAGCCAAATTACTCTTATATATACCAAGAAGTGTAATAGTTATAATATAGCTATCTAAAATTCCACTGCCCTTACCCTGTCCAGCTAGTTAAAACAAAACAAAACATAGTACAATCTCTACTAAAATCTTGTTTTCTTTACGATCAATAAAATCATGCATAAGGGAGGTCAGAAACATTTTTTTTGCCCCAAATGACAGTGCTCTGCTTTTTCTCAAATGCTACTGTAAAGGTTTTATTTAAAAAGAAACTCAGATTCACTAGTGGAAAAATGGAGGAGGGAAAGAGAAATTCTGGTGTTTCTAACATAGATTCTGACATATGACAGGAAGTTGAAAAAGAAACAAAAGTAAATGAAAGACTGCATACACTGTGGCGAATGTGTGTTGAGAGGAGAGAGAGAGGAAAAGAAAAAAGCAGCTTAGATGGTTGTCTAGGCTCCCCAGTGCCCAGTTAACTTGATCAACATCATCACTGTCTGTCCAGGAAGTGTCCTTCTAGGCTCATGCAAACACAGAGTCATACTATTTTGGTAAGTGCTGGGAATTTTAGGAGCCGGAGCCTAATTCAAAGATGTAAATAACTAGGCATATGTTCCTGAAGGAATTTTTAGTCCCAAGTTTCTTTCAGGTCTGTTTTCCTGGCTTTCCTTAGGGGAACAGCTTTCCTTTACCATGCGGATCCCCTGCTGGCTTCTGCTTTGCTATGGACCAAAAGTAATAGAGTCATCTGACTACGGTCTGATATCTCTGAAAGTGTGAGCCCAACATGTAATGTTTTTGTTTTAGCTTGTTTGTTTCAGACATTTGTTATTTTCAGGAAAATTGTGCTCTTGATGCTACTGTAAAGATATTTTACAGATGAGAATAACTTCAATTGACTTAAGGCAAGGAGATTATTCTTGAATGTGTGCGTGTGTGCGTGTGTGTGTGTGTGTGTGTGTGTGTGTGTGTGTGTGTGTGTGTGTGTGCCTAACTTCACCAGGTGAAGGCAACTTCTGGCATGCTTCGAACCTGCTAACTCTCACTATCATGTGAGCCAAGTCCTTAGAACAAATCATGTGGCGCAACAGTATTGATTAATACAAGTTTTTTTCAGTCATTCAAAAGTGGAATGGTGTTAATGTGACCACAATATCCTGATGGATTAAGGATCCACTGCAGATGAATCATTCCTTCAGCTTCTTCCACCATCTATGATTCTCCTCCATTGTTTAAGTACAAAGCATTATATTTAAAACTGTAGCATATCTTATTTTCATAACATGGTCTCACTTTGACAAACACATTTTGATTTGGCTAGTCATTACTGGAGTTCAACTTTTGTCCTATAATTTTGAGGGAAGCAAGGATTTTCTTTTTAGTCAGGATATCACAAATTCTTTAATAATAAGGAAAAATATACATATGATTTTACAACAAATACTTTTATATAAATGTATCTAAATAAAAAATGCAATCCTTAAAATTAAAGAAATGATTTCTTTAACTTGTAATCTCTGCTACACAAGAGGTGGTAGGAAGAAGGATTCATCTATGAAGCGAGGCATAAGCAAAAAAATGCAAGATTATATTTATAGAGAAAATAAAATAAGACTGTTGGGAGTATGTGATTCAGGTGGTAGAGTTTTGGAATAAACTTGTTTAGGATTATCTTGGCTACTGAAGTAAAAATGGTATCCAGTTATGTTGATAGTTTAAAATGAAATATTATTTATACATAATTTCTTACAATTATTCAAATTTGAGGATGGAGGAATTACATTAAAATATTATACTTTGAAGCTCTTGAATAATATTCATAATTTATCTATAAATTAATATGAATTCACTGAAGTAATTTTAATAAAATGATACCAAATATTTTCTAAATAAACTATTATGCTAAGGCAAATGTAAGACATAATTCATATTCTCCAGAGATGGAAACTTAAATGACTTATTTATTGTGAAGCTTCCTCCTACAAACTATAAAGACATATTGCAATAAAAATTCAATCAAGATATTTATATTTAGGACAGTTCCAGTGTTTTAATTATAAAACAATCTGATCACTAATGGAAAGTCACTTTCTACATATCATTGTGACTTTAATTGGAATTGCATTTCTTATTTGCAAAGGAGCTAACAAGACAAGCACAGCTATCAGCTTCCTTATAAAAGATAGGTCATCAGAAAAGAGGTTTTCATTGAAAGGATGATGAATTGGTTTCACAATTATGAAATGTCCACGTAAGTAAGATCCATGAAGTGAAGCAAAAAGTTATAAATAGTCACTGTTTAGTACTTGGCCTAAAAAAAAAAAACAACAACCCTTTTTTCTTCAATTTATTTAAGATAAACCTCCGGATTAGGGCTCCCTGACAACAAAGTCAAAGTTAATTAGTCTTAACTAACAGACAAGTAGTAAACTTCTTGAGGTCAGCTCCACCCCCAAGAAAGTGGACATTAGGGAGGGATTTTTAAAGCCATGTCTGTTTTTATAGGCAGTGCAGGGAAAGGCTAAGCCAATAAAACGTAATGGTCCCATTCTATATTTTTAATAGCAGCCCTCGAAAGACTGGACATTTCCCTGTAACTTGAAGGCAAAGCTTTGGTACCAGATTAAAAATAGCACGTAAGCAGAGAAAATTACTGTCATTTTCCTTCCATCCCGAGCACTAAATGTAACAAGTGAATAGCAATCAAACGAGTGAGTTCCAAATCATTGGCTTTGGGGCTAGGATTGCCCAAACCTTAGGTGATGAGGAGACCCCCAAGAACCACCGTTAAGCTCCCTCAGTTTACCCCATTACTAAATCCCAGGAAGTGCACCTTGGTGTGTGTTTGAGAGAGAGAGAGGGAGGCGGGGGGGGGGGGGGAAGAAACGCCAGCCTAAGAATCTCAGGATGCTGTTAGAAAATGGTAGGCGAGAGCAGCTGTAGTCAATTACAGCTTCATTTTCTCTCCAGTCGTCTTCGGTTGCATGCCACAACTGCACGGGGCATTGAGGTTTATGGCTCTAAAATAGCCATGTCATTTTGTGAAGGCTAACAGAGCAGAGAGGTTTGAGAAATGGGGAGGGGGGGAAATGTTGCTCAGAAAGCTGCTTAAATCAGATTAGTTTTCTTTCTTTGTTTACACAATCTCAACCATCCTCAAGCATCCCATGGTTAAACACTGATGGCACCAAACTGATGAGCAAAATAAACATGTAAACAAAATTAATCTCTTTATTTGTTTACAATAAGTTTCTGTTCAATTCCATGGTAAATTGCTTGAGCCAATGGTATATCACTTAGAAAGAACGCTGTTGTGGAACACTGGGGAAGAGCTGTTATAAATTGGTCATAAAGAAGATATGATCCCCAAATCTCAACAGCTTCAAAGTTTTCATTTTACTTTCAGCACAAACACTAATCATCTGTCCTAGGCATATTTTTCATCTATGTCATCACTTACTATTGAAGGAAAGCTGTATGAAACAGCACAGAGTTTGTGGGGTGCAGCACCTGTAAGCCTATTAGCTGTAACCCTTCACTGAACATGGACAGTGGAGAAAAGAGAAGATGGTGATGACTCTTTCAAAGGAGACAGGGCTTTGTAGATGCAACCATTTAATTTGCTCCTCATTATGATGTATGGGAATTTCGATTTATTGCAAAAGATCATGTGGAATTCTGGAAGCTGGAAACTGGCAAGTTTTCTAATCCGCAGAAGACGATAGAAGCAACAGGGCCTTCCCCACTGGTGTTCAGTGTAATTGCAACAGTGATGGGATTCAGACTCTCCTCCATGTGAAATTTTTCTTTCAGCCAATCAACTCAAACAACTAATGCACTGCAAGGTATATTATATTCTTTCCACTTCCCAATAAAGCCAGTGGTGTCCAATCAGACTCCTATTGTTAGCAGAGGATCTGAAATTGATACAATCATCATACTGACCCAAAGTTGTCAATTATCCCACACCTCCACTTCCTTCCTTCTTCCTCAGGATTTATACTTCCAGTACCAATGGTTATTGTTATATACAGTCCCACTTTTAGAAAGTAACTGTTAAACTCATTGGTTTTGCTAATTATTTTCCAATGTAATTTGTAATAAATGCCCCCACTCTTTTCTCTGTTTGGGTTCTGAATAATTGAGAAAAATCCTGTATATTTTTGTTCCGATGACTAGTTTTTTAACTGGATATATTTTATCTATTTTTCCATTACATCATAAAATTTGGTGGTATGAAAATCTCTTGAAGTTTCAGTCCATTTGTGCAAATTTTATGTATAAGCTATTGAAAGCTAACAGCTACTACAGATACTATTATAATTCATTTATTTTCCCAGTATAAGTTATTGTAATTTACACCAATAGATTGCAAACTTCTTAAAGGCAGGAACCAAACTTATTCATGTTTTGATGTTATGACCCTGAATTTTGCCACTATGCTAAAGAGAGAACAAATAAAGCTCTTTGGTTGAAATTTGTTTTTTAAACTGTCTGCATATGATTTCCACAATATTTTTGTATAACTTCTCACAATGCTGCCATTTCCTTGAATG
Organism: Megascapheus bottae; assembly: GCF_031878675.1. NCBI lineage: Eukaryota > Metazoa > Chordata > Mammalia > Rodentia > Geomyidae > Megascapheus > Megascapheus bottae. The sequence continues at coordinate 57,757,377 of NC_143512.1, read as the reverse complement.
ACAGAGTGTCTCAGGGCACTGATCTGGTTGGAGCATCAAACATCACATCTAAAGTCTCTAGTTCTAACATAACAGTCTTAGAAACATTAAAATATGTTTTTAGTATTCCTTTGGAAATGTAAATGAACATTAACTTTAATTTACATTCCAGCCTTCATCTACCTATATCACAATATTTGTAGCCACATGCTCTCAACTTATTATAAGAGTTCTTATTAGGCTGTACTTTCTTAGACTTAGCCCCAACACAAGAAATACATTTGATATAGGACATCATATACAAATTAGTCGAACATAGCTGAAATGATATGTTCAATTCAAGATATTAAGATTGGTTAAAGAAGTTTGGGGATGAAATGTAATAAGGGTGGACAAGCAATGAAGAACAGAAGTGTAAAACATAAAATATGACAGAATTTATTTATCCTATTCTAATGGAGAATAAAATGTAAGATTATTCCATCCAGTCAACAATTCAAGGAATTACCCCTAAATGTGTTTATAGTAATTCATAGAAAGAAATATTGGAACCAGTGAACATATACCAATGAATATGTATATCTAACTGTGTAATGAACATATATGTGTGTATATGAGTGGGTGTCTGTGTATGTTTTCACTACTCATATCTGTGTTACAAATAGAAAGATAATTATCATTTCTTAGATTCTGACTTCCCCACCCATAACAGCAGTTGTTGTTTGTTAAACACAAACACACACACACACACACACACACACACACACACACACACACACACACACACAAATGGCATGAGGAGCAGATGCCACCAATAGGATAAATGATGTCATTGCCATTTTAGCTATTAACTAGTAAACAGTGACAAAATTAGGTAATTACTGACCAGGGCCAGGCACATGTGACAATATTGCTTCACAAAGGGAGGAACTGTAGCACCTGTTTAGAGAGTTGCTATTAATATTCATATATCCATCCAGAAAACCATATGTAAGCAGATGGATGAAATTTGAAACCTGTCAAAGCACAATGTCTTAATTGCTTTAAATAAAATATTCCTGCAGTTGGTGGAGAAGCAATTAGATGCAGACTATATTCATGACCATTTTCCAGTGTCACAGTTTTTATAATTAGAAAAAAAAGATATACTAAATATTCATCACCATACTTGTGATTGGTACAAAATTCAACTTGAAAATCTTCACTAGTAGCTGTAGAGAAATGAGGAATACTTAATACCATATCATTAATCAAATGATAGCTTAAATGTTTTCAATTTTTAACATTATTTAAAAAGTAATTATATTTGTTTAAACTCTGAAATAAATATTAAATTCATTTCAAAGTATACTTAGTCATGTTTTCAATTATGGATGAACAAAATTACTGATGGAAAGACATACTTGATTAGTTGAGTCTGTAGTTAGAACCTCATAAACTGAGAAAATTATTTTTTTTGATTGGAGATAAGAGTCTCACAGACTTTACTACTCAGGCTGGCTTTGAACCAGGATCCTCAGATGTCAGCCTCCTGAGTTGCCAGGATTACAGGCATGAGCCACTGGCACCCAGCAAAATCTTCTTTTTAACTGGGACATTCCACATTATATTTTTTCAGCTTTGTGTTATGTAATCCTTGCTTAGTGGCAAAATTAGGACATAACCATACAATTTTTAAGATCAGCCCATACAATCAGTTACTGTTTATTTTTCTCTCAGACCTCAGGAATTCCCCAAGAATTCTAAGGTGATATGACTCTGAGAACCACATTCTGAGAACAAATCTTTTTCAGTGTTAAAGGAAATGAAAAAAAATCATTTAATGCTGATAAGCATTTAATTACGGTTATTGCCATTCTGTAAAAAAGAATCTACAAAAGTTAAATTTTTCTCTGATAATTTTAACTTTGATTTCAGTTAGCCATATTAAAATAAACTGATCTGATTTAAGGTACATCATAATTACTATTTATTTCTCTCATGGTGAATATAATCTGGTATAATTTGAAAAGTATAAACAAAGAGAGAAATTTTGTAAAACAATGAAGTAATATAGGGAAATTCTTGATTTTGATGTTTGCAGAATTTATGAAGGTACTTGTATATAGCAATGAACCAAATGAATGTAAGACACTAATATTAACTTACAAAATTTAGATGAGCAAAATTCATTCACTTATTGTGCCATCACCCCTAAACCACTATGCATCATTGAAATGTGATAAATAATTTTATAAATAAACTACAAGAGTGCTAGGTCTTTAATTCTATGATGGCTTTGGGAAACATTCAAAGTCATATGTGATTATTTGGTAACAGTTATATTTGAGTCTACAATCTGGAACTTCATATAGTGAAAATTTCTCATCTTCTAAGTAGAATATTGCACATTATATATGTGAACTCTATGGGATATAACCTTTGGTTAGTAATATAATAGCAGTAAAAATCATATATAATTGTTTAAAATCATTCACAAATTATGCTTTTCTCATTGTGACCAAAATAATAATATGAATATATATAAGGAAACTCTAGGAAACCAATAAAATATCCATAGTATGTTAGAGCAATACAATTTCTTAGGGTTTTCTATGTACTAGTAATAATCAGTTTATAAATTTTGCCTCCAAAATGCTAGGATTACAAGTCTGTACTCTCACGCTTGGCTAATGACTCTCCCTATTATCTTAAAAAAAAAGATATGTATATGGCATACACTGTTATTTAATATCGTTTTTCCCCCCAGAGGGAACTTCTTATAATATTGTGTCAGTGCCCTCAATTCCTGCCACTGCTTTAGTGACTCAGCTCAGAGTCATTCTTTGTTGCTTCTTCGATGATGTTTATAGCATCCTCACTAGAAGTAGATTCTTTCATTGGAAAGCATTTTCTTCACATTCATTAGGAATGACTGTTTAATGGTTACTCTTTGGCTATGGAAGTACCACATGGCATCTTCTTTCAGTATAAAGCCATTTTATGTACTTGACAGTCTATCTAGTGTATTCTTTCATCAACCAATTAGAACTTCTTAGTAACTGACTATGGCCTCTAAATCAACACTCACAGAGTTACTTTGTACTTCTACAGCACAGAAATGATTTTTTCAAACTCATGAACTAATGGCTGCTAATCTCAAACATATTTTTCTGCTAATTCCTTATCTTTCTGGCCTTCATAAAGTTAAGAGAAATAAGTGCTTTACTCTGTGTGAAACAATGCCGTGAAGACTAGCGCTATGATTCTAGTGGTAGAATTTCTTATTTACAAGCTTAAGATCCTTAAAGGTCAATCTCCAGCACTGACAATCAACAACAGTCTAAACACTATGGTCAGTTGGATATTATACCCTCACTGCTTAGGCTTTTGTTTTATTTTCTGTCTGTCTGTCTGTCTGTCTGTCTGTCTGTCTGTCTGTCTGTCTATTTTGCCAGTACTAAGACTTGAATGCAGGGTCCAAGCACTGGTCCTGAGCATCTGTGCTCAAGGCTAAGCACTCTACCATTTGTGCCACAGTGCCACTTATGGCTTTTTCTGAGTAGTTTATTGGAGAAAAGAATCTCCTGGGCTTTCCTGCCCTTGGCTGGTTTTGAACCAGGGTCCTTGATCTCAATCTTCTGATTAGCTAGGACTGCAATGTGAGGCACCAGCATGCAACTGTCTTTATTATTTTTTTTTTCTGTAGCAGTCATTTTAATTCAAAACTTTTCATCCTCAACAGTCAGAAGAAGCCAAAGTTCAGTTGTGTCTCTGTTTTCTACATGCTTTCTTTGCTAAGCTTAATACTTACTGGCCCTTACTTTTTTTTTTAACACTTTAAACAATTTTATTTAAAATTTTAATATTAAAATTTTAAATTAAATTATTTTAATTTCTTATTTTTAAAAAATGGACTAATTGAGTAGAGAGCATGGTCTAGTTTTAGAGTAGGTGCCTAGAATACACAAAGCCTTGGGTTCAATTTCCTGGTACCACGTGCACAGAAAATGCTGGAAGTGGTGTGCTCAAGTGGTAAAGTGCTAGCATTGAGTAATCAAGGATAGTACCCAAGGCCCTGATATCAAGCCCCAGGACTGGCAAAAAAAAAATGAGCTAATTTTATTTTCTTTTTTAATATTTTTTATTGTAATTAATAAAAGGGTTACATGATATTTGCCAGATAGAAGGTGCATTAATTCACATATATTGATACCCTTTCACATGTCTTGGTCCCCATTACGCTCTCCTCCATCCCCCCCCCCCGCCCCGTCTTGGTTTCCCCCCTTCCTTATCCAATTTCAAATAACCAAATAAAAATAAATCCAATATATCAGATAACAAAGTGAGATACTGTAACAATATGAGGTAACCAAGGGACAGCAAAAGAGATGAGAGATAACATAGTACCTTAAGGACAACAATCATTCATTATATTGGCCCTTACTTTTAAAGGGTACCTAGAGCTCTCTCAGTAAGTCCCAACTCATAGGTTCCAGCACTCTCCATCTGTACCAAATCAAGTGTTTGGGATCATTCAAGATTCAAACTAGAGCAGATGGTAAATACAGACCTTTGCAACAGAAGGTGTCTTCTAAAGGGAGCCATGAATAGTCAGCAACTAGAGAAAGAAGGAGGAACACAACACTTTTTTTTTCAATTTGAGATTGTTTTAATAAGTTATGGATCATTTTCCAGCCAAAAAGGGACAATGATGATGCAAGGAAGGAGAGCTTTCTAGATACTGTCCTTGGGAAGCAAAGTGGAGTAAGATCTAATGGAAGTTAGGTATTTGTCTGATTCAGAAAAATTCATCTTTGGTAATGAGTTAAGAAGGCACACATGCAGATAAGATTCTAAGAACCGGAAGGATCTTCCTAGGATAACAATTATGGAAATAACTACATAACAAAGGTTAATCTGACTACCAAAAACACTTGGAGCTAGCACCATAGATGTGGCAATGTGAAAATAATCTTGATGTGCTTAAGACTAGTCTGTCATTAGAGTTATGACCGCACAGTGTTCGGAAAGGGAAACTTTAGAATTAAAACTACTGTGAATCGGGCTGGGAAAGTGGCTCAGTGTTAGTTCATTGGGTACAGTTTTAGTAGACATGCTTGCCTAGTCTGCCTGAAGCCTTGGGTTCGATTTCTTGTCACCATATAAACAGAAAAAGTCTTAGTGACACTGTGCCTCAAGTGTTAGATCACTAGCCTTGAGCAAAAGAAGTTCAAAGATAATGCCCAGGCCCTGAGTTCAAGACTCAAGACTGGCAAAAGGTAAAAATAAAAAAATAAAAAAAACAAAGTAAAATTATTATGTATAAAATATCTATCTGCCACAAGTCTTCTGAATAATCTTGGGCAACACTTACAATTTCCTTAAGTTCCACCTATTTAATTATAATGCTGTACTGTTTAACCCAGAAGTAGAAAGCACAATGCTTTGGCACATAAAGAAATATTTACTAGCATTGCCTGTGGTTTCTGTGTTATTAGTCATTGATATTTTTGTCATTGCTACTGAAAGCACCCGTCCTAGAAGACCATGCAGACTGACATATACAGAAAAAGTAGTTTATTGCCAACTGAGGCTGACAAAGGACCTTCCCCTATGGTAGGGGGTTTGAGAATATGCAGATCTATCCTAAAGAAACCCAAGAGAACCGGAGGAGAGTTCTCCTCCAGTGAAGTGGGAGGGGCTGAGGATCTGAGATGGAGAGCATGTTAACAGATACTACTTGTAGAGACATCTGTACTAAATATCTACCTATCTTATTCATCTTAAGTCTTTATAAAAATACATTACATAGCTAACTAGTCAGTTTTTTTGTTTGTTTGTTTTTGCCAGTCCTGTCGCTTGAGCTCAGGGCCTGAGCACTATCCTTGGCTTTCTCAAGGCTAGAACCCTACCACTTGAGCCACAGCACCACTTCCGGCTTTTTCTATGTATATGGTACCAAGAAACCAATCCCCAGTCTTCATAAATGCTAAGCAAGCCTCTAACACTGGGCCAAACTCCCGGCCCGCTAGTCTGTTTTTGCTAGCCGAACAAAATACTACCCTATCCATATATCATGCTCAACATATTAAACATTATCACTATCAAAATCTTTTCATTTTTCTTCCCAAGAGAGAAGAGATATGTAATTATTGTGAAATTTTCACGAAGTGAAAGGCTTTGATAGATTCTCTGAGCAATGGCCAGATAGATAACTTAGTATTAAAACAATAGGCCGTTACACACTTGTCATGTGCTAGCCAAACAGAACTAAAACTATCCACTAGAAATACAACATCTAATGAATTTATCATTTTATGTTCCCTCAGGAAACTCTAAGGACAACATCAAAGGTGATCAGTTTGAAAGAGCTGACAAGAAAAGCTGAGGCACTTCCAGCTGAAGGAAGTTGTCATTATTCTTGGTGTTCTGGGGTCATAGGCGTAAAGTGGTGTTCCCAGAACAGAGTGAGCTGGGCCACAGAGGCTGCCACTAATAATCAAATGAAATCATGGAGAGATAGGACCAGAATCAGAGCATTAGCTCTCAGGGAATAATGACAAGAGATGCAATGTTTTTATATCTTTAGTCCACCCCACCCCATTATATCCCACTGTTTTTCATTAAAGTCAGTCAGTAAGGGTGTTCTTTCTGCATATGCAAAAGGATGGAAAAGAAAAGATCATTGTTCTGAGTGTATAGGTATAGTGAATAAAGCAGGTGATAGGTAAAAACACCTAACAGAAATATACCACGTGATTTTTTCCCACTGCTTCCCTTACCAGTTTCTTCTTTTTTTCTTATGATTTTTATTTATAGTTATTCCTTGGGACATGATAAATTTCTGGTTATTTTGGACTTACAGAATGGTGAGTTGATATATCAGCCGCACTGATGGAACACATACAAAGTTCACATTTTTTTTCAAATTTGAAATGATCAACATTGTGTTGACCTTGTTTTTCAGGCTCTTGAATTATAACATTGAACTTAGTCATGCATTGTCAATAATAATGTATTTGTGTCTGACATAGGAAATCCTTTCTGTCAGTCATCTCCCTTCTGTTTCCAATATCCTTGAATACATCTGAATCAGAAACATTCATAGAAGGCAAACATCAGACTCATAACCTTTATGCTCAGACATATGCTAAGAAAATTATGGGGAAAATTATCTGCCTATAACTTGTTCAGGGTAGACAATAAAAAGACTAGACATGAGATCGTGGTATTATTTATACCCGCACTTTATTCTCTTAGGATATAGGCAGACAAATCACCCAAGATGATAAATGTTCTGGGCTTGTGTGATTGAAAGAAAGCAGGTGAACAGGGGAGTTATTTTTTAAATATTTATTTTCTGTGGCTATTTTATAATTTGTAGCAAAGTGGATAATGACTGTACAATCTACACATAACTGTCTAATATATGTTTAATTAATATTGCAGAAAAGGCTTGCTGTGGTTTTTTATGCAAATAAGAGCATAAGTATATCTGTAGGTTTTCTTTTCTTTCCTACTTCTTTCTTTTGGAGTTTTGCTCTCCTGAGGTACAAAACTGAGCAACAAAATTACCTTAAAGAGGGTTTATGAATCACAAAGGAGAATTCTTTATGTACCTTGTTTCCATATGAAAGTAGCAACATTTGCGCATAAATGGCTTGCATCATTTTTTTATGAATTGGGCCTTAAGTGCTTATGATTGTCCCTGGTATTCAGGTTTTAGTCATTAAACAGCGTTGAAACAACAGGAGGAGAAAAAAGGACACATTTTGCACCTGTGGTACACACTTGGACAACACAGCTTTAGGAAAATAGCTACACTCTTATCCTTTTATATGTAAAAATTATGCAGGGACAAAGACAAGTGTGAATTGATGAAAAGGCAAATAATATATTTCTGAAGCATTAATAGCCAAAGCCATACTCAGGATGAAAAATAAAAGGTTGGTTTTCTTATTTGATTCATGTGCACTTTTATATTTTGCCAATCTATAAGGCTCTGGTGACAGAATTAGGTTGCTCTAGAGAAGAAAAGAATAATTCTCTTCATAACTGTAGGGTAATATGTCATGTCTCTCAAAGTACTATCTAATAATCATTCTCAGTGTCTAAGAAGGAGGGAGAGGATACATGGATTTTTAGTATTCTGTCATTTTGTATTAGTACAAAGGTGAAAGGTCGGGGACTAAAGGATTATTTATTTAGAAAAATCTGAGATTAATTCTAAGATAAATACTTTTATTTGGGGTGAGTCAAATCCCTTCAAAATATACTTGTTAAAAATGAAATGCCAATATATAAGAATATATTTAGAGATGTAGCTTATAAAGTAGCTAACATAAAATGAAGTTGTCTGCGTCTTAATGCTCATGACTGGTCTTTATGAAAAGAGGTCAAAACCTAGATACAAAGGCAGGAGATTTGAAGGTACAAGGAAAAATTGTGTCTATCTTCACAGCAACAAGACAGTTTTCAGAAGTAGCTTACCTCCTTAATCTAAAATTTCTAGCACCCAGAAGAGAGAGAATGTGGACTTACATTTTATAAGCCAATTAGCATGCCAACCTATTATGGCAGTGGTAGCCAATGAATCCAGTCTTATTCCAGGGTGTTCATGGTATACAAATGAAACAACTATTCCATTATCCTTTGATATTAATGGAAGAGAAGGAGTTTTACCAATGGCTCCGAAAGAATATTGAACATAGCTTCTTTCAAGCACTTTCTAAATTTCCACTTTGTATTTCCAAAAGGCACTTTTTAGACTCACTACTCATTACTGTTGTAATCAAACAATCCTATTTAAATTTATTGTGCAAGGTAGAACTTATTGGTATTGCAAAAGTTGGAAAAGCAAAGGAGAAAAGTTACAGGCTGCCTATAGCTGAAATAGAGCTCTCACCTTTGACTTGTTCAGTAGAGCTGATTACTGTTTCATTGTCTCCAACCTAGACCAGGGAAGACTTGCTCTGTAAACCCAGTCCCTAGGAGGTCTGCACTGAAGTCTTTCCTGGACTCTGAAAGACTAGAACTAGGTGATAATATTCATTCCTCAGCAGTTTGAAGAACTAATGTTTGAATCAATGCTTTTTCATCAAGAATTTCTCATGTAATGAAAATGAAAATAATATAATTATTGCCAGGGAGCGTTAGGTGATCACGGTACACCATGGAAAAGTGTGAAATCTTTTTATTTATTTTTTTTTGGCAATAAGCTTTCCTTATTGTCTGCTTTTCTTATTTAGAATACTTTTCTGAGTGGATCTGATTTGATCTCCCCCCCCCTTTTTTTCAAGTCCTGGGACTTGAATTCAGGGCCTGAGTGCTATCCTTGGGTTTTCTTAAGGCTAGAGCTCTACAATTTGAGCCACAGTACCACTTCTGGCTTTTTTCTATGAACCTGGGTCTTCGTGTATGCTAGGCAAGCACTCTACCACTAGGCCAAACTCTCTGCCCTGATCTTTCCTTTTTTATGAGCACTAAGAATGTATACAGCCAAATCTACATTATATTATTCCAACTTTTGTTTTATCATTTTATTGTGGTCGTGTGCATTAAACTTGGGGCCTGACATATGCCTGGTAAATTTTCTACCACAGGTCCACACTCCCAGGTCTAAATGTTTTGTTTTATTTCCTACATAACTAATTCAAGCGAGGATCATAATGAGTTATAAAGACTGGTGTCTAACTCTTCAAACTACAAATAAACACAGTAAACACAGAGAAGTAAAGAAACAAAATACAGTAAATCAAGAAAATGGCAGGAACATGACACATCTCTCTATGATAACATTACACATTAATGGACTCAATTCCTCAATTGAAAGACAAAGAATACTCTGTTGATGCTGTTTCTGACTTTGATACTGGGTGTGTTATAGATACATTTATTTGCTTATTTGAATCATGGAAGAGAAGGGAAAAACAAGATGATGAGACAAAGGACATGGGATGAACCAGTGTAACAGCAACATTCACAAAACAGTATGTTGGAATGTACACTAAAACTTGGTTGCGGGTAGGGAGAGGGGAAATAAGAGAAAAATATGGGAAGGGGTAACAATGTTGAAGAAGTAATGTCCTCACTAACTTATGAATGTAACCGTAACCCTTCTATACATCACTCTGATGATCAAAAAAAAAAAAAAAACCAAAAAACCAAGATCCATGCTATTATCCACCACAGAACCGGAAGTGGCACTATAGGTCAAGTGCTGGAGCCGTCAGCTGAAGAGCTGAGGGACAGAGCCCAGGCACAGAGTTCAAACCCCAGGACCAACAAAAAATAAATAACTAAAAAGGAACTGTATGAATTAAATGCAATTCAGATATAGAAATAGCTTGCCTTTTAAAAATTTTCAGAAACAGCTATTGCTTTTGGTAATAGCTTGATTATATTGTGACTGTTATATTCTAAGTTAATAAACAATGAGTATAAATAAAATCTAATACATACATCATCAAAAAACCAGGAATGATGCATTCTTGTAGTCACATATACTATTTCATTTCTTTTTAAATAGTGAATAATACTTCATATAGTGTGAATGCATTCATCCACTAATGGCATCTTTACATTATTAAAGGCCAGAGAGTTAGCCTAAAGTAGAAATTAACCTTTCAAATCTTCAAATCTTTCTCTACTGTTTTTTCCCCTACGTTTCTGTGTGTGTGTGTGTGTGTGTGTGTGTGTGTGTGTGTGTGTGTGTGTGTGTGTGTGTTTTGTTGGTCACCACTTGAGCTACAACACCACTCATTTCTCGTTTTCTGGCGGTTAGTAGGAGGTAAGAGTCTCAAGGACTATTTTGTGCCTGAGCTGGCTTTGAACTGTGATCCTCAGATCTCAGCCTCCTGAGTAGCTAATATTATAGGTGTGATTCACTGGAGCCCGGCTCTGTTTCTTTCTTTTTTTTAAATTTTTTTTATTGTCAGGGTAATGTATACAGGAGTTACAGTTACATTTGTCGGATAGTTGGTGCATTACGTCTCACACATTGATTCTCCTTCTCATCTTTTTGTTCCTTTATTCCTCCCCTCACTCCCTCCCAATGATCTTTTTTTTTAATTTTTTTATTGTAATTAGTAAAAGGGTTACATGATATTTGCCAGATAGAAGGTGCATTCATTCATATACATTGATACCCTTTCACATGTCTTGGTACCCATTTCCCTCCCCCCCAACACCCCCCACACGTCTTGGTTTTCCCCCCTTCCCTATCAAATTTCAAATATCCAAATACAAATAAATTCAATATATCAGATAACAAAGTGAGATACTATACCAATATGAGATAACCAAGGGACAGCAAAGGAGATGAGAGACAACATAGTACATTAAGGACAACAATCATTCATTATATGGCTTTTGTTTCAATATCCTGGAGGTCCTTTCAATTAGCTTCACATTATATGGCCTTATGTATCAAGATTTTGCTCTATTGCAAATCTCTGCTAGTAGAGCCCAAGGTTTCTACTGATTATGACAAATGAGGGAAACCATTGAGCCTAAGTTCCTTTGAGTCTGGCTTACTTCACTTAATATGATTTTTTCTAAGTCTTTCCATTTCCTAACAAATGGGGCGATGTCATTCTTTCTGACAGCAGCATAGAATTCCATTGTGTACAAATACCACAACTTGTTGATCCACTCATGGATTCCACCTCACTCCAGTTAGAATGGCCAGGATCAGGAAAACGAATGACAACAGATGCTGGAGGGGATGTGGCCAGGAGGGATCACTACTACACTGTTGGTGGGAGTGCAGACTCATTCAACCACTATGGAAAGCAGTGTGGCAGTGCCTCAAAAGGCTAAACATAGAACTCTCCTATGACCCAGCAATTCCACTACTTGGCATTTACCCAACCATCCAGAAACAAGGACATATTAAACCCACTAGCACAACAATGTTCATTGCAGCACTATTCATCATAGCAAAGATATGGAACCAACCTCCCAATGATCTTGCTTTCTCCCCTCCCCTTCCCTATTTCTAATAAGCAAATAAACATATACATCACACACCAGGTAACAAGGTCAGATACAGTAACCACATGAGATTAACCATAAAGGGAAAAAAAGAGAAAAGAAATAATTTCACATTGTAAATTGAGAACAAAAACCACAAGGGTAATCCTCTTGTTTTCATCTGTTTCTTTCTTAAACAAGGAAACCTCAAATAAAATAGGATGTACCTAGAACCATTTCACATGATATAGGGGAGGAAGAACTAACAATATTTCCATTACTATAGCAAGTCTGTGTTGAAATCCTTCCTCATACCATGGACTGGTAATATACATGATGATAAACAGTGCCCTAAAAATTATCACATTAATTAGAAAAAAATGAGAAAAACATATACAAATTAAGGAAAAGAAATGATATAAAAATGAACTACTGTATTTTAACATGATTGAAACTTAGTAAGAATGACAAGAAAAAGGTTTACTTTTCCATAGAATTTTGGATATTCAAGAGATGAGAACTATGAAAAAAATTAAATATTTACTTGATGTTTGTTGGTCAAGTTTCTTTGAAACCTGTATTCTACATGTCTTAATCATGAATCATGTGTGGCATGTGTGTCTTTTCGTGTTCTGTTATAAATGAGAAATGGAGAATAAAAAGCAACCCATCTCTAGTTTATGAATGACATCTTATCACCGTTTTGTTATCATTTTATGCACATATTTTATGTGTGATTAATTAAACACTAATTCTTCATGCCAAATATCTAGAGGAACTCAAGAACCATACCAACAAAAATAAGCCACATGTGTACCTTTACAGAGAAGTCACAGTAAAGTATTTGCAACAAAACTCTTCATTCATTATCTCTTTTACTTTGCTCAAGCTTTTACATATAAGTTTATAGGAAACTGCTCACTATTGTGTAGTTTTTAAGAAGCAGAAAAAGGGTTTGAACCAAATTATGTAATTCCAACTGCAGCTCATTTTTTTCATCTCTTGATATGTTAATGGAAAGGTTAAAGGAATAAAATAGTGCTTGGTAAAAGCATGAAGTTATAATTTTGATAAAATCAATTAATCACAACTTGATATCATCATTTGTTATTCCAAATGCTCTGTGTCATGAACTGATGAAGACTGAGAGTTTGTACTGAATTTTCTCCATCCTATGCTGCTATCAATGTCAGTTCCATTTTGTTCTTTCAAGTTAACAAAAAAAATAGATTTGGTAGACTTCATCCAGTAATTGGCTTTAGGGGGAATTGTTTTGTGTAGAAAGTTTTTAATTGATATGTATTGTATTAAAATGTCATTTAGTCTTGAGAATCATCCTTTATTATTTAAAACAGAGACTAAGTAATCTTGTCATATCTATAAACTACAATTCTTTAGAGAGAAAAATGACTTATGGAATTCCTGCTTAATTAGTTCAGTCATTTGCTGTCACTTCTATTTAGGTAGCTAAATTTCCAATATTTGTAAATATCACATTTGGCAAGAAGTTAACACTGACAGACATTACTTTAAGATAGCATGGTTACCTCTGAAATTCGCTCATGAAAACTTGGCCACGCAAATGCTGCTCGCCACATTTTACTTTCAATATGTACTGCATTGTTTTTATTTATTTTCTTTTTTATCAACTTATGGTTCATTAAAATAATATCAAAGACAGTGGTATTCATTGGCTTTGTTGTTTTAGTCTTTATGATGCGATTGAAATCTTTTCAACTTTCCTCTATTTTTTTTCCATGAAGTTCTCTAGGAAGTTACCAGCATCCCTGATGAGTACAAGATTTGCTCATCTCTCATTTTTGTCCCATGTGTCTTCCTTCCTGTCATTTGTGTATATGCTAGATTCAAACTTAGGGCTGTCAGATGTAAACTGCAGCAGAATTATGATGGGTAAAACAAAATTGTCCATATTAGGAAATGTAGACATGCTGTCATAGTTTCACTTCTTTTTTCTCTTTTAGTAGTAAACATTAAGTTTTATATATTACTTTCCAAATATTTTTCATATGGTTTGCCTTTTAAAAGTAATCATTTATGATTTTGCTTTATTAGAAACTTTATTAAAATGAGTAATATAGTTGTGCATGTGCCAGTAGCATTTGCCTGAAATCCTACCTACTCTGGAGGCTGAGATCTGGAGTTCAAAGCCAGTCTAGGCAGAAAAGTCTGTCAAAATTCCTCTCCAGAATAACCAGCAAAAAATAAATTAATTAATTAAAGTGCAAGGCAAGTAATAGTATCCCAGCCTAGTAAATATGAGGCAACGTTTTTAAAGTATATTTTTGACAGTGGTATATTACATGCATACATATGCTAAAAACAATGATAAACGTATATGCATGTATTTACTAATCAGTGCATATCATCATGTCAATTTTTTTTGTTAAATCAAGAAAACTGTATTATGATTTTGTATGAAAACAATGATGAAAAATATATTTTGAAAAATTAAGAACTATTATTCGGGGGGTATGTTAGTACAGAAAATATTTGTTCATACTTTTGCTTTTTGTCTATTTTAAGACAAAGTTTCTGCTGTATCAAGAGGGCAAACAAAGATATATGGATTTCACCATAGGTGGATGAGTGGAAGATATTTTGGAGCTACCATACATAGCTGTAGTTATAAGCTACAGTCTTCAAATGACACCACAGGCTGAATGCAGGACATACCTATTGAATATCCTGCAGTGTGGCAATTGGACTTTCCTTAAGCAATGTGAACGTATCTGGGAAACATATTTAGGAACACTCCACTTTCACAGCGGAAGCTTGAAGATGCTATTACTCTGCTTATGCTAGTTATTTTATCCTGTTTTATTGATTTAACTCTTTCCTTGCCACCTCATGTGTAGTTCAAAGCCTACTAAAACACTGCATTATGTTTAAACCTGTGAATCTTCTTAACAGGGCTCAAATGTACTAGGGGAAAAAATGACAAGATGAAACTTAAGTTTTGACTTGTTATTTGAATAATTGTGCAAGAATATAATAGTAATTGCCAAAATCTCAACTGTGATATTCAGACATAATTTTTTATTTCAACAAAAAATGTAGTCTAAACTTACTACAAAGTACAAAAAGATGATATTACAAGATAGAAAGACATCCATCCAATGTGGATTATTTTGTTTTACATAAAATTATTTAACATTTAAAATAAATGTTAGTTATAAAATGACTAGTGATTTAAAGAACATTGTTTTCTCTGAGTTGTATTTCAAGGGGATATAATTCAGAAATTTAATAGCAAATACGTCCCTTTGAGATATGCATACATTATGTTTTTTAAATGCTGTCAGACATGTGTAAACTACTTCAACATAAAACAATCATAGCAAGAAGGATATTTGCGTTCTGCAAATATGTACCGTGTGTCTGAGCTCAACTTTTGATCTAGTTTCTCTATACAAGTTGTATTTAACATCTTTGATCTCTGAGTTAGTGATCTAATCTGCTGTATAACTTAGCTTTTATTGATCTGTTCTCATGCTAAGCAAATCAAGTCTCACTTTTATGGGGTAGATTGAAAAAGATAGTAAAACTGCCTCTGAGACAGCAGTTTAAATCTGTGCAATAACAGTGAAAGCAAGAGATAAGGCTTTTATTACACTGCCAAACTTCACATGAACTCCAAGTGTCATTAAATAGGTATGTGTCATTTGCCACAGATATTTATTTTACTAGAGATCGTGGTTACCACCCATTTGCAAGCAATATGGGATATTTTCTACTGTCATATAATATATTACTTGTCCAGGTACCTACATTTATAGTGGCATTTGGTGCATAACACAGCATTCTTTGGGAATGAATTATTTATTCTGATTTAGCACTGTCTGCATGGACTTATTTCCTTTCCTTTCAATGCTGTATCCAGAACAGCACTGGAGAGGTTTATAGTGAGTTGCTTTGGTAATATCTGATTTTTAAAAACCATGGGCAAAGGAATAAAAGCCAATAAAATGATTTGGCTACCTTCAGTTGTCCTCCATGATAATAAATTCCTGCTGTTTCAAGTAATATTTTTTCCATAAAGAGGGAAAATGATTCCAAAATCCAGACTTAACTAATGTTGACTTTGACCACCTGTGCTGGTAGGATACTTCTTTTTTCTAGGAGTTAGATCTACAAATTAAAAAACATCCAGATGCAGAAGGGTCTTTCGAATGGGGTATAGTCACAGTGACAAAGACATATGCTGATAGCATTTTCTATCTCCATATATGAATAAATGCTAAAACATAATAAAAAATAGCCAATTGTTTTAAATTTTTTATAGAATCATACCTCAATAACTGGTATTTCTTTTTTTTAAATTTTTTTATTGTAATTAGTAAAAGGGTTACATGATATTTGCCAGATAGAAGGTGCATTAATTCACATACATTGATACCCTTTCACATGTCTTGGTACCCATTTCCCTCCCCCCCCCACACCCCCCATCCCTCTTGGTTTTCCCCCCTTCCCTATCAAATTTCC
The DNA here is from genome assembly GCF_031878675.1 of Megascapheus bottae. Taxonomy (NCBI): domain Eukaryota; kingdom Metazoa; phylum Chordata; class Mammalia; order Rodentia; family Geomyidae; genus Megascapheus; species Megascapheus bottae. Next base: position 57,740,940 of record NC_143512.1, on the reverse strand, counting down.
ATTTCTTGCATAAAACATGTATGAAAAACTGAAGAAAAGAAGAAAAATAACATAATTCTAAAATTCAGAGTCAAAATTATATGTAACATTATTTACGACATTAAATAAAGATACATAGAGCATGATTTTAGTTAATTTTCTAACACTCAACAAAACTGTTAGGTTATTAAAAACATTGAAGTTATATTTTCTTTCTTATACTTATTTGTTGCAATTTCATTCATTTTGTAAAGAAGGAATACCTTCAAAATCCTTTGACTAACCAGTTATCTGATCGATTTTCTACTGCTATATTTCAAAGACAATTATTATTAGCAGCAGTAGTAGTAATACTGGCATTATTTGTAGTAATATTAAGATTATTGTGTTTAACTGGGTTAAGACTGTGATTTCCATGTCATTTGTACACAGCTTTCCCATTTACTATTATATCAAACTATTCTATTGTTTGTTGGTCTTCTAAAAATATGCTTTAGTTTGCAGCATTTTTCTTGCAATGCAGAATCTATATAATGATGTAAACTTTAAATTGTTAAGCATTATAAAAAACCATTTCCAAGTATATATTTTTCTCATTTTGACTTAGACAGATAGACCAGATTCCTAGAGGCAATGTCATAAGAATAAAGTATATGAATATGTTGAATATGCCAAAGATACTGGTGAAATATCATTACAGGTTATACATGCTGAAAATGTCAACCACATTCCAAAAAAATTGTTTTGGCTACCGTGTAGTGGCACTCTAATAATCCCAGTTGTTCAGGAGGCAGAGATCCAAAGGATAACAGTTCAAGTTCAGCAGTGGAAGTGTTTTAATGATCCTATTTTAACAAATAAACTGAAGTTGAGAGCCTGTGTCAGCAACCCAAGGAAAAAGGAAAATACAGGTAGGAGGGTCACAGTCCAAAATAGGCCCCTGAAAAAATAAAGGAAGAATAACCATACCTCCAAGAAATAAGAATAAACAATGGAAAGCTCAGGCAAGGAAGGGCAGGATGCTTGATGGTCTGACTTCTTTGGTAAGTGCAGATCAATTCCCTGAGATTCACTGTGGAAACAAAACGCTAGAGGTGGCCAGACAGAATCTACCCATTTGTTGACTATAATCATGAATGTGCCTTTCTGGCAGGGGTAGACACAGACCTAAAGGAAAAAGCACATTTCAAACAAATGGAACCTGAAAGCAAGTAGGATAGCTGTACTCATATTTGACAAAGATGACTTCAAAATGAAACTGGGCAAAAAAGACAAAGAACGTCCCCTCACACTGAAGTGCATTGTTTCACATTGTACAGTCTATCAACAGGATACAGTAACTGTTAACATATGCGACAACTTAGTCATCTTATTATATGAAATAGATATTGCTGTGACAAGAGCACAGATAGATCCCAACAAAACAATAGTGATTTTTTTTTTTGGTCGGTGATGGGGCTTGAACTCTGGGCCTGGGCACTGTCCCTGAGGTCTTCAGCTCAAGGGTACCACCCTACCCCTGGAGCTACAGCATCACTTCCCATTTCATGTGGTTAACTGGGGATAAGAATCTCATGGATTTTAATGCCGAGGCTGGCTTTGAACCGTGATCCTCAGATCTCAGCCTCCTGAGTAACTAGGATGCAGGCATGAGCCACCGTGCCTGGAAACAATAGTGATTTTAAATATCTCATTCTTGAGATTTCATGTAGCCACAATGGAAATAATATGAAGGGTCCTCTAAACACAGAAGAAATTACCCCAAGATCCTATTAAAAGATTACTCTTTAAAAAAATCTTATATATGACTATAATTATAAACTTCTTAAAAATGGGGCAAAATTTTATGAATTGTGTGCAAAATACTAGGCATGATTATGTACTTATACAAACATACTTACGGAAAAAAATTCAAGTGTGTCTGTAAATGAAAAGGAACAGATTGTGAAAGGCGGCAGCATGGTTTTTGTGAGGTGCTGTTGCTTTTGCCCCAAAATCAGAGTGGAAGGGGATTACTAGGTTTTTAAAAGCATAAAATTGCTGTATAATTTCTAGACAATGAAAAATAAATCCTTATGAAAAAGAAAAAATTAAGTGTGAGTCTTTACTTTTATCTAATAAGTCATCATCAGTGGACTTTTGATCATTTTATTTAAAAATATATTACCACTAAATATTCATTTCATTTTTGTGTGTGGAATACTTTTAAGAAATAAAATGCCTATAAATGTGATATGAGTATATGTCTTGAACCTAAATGCAAAGCCTTTATATCTAATTTAACTGGAAATAACAATACTTAATATTAATCCATTTATAAGTGAAGGCATTTTCAGATTCTTTCTGTTAACTATTGTCAAGAAATTCTATGTACCATTATCTCTTCTAGTTTATGTTTCACCGCAAATTTCCAGATAGTGGGTGGCTGGAAATCTGAGCTGTGGGTACTGTTATGGTTGGGTTCTTGCTGAATACCTATGTCCTCCCTCATACGGACTGCTTCCCTGTTGTATCTTCACAAGTTTATACCATTCTTTTTTTAAATTTTATTTTAGGGGTTGCAGTTGTATTTGTCAGGTTGTGAGTACATTACTTCTTGAACACTGATACCCCTTCCAATGTTTTCTCCCACTTCCCCCCCGCTCTCTCCCAATCATCTTGTTTTTGCCTTTCCTTCTCTATTTCAAATAAACAAATAATTGCCTGTTATTCCACTCTTTAGCATATATCAGAAGGAATTTAAGCTGACATACAATTCAGTTACTTACATGACCATATTTTTTTGTAGAATTTCTCACAATAGTTAAGCAGTAGTCCGTTTAAATGCTGTAAACTGATAACTGTCTAAAAAATGCACAGACACACAAGTTTCAAATAATAGAATTATGATCCTTGGAGGAAATTGGATGGATCCAGCAATCATTATGATATGTGAGCTAAAATAAGTTCAGAAACATTCTTTGTATATAAAATCTCTACCTAATGAAATAATGAATTAATTGACTGGAGGAGCCAATGTGACATTGGGGCTAGGAGATATTTAATCCAAATACAGCATACACAGGTATGCCAATAGCAAAACAACTCCCTGCTCCACAAATTGTTTAAAATGGGAGGTTGAGAGAGAAATGTAAAAAAAAAAAGAGTAATAGGCATAATTTGGTCCAAATGCAAAGTTGAAAGTGACATAATGAAACCACTAATAAAGTAATAAAGTAACTCTTGAATGCTAATAATGCAAAATAAGATAAACATATAAAAATGTGTTATAGCATGATGAGCTGTTGATTTTTTAGTTGTCTGGGCCTATATAATACCAGCTAAGACATTGTTTAATAAAGTAATAAAGTACTACTTTTAATATTTACCTTTATTAATTCACACGTGTGTGTGTGTGTGTGTGTGTGTGTGTGTGTGTGTGCGCGCGCGCGCGCGTGCGTGTGTTCTGGGGAGTGACCTAAGGACCTGCCACTGACTTTGAACTTCCTTTGCTCAAAGGTAGTGCTCTATCACTTGACACAGAACACCACTTCCTGTCTTTTCTGAGAAGTTTATTGGAGACAGACTCGTAGATCTTCTGGCCCAAGCTCGCTTAGAACTACAATCCTCAGAACTCAGTCTCCTGAGTAGCTAGGATTATAAGCATGAGCCACAAACACCCAGCTACTCATTCAGTTATCTATGCAACAACACATGTATAAACATGAACGTGTTAAAATTCCAACCAAATCTTAGTGTGTAACAGGAGTAAATCTACCAAAGGTAAATAGTTGTTTTTGTTAATCCACCATAAAGCACTTTCAGTGCCTCTGAAACTTGAAAAAGCATTTACAGGCTACAAACATAATTGTCCTTCACATTTTTATAGCAAATATTATATTGTTTATTTTTAAACCCCTATAAGAAGTCCATCTACTGTATTTACTAAAATAGCTGTAGATGCAGCATAAAAAGGCACAAAATTTAAGCAAAATGAAAATCATTTATTTTAGAGTTTAATTTTCAGTTTGCAAAGATTAACAAAAGCTGCTGATTTTAATGTTTATAATAATGCTATAATTAGACAAATATGGTCATTTTAAATTTATGCACACATTAGCGGTCATAATATATTAATTTGCAAGTCCTTCCTGTGAAACACAGACAAAAAGATAGAAAGCAATTATATTTGTGTTAGACATAATTACAGAATTCTGTCAAGTTTCAGAACTTCCTTTCCTTCTCTTTAAAATTACTTAGTGAAGGGGCCTGGAGTTTGACCTAGTGGTAGAGTGCTTGCCTGGCATGCACTGGTTCAATTCCTCGGTACCACATATATAGAAAAGCCAGAAATGGTGCTATGTCTCAAGTGGCAGTGCTCTAGCCTTGAGAAAGTCAAAGGACAGTGCTCAGGCCCTGAGTTCAAGACCCAGGACTGGCACAAATAATTACTTAGTGAAAAATTTTAACAAACAGTAGCCAGAAAAGTTTGTTAAGAGTAGTAGGGTTCAAGCCTAGTGGGGTGGCTCAAGCCTGTAATCCTAGCTACTCAGGAGATCTGAGAATCGAGGTTCAAAGCCAGCTCAGGCACTAAAGAACATGAGACTCCTATCTCCAGTTAAGCACTAGAAAACTGAAAGTGGTGCTATGGCTCAAGGGCTAGGGCAGTAGCCTTGAGCTGAAGAGCTCAGGGACAATGCCCAGGCCCAGAGTTCAAGTCCCACGATCAAGAAAAAACAAACAGAAAAAAGAGTAGTAGGGTGCAATAATTTCCACAGGGAGTACTGATAAACTTTAGCAGAAATCATTTATCCTTCCATCCATACACTATATGTCTATCCATCTACTAAAATGACAGAACTTGAGTCAAATTTAGCAGCCATTCATCAATCTAATATCTACTGAAACAACAGTAATAGACATTGGTTTTAAAAATTATCAAGAAAGTCATTGTATAGTGTTTGCCTGGTTTGCATTGAAATTGCTAGAGACTCTAGGTGAATGATTCCACTCTGCAAAAAAGCCACCTCATATTCTTCTTCACAGATATTAATGATCTTATTTGCAGAATTTGGAAATAGTCCTATTGTTCTTCATCTCTCCTTGGCAGCTATTTTTTCTTGCTGTAGTACTTGTCTTTCAAATGGCCTCCCTAAATATCTATTCGTTATGTTGCTTTCCTATATATGCATTTTTCTTTCAAGGGCTTCAATTAGTCCTGAAACCATGAAGCTGGCCTAGCATCTGGTATTCTGCATTTTCTTATATCCCTCAATAACCTTTCAACAGTTTTTTTTTAACTACAAGGACATTAAAATGCAGTAAAAAAATATATATCCTAAGTTTATAGTTCCATAGTGAACTTGCATGCACATATTTTGTAATAAAATAATATAAAGTAATTGTACAAAGGACTTTCATTGTGGCATTTATACATGCATATAATGTATTTTAATAAAATTTATACTTAATACTGTTCTTTCTTTTACTTTTGTGCCAGTCCAGGTGGCTTAATAAGTCATTCCAGCCTGGCACAGTGGCTCACGCATGCAATCCTAGAGACTCCAGGCTGAGATTTGAGGATCAAGGTTCAGAGCCAGCCCAGGCACAAAAGGACAGGAGACTAATTATTTTCTAATTAATTAATTTCTAGAAAATGAATTAATTTCTAGACTAATTAATTTCTAGAAAACAGGAAGTGGGTCTTGGTTCAAAGGGAGGGAGGTAGACTTGATCTGAAGAGTTCATGGACAATGCCCAGGCCCAGGGGTAGGGTGGTAACCTTGAGCTGAAGAGCTCAGACACAGTGTCCAGGCCAAGTTCAAGCCCCATGACTCACACAAAACAGTCATTTTCATGAATAAATTATGTATATATACAAAATTATATACATATATGTATATGAATACATATTTATGTATATATTCCCACCATATTTAGCCCCCATAACCATCTCCTTTCCTCCTTACTATACCATTGAAGAGGAACAGTTTTACTTGAACAATCATGTCTTATTATTGTTATTATTTTATATCTATAATTAATATCTGAGGGAAAATTATCACATTTGGTCTTCTGAGATTGCCTTTTCTCTCAGCAAGATCGTCTTCAATGCCTTCCAGTGCATTTTCCTACACAAAACATAATTTCATTCTTATTTATTGTGGAAGTAAAACTAAAACACATACATTCCATATATATTCCATGTGTTTAAAAATGTCCCTTATCATGGACCCTGACCAAGGTCAGGATTTTGCCTGACCTTGCTATTTATTTTCATGTACTTGAAACAGTATACAGGTTTCAGGATCTTTCATTCATCATGAAGTTTTGGAGATTCATTTCAATTTTATACTTTTCATTGACCTCTAAAGGAAGGTTTGAGAGAATAGAAAGTTTGTCTGAAGTCACATTTATTTCAGTGACATTGTAAATATGTAAGAAACAATTTTCTCAATTTCCAGTGGGAAAAAATATTTGTTCCATAAACTCCACTAACAATATCTGTCAAACTGAAAGTCTGATCAGAGACACTGGATGTTCTTCTAAGAGCAATTTCCAAAACCTTAGCTTTGAATTCTTGTTTCTTAATAATAATGAGGCATGTCCTCTTAGTAAATTGAGCCCCTGATTTATGAAATCAAGGTTCATTTAGCCAAGTACTACAACTTTCTACAGTGTTATTTTATTGCTGTCTCTAAGAGAGTAAAGAACTGATTTAAACATCTTTCATGCCATGGAGCTTTCCAAGTGCAGCCAAATCATGCAGATAGTTATCTCTGACTTAACTGAAAATATGGACAATGCATGAATGTAACAGTTGAGAATTAAATAAATGCATAAATCGCATCAACTCAGGTATACCTTAGAATGTGAGGAGGGAGGGTTTCTAAAACATCCTAGATAAATCTCTGAAGCATTTTTATTACCTGATTTGGATAAGACAAAATATCCATCCTTATACCATGTACTCCAAGAATATCATAACACCTTGTTCTTAGTAAAATCATTTGCAAGTGAAGCATTTGGAGATTGTGTCTGTGAGAAAGAGACTAATGTTCCATTCTGCCAGATAGGATTTACACTCATCCTTGACAGCCATCTGAGAGGATGTTTCAATCCTCTGGACAATAAACAACTCTCCTTCTTGCTGGATGTGTTACAATGCTTCAAATAATTGTGTGTTGCCTAGTTAAAGGGGTTCTTCTATTTCCACTAAAAAAAATGGAAGGGGTAAGATTAAAAAGAGAAAGGTCAGGGTAAGACTGGAATTTAGGAGTCAGAGTCACTTAACACAGATCAAGAAGGCCTTGATCTTCAGAAGGACTAGCACACTTTGAGAGATGATTTGGAGTGGGTGTGAGGTTCTTAGGGCAGGATTCTGAAATGTAGAAACACTCACAGCATGATCCTTTAACTAATTTTCCAGAATTGATTTTTAGAAAGAAAAATATTTTGTCTAGGAAAGATGCATCACCCCATCAATGGAAAAATTGGGAGCTGTCGGGGAAATTACTCAGTCCATTCAAATTTGGAGATAAAATTAAGGAAGCTAGTATGTCACAGAGAACATTACAACTCTGGTTTAACTCCTTGTCAATCTAAGTCCAACGTTTTCTTCTATTTCCCCCTACATTTCTCCCTTTAAGATCAGAGCTGTGTCCTCTGCATGGTAAATACTTCTGCAGTAGTAGTTAAAATGCCATTGATGCTGTGCTGAGACAGCTCTGGAAATTTAAATGAATGGTGTTTGGTGATCTCAGTTTAGTCTCCAGTAAATGTCTACATCACAAAACCACAACACTTAATTGTAGGTGATTGATTATCTCTGCTCGGCTTAAACTCAGGTTTGAATCAGCGAAGGCACTTTATTACCCTCCCTTCCTGTGAGGGTGGTCCAGCCAGGTCAAAGTCGAGGTCAATAATGGGACAGGAAGGTATTGGCTTTAACCAAAATCACTTCTCCTTTCTGCCAAGCAAAGAGTCAGCCTTCTCCAAGACCCTGTTTGCATAAAGCATTGTCTTTAGCATTAATAGCAAGCAGCAACAATAAACACAGATAGCATATTGGATCCAACAAAAATCTTTCCATTACTGAGGTTTAGTTCATTTCTTAACCTTCCAAGGAAAATGTTAAAATGATTAAATTATCGAAGTCTTTAGTATCTTGAAAACTATGTGAATTGCTTGACTAATAACAAATCAAATACTAAATCAAAGTTATAAATTTAAGCAGCGATGTTTAATTGAAAAGCTTTCAAGTACATGTAACAGATCCAGGTTTAAGTTTATGCAATAGTACACTTGGAAATAATAATAAAAAGATCATAGTTTGCAGATGGAATTTTGTATTCAGAGTTACAATGCAAAATCAAATCATTTATATACTGATTTAAAATTTTGAGTTACCAAAAGCCATATAATGAGTGATTGTTATCCTTAATGTACTATGTTATCTCTCATCTCTTTTGCTGTCCCTAGGTTGTCTCATATTGTTACAGTATTTCACCTTGTTATCTGATATATTGTATATATATGTATATATATATATATGTTTTAGGTAATTTGAAATCGGTTAGGGAAGGGGGTAAGACAAGATGAGGGGCGAGGTGGGGGTAGGGAAATGGGGACCAAGACATGAGAAAGGGTATCAATGTTTGTGAAGTAATGCGCCATCTATCTGGTGAATATAATGTAACCATTCTATCAAGTATAATAAATATATGGAAAAAATAAAAATAAATATTAAAAAATTTAAAAAAGAAAGATAGTTGGGGTGGGGTGTGGAAAGAGGATGAATAACTTTGGATGTTCCAAAACCCCTGGTGGTAACTGTGAAAGACCACAATTAATTGTATATTTAAACCACTAGCACAACAATGTTCATTGCAGTACTATTTACCATACCAAAGATATGGAACCAACCCAGATGACGCTCAGTTGATGAGTCCATCAGCAAGATGTGGTATTTATACACAATGGAATTCTATGTTGCTGTCCTTATTTCTGGACGATTGGGTAAATACAAAGAGGGAGTATAGAATCCCATTGTGTATGTATACCAACCACATTTTCTTGATCCATTCATCTAGAAAGGGACATCAGGGTTGATTCCATATCTTAGCTATGGTAAATAATGCTACAATGATGGTTTACTAGTGTACTGTTTGCAGTTATCCCTCCCTCCCTCCCTCTCTCCTGCCCTCCTTCCCTTTCTGACTCTCTCCTTTCTATTACCCACTTTGGTTTAGTCTCTGTTGTCACTGTTTTTGATTTCTGTGCCCTTTGTCTTGTATGTAAGTTTATCTGGTTTGAGAAAGGGAAGGGTAATCACAGAAATGGTGAGATAAAGTGTGAACTAATGCAACAGCGATGCTCACTAGACACTCTTTTGGAAATGAACTTTACAACATGTGGGGGAGGAAGGAGAGTGGAAGAAGATGAGATGGGGTAATACTGTTCAAAAGAAATGTATTTACTAGCTTTCTTATGTAACAATAAATCAAATTTAAAAAAAGCAAGATCTTAGCACCCAGTACAGCTTATCATTAACACAGTTTAACATGGGCAGTCAATGTATATTACTAAGATAAACAAAATGAATCAACCATGCTTTGATTCTCTTGAGACATACAAAGATTAGTAAAAAATTGTATTTATCGTAAAAACACTTACCACAAATGTTTTACAAAGTGTACTTGACTTTTCCCTCATCATTTTGTGTGTATACAAAATGTGGAATCTTATGTATTTAAAAATTAGGATTATACTTGTGTTTAATTTTTATGTTTATATATACATATATATTTGCACATATACTTATACATCTATATATGTGTATATAAAACCTCATTTTATAATTTCTTGTCTGATTATTATTCAAGAGTCTGTCTTGTGACTTTCAAGAAATTATCTGTATTGTGCCAGGAGTTTGGCCTAGTGGTAGAGTGCTTGCCTAGTATGCATGAAGACCCGGGTTCAATTCCTCAGTACCACATACATAGAAATAAAAAGGTGGACGTGGTGCTGAGTCTCAAATGGTACAGTAGCCTTGAGAAAGTTTAAGGACAGTGCTCAGGCCTGGAGCTCAGGCCGGGAACTCAAGCCCAAGACTGGCAAAAAAAAAAAAAAAAGATATCCCAGAAAAGAAAAATGGTTAAAGAGCCTCTAAGGAAGAAATTATCTGTGTTATGGTTTATATAAGATTAAAATTGATAAAAAAAAACTAGTATAGTTGCACATTTTTAACATATTATGAATTCCTAACATATTAGCCACTAATTTTTCAGAGTGCAAAGTATAATTTTCAATACTTTGAGAAGTATAATACTAGATACAAAATATTTAATTACCTTCTAACTTCCTTGGCTTTTATAGTATCTTCATTTTTATATAAGACCTAAAGTAAGAGTGATGTAGTGGAAGACAAGTTGTCTTTCCTACAACTAAATATTAACTATCTCAGGTATTTACCCTCTTTTCCTTTTGCTTGGAACATATTATTCCTTTATTCCTTTTCGAGTTGACTCATCATTTAGATGACAAGTGTTTCTTTCTCATGGATGTCTTCCACAATCACAGAATTGTGTCCTGTGTTCTAGTCTTCCCACGTTCTTTGAATAAGCAAATAGGTTTTTGGGAGATTCGTAAGCTACCAACACTTGGCCGTGCTGATTGCATCCATCAGGCATTGCCAGGCCTCACCCCTGACTCTTCAGATCCTATCATAATGCTTGACACATATGAGATCTATTATAGATATTGCTTAATGGGGTAAAAGAATCTATGGATGACTAATAAATCTTCCTCAAATGTTTCTTCATTAACTTAGGAATCAAATCTAAGTTCAAAAGTCATTTACTGAATAAAACTTGCTTAGCTGAATTTTCTTGTTTTTTCATATGTATTTATATGAAAAATCAGTTAGTATAGCAGAGGAAAACTAACCTTCATATGTTGTTTATTTCATTTTATCTCTAGTGAGTGGATGATAGCTTATTTTCAGTTATAGCTTCCTGAATGTAACAAAATAAAAAAACAAACTAATCTGTCATAGGCTTTCTATGTAAAATTAGATGAAGTAACCCCCACTGAAATTCAATTTTGCTCACTTAGAAGACTTAAACATGTTTAAAGAAGGTTTGTCATGAGAAAGGGAAGGGTATCAATGTTTGTGAAGTTATGCACCTTCTATCTGGTGAATATAATGTAACCCTTCTATTAATTACAATAAAAAATATTTTTAAAAAGAAGGTTAGGAAGGAAATTGTCTTGCAATCAGATACATGGTATTTACCTTAATGTATAAGATAAACAAAAGGTAAAGATACAAATTTAAATTTTATTTATGCAAATTATGAATAAAGAATGAAGACATAAGACAAATTCATGAGATTTAATTTTTTTTACCTACCTTGGATGAACCTGAGCATCAATGAGCCTAGTATTCTACAGACAAATCCCTAGGATTCTCTAAATAGATTCTCTCATTTTTATTCAACTCTTAAGTCTGAAGCTCTCTTCTCTCCTCTGTTTTGAGTAGCCCTTTTGAAACAGATGAGTTATAGTTCCGCAAATGTGCTACACTGTACAATGTCTCTACAAAGCCGAGGAATTGTTCAAAGGTGATTTCTTTATTTTAAATTAATAATTGTTAGTGTTGACTCATAATGGTCCAGGAGTAACTTGCAATGACATTTATATGAAAATGTAGCTACATCTTTATGCTTGAATACATTCTAGTAAGATCACTAAAATGTTCATTCTGTCATGACTAAAGTATAATATCTTGTTGGAACCAAAGTACCACATGAAACTGTGTGTAATCTAATATTTACTCTGGAATCCTATTAATCTTTCAGTGTTAATAGGTGAATTTATTTTGTGCTGACTGCTCATTTTGGGAAATGCCATATTTTTAGAATCAGGAGATACCTGTCTGGATTTTCTGGTGGGTAATTTTTAATTCTGTTATGCCAGGAAATTGTTTTTACTTCCCATGTTTGTCCTCATATCACTCATCACATCTCGCACTTACAAATCACTTCTGACTCTGATAGGCTGACGCGATTAATCTTCATAGAAGTTGACACCGAGTACTGAGCAATAAAGAAAAGAGGAAACAGAGTGAATGCTACTCAGTCACATTGGGAGTGGGAAACAAGAAGAAAACAAGACTTCATGTTCAATTATGAAGAAGATTTGTCAGTTCTAAGGATGTTTTTGCCTTTGTTTCATTATTTATCTAGAAAAAATAACCCATATGCATATGCATACAATCTAGAATATATGCATAAGAGCATGTTCTATATAAGTATTTAAAATTTTAAATATACACAATTGACTATTTGTTTAAGGTGTACTTCATAGAAAAACCAACAGTAGTTTGTATGAATCAATTTCTTCCTTCAGGACCAATCTGAGACTTATAATAGAATTCCTTCACTTCTACTAACCCATAGGTCAATGTAAACACAAACAAAAGTAAAACCAGGTCTCAATCCTCAGATTTCTTTTGTGATTTTTTAAAAAGATTTTATTATAGGGGAAACGGAATCATTTCTTTGCATTTTGTTTTTTTTTTCTTAGCAATTTTTATGATCTATTTAAGCACAAATGAAAGGTATATGTGAGCCATCTATTCATTTTCTGTTTTATTGTAATTAATAGAAGGGTTACATTATATTCGCTAGATAGTGCATTACAAAACAATCATTGGTATCCCTTCTCATGTTTTCGTCCCCATTTCCTTCCCCCATCCCCTCCCCTCATCTTGTTTTTTCCCCCTTCCCTATCTTATTTCAAATAAACAAATAAACATATATACAATGTATCAGATAACGAAGTAAGATACAGTAACAATATAAGATAGCCAAGGGACAACACAAGAGTCAATCCTCAAATTATAGAAATCTTAGTACTCAAATGTAAAGGAGAGGAAAAAAAGAAGCAGAGTGGAGGTAGCAAAGAGAATTTAAATAGTTTTGACAGTGGTAACAAGAACAATTTCTGTAACATTTCTTCCAAGCTGGGTACACTTGGTTCTGCTGGCTATTTTAGCTTCAGCAATCAGGGTCTGGTAATATGGTAGGCACCTTTAAGACTGGTTAATTCATCTCTGCTTCCTACCAACAAATTTTCTTGAAGACTTATTTAAAACAAAAAGAAAAAAAACAGGAAGAAGTCAAGAAAGAGATTTTGAATGTTTGGGAAATGCATATGCTAAAGATGTTCTAAAATCATAATATACTATTTCCATTCTAATCAGATGACAAGGAAACAAAGACAAGAGCGTGGCTAGATGGGGACTGCTATGTCGACATGTAACATGACCTGTGTGTATCACTAGGTTCTGTGAGGATGAGTGAATTCAGCAATAAGGAAAGTCAAAGCAAAGACAAGAAATGAAAATTCAAAAGGTGTAAAGGAGGAAGCTGTGAAAGAGGGTGGCAGTCCCCACATTGTGAAAATGTGCAAAGAGGTATTCACAGATACAGTGAGACAGAAAGGTAGACAGCAAGAGATCCCTAAACAGAGAGAATCTTGTTTCTGTACTGTGATAGAGGTGGCAGGTGTGGTCAGGTGTCTGTTTCTGCCCTATGAGCTGAATTTGAGGCAAATTGTCTTCTCTGGAGCATTTCTAACATGAATATTTTTTTCCTATTTCTGTGAATGACCAGTACATATGGGCTGAACTTTATGGAGCACATTCAATATATAGTACCATTAATTAACTTACTCAACAAATATTTATTAGGCATGTATCAGGTTCCCAGGGGCTCAGAAAAGTGCTTGGGTAGGCTCTGAATGGTAAGGACAATTTCCTGCCCTCTGATGAACCTAAGCTCACCAGCACAAACTACGAGTAGCCTGGAGACCAAGGAGAAACGGGTCATGTTCTTGAATGTTCACTCATCTGGATATAGTATTTTATTACACAAATATATTATCATGACAAAAGTTTCATCTAGGATTCACAGCATAGTATGAGCTATCCTATTAGAGAAAAGAAAACTATTTCTGTATGCTTATATGTGGTTCTGGGATTTGAAGTTAAATTAAAAATCACTTTCTGTAGAACTGGGAATTCTATCCTGGTATGAATTACAGGGTGAAATTATAAAATGTGTATGAAAACACTGGTAGAAATGTATGGGAAGGCCATCCTCAACTTAAAAAGGGGGACTGACACAAACAACTTAATGGATCACTTGTCTTGAGAGACACCAAGGCTCTGAATGAGGAAGTTCATGAAACCCCACAGATTGAGTAATATATTGATAGGAAGTAAATCCATGTAATGCTCCTGAAATGTATAGAAGAGACATTCACATAAGTTCTTTTCTGTGAAACTGACAGCCCTTAATTATTGGATTCTGATAAATGCCTATTACTCTGAGACACATGATTCATTAAGGAAGACCTTTCAGCAATATAGATTATGATATCATGTCCATTTTAGAAATGTAAAACTGACAATGATAGAATCATTTACACAACTTAGCAATATAGATTATGATATCATGTCCATTTTAGAAATGTAAAACTGACAATGATAGAATCATTTACACAACTCAGGTAGCTTGGAAGTAACAAAGTCAACATTCAACTAAAAGTATGTTTATATTCATTAGACAGCCCATTGAAGTTCTGGTCAAGATAAGTTTACAAATTAATCTATTACAAACAAACATGTTAGGTACTGAAGCTTTACAGTTCCACACTGAAATAGAATCCTAAAACTACTCACAACTAGTGACTCTGTAGTAAACGTGCATATATAAAACTGCATTGTATTGAGTAGAGAACTATTACTCTGAAAATCTGTCATCTACAACAGTAGATTAACTTAAGAAGATTAATAGTAGATTAAGTTAGGAAAATTAAATCTTAACCTAAGAACAGTGCTTGCCAACTTCCAGCTTGGCAGATCATGGTGAAAGGATAATTTTTCATCTAAGCAAAATTAGACCAGTACTATTTTCTATGTCTTGTCAAGATCTTTTTTATGGTTAATAGCATTGCCTCACATTACTTAAAAGATTGATTAGAAATATTGACACCCAATAGCTTTCAAGAATTTTATACATTTTTTGGTATAGGTGACTACCCTAATCTTTACCAGAGTGAAACAGAAATGTCATCTTTTGAATGGAATTGCACATCATTTCTTTGAAAGAAAAACTTTTCTTGTCACTAAGCAACTGTAGATTTTCGAGTCTGAAGAAACAAAAATAGAGTAAATACATTTTACTATCTTTATGAAAATAGTTATCTTGCTGAATCAACTTAAAAGCAACATTATTATTAATCAAAGTAGGAAATGCTATCACAGAAATACTATGAAACCATTGGTTCATAAATGTGGTCATCTTCTACAACTTTGCCTTTGTGGCACTGCTAAAAGTCAAATTTGAAAGGCTTTAATATTGCAATCTGTTCTGACCCAGAAGTCCAGTAAACATGCAAAGATCATGTGATGGAAGGTAACATTTACTCAAGCCTAGGATTGTATTTCACTCACTCATCCTTAAGACTATTTATTTATTTATTTATTGTGGTTTCTACGGTTTGAACTAGGCCTGGGCACTGTCCCTGAACTCTTCAGCTCAAGACTACCACCCTACCCCTGCCCGGGCTTTGTCTCTGAGCTCTTCAGCTCAAGGCTACTTCCCTACCCTTGAGCCAAGCGCCACTTCCCATTTTCTGGAGGTTAATTGGAGATAAGAGTCTCAGGTTCTTTTGTGCCTGGGCTGGCTTTGAACCTTGATCCTCAGATCTCTGTCTCCTGAGTAGCTAGTATTACAGGCATGAACCACCACAGCCCAGCTTTCATTAAGAAATTTTTATCATAAAAATGATTTTTTTGGTCGGTGGTGGGGCTTGAATTCTGAGCCAGGGCACTGTCCTGAGCTCTGCAGCTCAAGTCTACTGCCCTACCCCTGGAGCCACAACGCTACTTATAATGCTAGTGTTTTCTTTTATTTAAATATCATTCTTTGGTTAAATTTCTTCAAAATTGATTATTCAAACTTTAGGCAATGCAGCAAAATTTATAAGCTGAGTTTTCACATTTCAAAATCATGTAACATATTTTTTTAAATACACGTTTAGCACTTGGCTTTAAAAGAATTTAAAACTGATTTAGCATGTGACTCAGATTTTAATCTTGTTATGAAGATTTATACTCTCAGGTTCAGAAGTAGGATTTAATTCGTTAAATACTGTTTTTTATAGTTGAAGACAAAGTTTCTCCTATATTTGGTTTGAAAAAAACTAATTTGGGGGTTTTCAAAATAGTAGGTATAAAATATATCTTACAATATGGATCAAACTTCATAATAGGATGTTTCATTGACACTGCTTGGATTTTATTGAGCTATTTGGTTATATACTGTTAGCCTAAAATACCCTGTATAGTGCAAACAATGTGATTTGTTCTAGAAAATTCCAAT
Source organism: Megascapheus bottae (assembly GCF_031878675.1). Taxonomy (NCBI): domain Eukaryota; kingdom Metazoa; phylum Chordata; class Mammalia; order Rodentia; family Geomyidae; genus Megascapheus; species Megascapheus bottae. The sequence continues at coordinate 57,724,528 of NC_143512.1, read as the reverse complement.
ACATGGTGCCATGAGGAGATAAGATGAATATAAAATGTGACATCATTGTGGGGGGAAAAAATCCCTTCCATCACAGCATATGGATGGCAAGTAGCAGAGTATGTTAGCAAAGCATTGGTGGGAATTCTTGCATGGACAGTTTGGAAGTTAAGGCTTCCTACACACAAGATTGCAAACAAGTCTTTCTTTTGTTAAAGTAATCATATCTTTTCACAGATTTTTGCATTTGGAAACTATTTCTAGGCATATACATTCAACACATTTTAGGGCTTTAGTTGTATGTATCATTAATTGACAGGTTCTCCAAATAATAAGTCAATAAAACTCCATTTACAAAACATAAGGAAATGATTGTATATTTACTTTCATGTATATTGACTTTCATTCCTAATATCTCTCAAGTTTTAAAATATAAGATGTTGGGACTATATAATATATTACATATTATGTATTATATATTATACATGCATATACACATATATAATATACTAACCTAGAAGCATAGGCCATGCTTTCATTCAAACCTGTAAAAGCATGTAAACATTTGTATATTTGCTCAAGCTGAGTAATGTAGGGTTATGTGTCCAATGATTTACAACTTCTTTTTTAACCTCTGACTCTTAATAGTATCTATAAGTCTTCCATAAAGTAAGAGTTTACTATAAAGTAGCATTATGCTGGGCTTTCAAACAACAAATAAAAGAAAGAAGTTGTGATGTGAGGCAGGAAAGATCAAGTACTGATTTCATTCTGCATTTTAGAGCCTGTTTGAGAATGTGATTTCCACCACTTAGCAATTCTGAAATTCTGGAATGTCTACCCAAAACACTCAGAATAAAAAAAAACCCAGGATAATTTAAGATTTTTATCATCTTTAGAGAGGTTATTGTCAATGCATTCCTGCAAAGAAAAGCTGATTATCTAAGAATTCAAAGAATGGCTAAAAGCAGGAGCAAATCCAAATGCTTATCTTGCTACTTGTTCATGTTGTTGACTTTCAGCTTGGTCTCTCCCTCTTTTTTTTTTGGTGGGTCATGGGGCTTGAACTAGGCCTTGGGCGCTGTCCCTGAGCTCTTCAGCTCAAGGCTACCACCCTACCATGGAGGCAGCTTAGTCTTTCTTCTCTGACATGATTAGGCAGAATGACACCCTGTAGTAGGGTAGAGTGAGCTTCTTTCAAACAAATCAGTCACATGGATTGTAAAACAGACTAGCAGAATCTCCAGTAATATTTCAAGATATATATATATATATATGCATATATATGCCAAAGATTTTCACCATGATTCTCAATCCTTGATATAGGATTTGTTTACTGTATGATTTTCCCAGAATGTTTTGTATTTTCGAAACATACAACCCCAAGGAAATTTAAAAAAATGTATTTTCATCTTTCTAAAAACTTACCAAAACCCAACAATAAATGTACAACAAAATTGGTGCATGATTATTTTATATGGAAACATCTCAAATGTCCTTCAGTATATGATTTAAAAAATGAGATTAAGGGGCCAGGAGTTTGGCATAGTGGTAGAGTGCTTGCCTAGCATGCATGAAGACCTGGGTTTGATTCCTTGGTACCACATACATAGCAAAAAGCCAGAAGTGGTGCTGTGGCTCAAGTGGTAGAGCCCTAGCCTTGAGAAAATCCAGAGACAGTGCTCAGGCCCTGAGCTCAAGCCCAGGACTTGCAAAAAAAAAAAAAAATGAGATTAAGCATTTAGAGATTAAGGAAGCATCAATTATATAACCCATTTTCATTACAATCCTAACAATTATACTTGTTTACTATTGTGAGGAGTTTCTTTTTTATACTTAATGTATCTATATGAGAAAGTGAAAGAAAAATAAATGGATACAATTATACAATGCACTACAAACTATAAATCGATTCTATGGTTAAAATTTTATTTTGTGGGACCGGGAGTTTGGCCTAGTGGTTAAAGTGCTTGCCTAGCATGCATGAAGACCTGGGTTCGATTCCTCGGTACCACATACATAGAAAAAAAGCCGGAAGTGGTGCTGAGGCTCAAGTGGTAGCGCTCTAGCCTTGAGAAAGTCCAAGGACAGTGCTCAGGCCCTGAGCTCAAGCCCAGGACTGGCAAAAAAACAAAAAAAAATTATTTTGTGAATTACTCTTCAGGCTTTGGTAAGACTTTGGGAATGGTGACATTGAAATTTATATGAAATCTTTGTTTCACATTCTCTCTTAAGGAAAGAAGCTAGATATATGGAAAATCTAGATTTCAATAGTATAATTTTTATGAACTATTAAGGCTGAGTAGATAATTGGAGAAGTATAGCTATGTTTTTGTAAAAATATCTCTTTGTGTTTCTTAAGATTTTTTAAAATTTAATTTTATTTTGAGAGTGATGGACAGAGGAGTTACATTTACATATGTGAGGTAGTGAGATATTTCTTCTTGACCACTGTTATCCCCTCCCACATGTTTCCTCCAATTTCTCTCCCTCCATTACCTACACCTCTCCCACCAAGATCTTCTTATTGTTTTAAAACTACAACATCTATAGGTCTCTGATTTTTTTTAAATTAAAAACTCATCTTTTTCTGGAAGATTTTTAATCATTATCCATTTGAGTAGTTTCTTTCTCCAGTTATTTTTTTCTTGCAAGAAATTGTTTTAAGTTGTCCATAAATCTCTTTACAGATTATAAATGTTTTCGATTTTCCCCATGGTCGGTAGACTTCAGTAGACTTCTGTAACTGGCAAATATAAGGACAACTTCAAAGTCTCATTGTATTTTGAGGCCTTCAGAACTTCCAAATATTCAGATTTACTCCCATTTACTTGCGTTTATTTTGTGTGGTCCCAGAACATGAAGGTTTAGAAGAAGTCAGAAACTTGGACTTTATCTAATCCAGTCTTCCATGGTCACTACAGTTTCAGTCTTCTGTTTATGACTCTTGATTTTGATTGTCCCAATTATTAGTAAGATCTTTTCATTGTAAGATTTTTTTCATTGTTTCTTTAAAATTTATCAGTGAAAAGCATTTTACTCTTTTGATCCAGAAATCTTGAATGCATATGTATGTGTGTGCATGTGTGCTTGTCTGTATGTGTGGTGTGTGTGCATGTGGATGCGAGTGTGTATGTGTGTGTACACATGTGTGTGTGATGATAAAGGGCTTGATCTACAGCAACTCCTTCCTTCAGAATAGTGAACAGTATCTCCAATATAAGATTGAGAAAAATTTCAAAGATTGAGAAAAGTACACTACAGGCCCAAAGACATAGAACATAATTTTCCATTTCAAAGAAACGTCATATTTTTTGAATTATAACAGTTATTGTGAGAGGTTTTCAATTAATAATTTTTGATGAATGATTATGCAAATGAAGATAACTAGAACATTGTGCACTGCTGTAGAGTAGTTATCTTCAAAGATTCATCAATATTTGCTCATGATAGGAAATCCCATTCATCAGGTATCTATCTAATAAGTATGTTAAATTGATTGTATTTGCCAAAGTATCTCTAAAACTTACCTAATACAATATCTCTTTCTGTTCCTGTATTTGTTAACAAATAGTTTCAGCAAAAGGTTGGGGAATGCAGTAGCTATTATTAGAAAGGAAATGAATATCCCTGACCTCCTCAAAGAACATTAACAAAGCCTTCTCATAGGTAATTGCAATTGCATTGAGACATTTTAGCAGAACAGAAGTCTAATGTTCCAATGAGGAAATATAAAGAAAGACTTTCAGAATAAGTGAATAAAATAGCAAAAGATTTGAATGAGAAAAGAATTTGTAAATATGACTGGAGGATTACATATTTGTTTTGATGTGGGAGACAGCTTCAGAAGGCATTATAAATGTTGGCAGAACCAACAGAAACTTGTGTTATGTCATCCTAAGAGGTTTGCATTTTATTGTTTCCAAGACAACAGTATCATTAAGGGATTTTAAGAGAGACAAGATAGGATCAAACTCAGGATTTCTAGGACAGGCTCTTAGTACAATACAGAGGTGATTTTGAAATGAAAAGTTAACTTCAATGCCTGGTAGGATGTTAAGGTTTTCATTCACAGGTGGGAGAAGGAATCCATGTACAAGTGGAGATTCAAATACAAAGGACTCAATGGAACTCACAATGTGTGAGTTAGAAATAACCTTATAGTTGATAAAGAGTACTAAGGCAATGCAAACAGATTATTTAATTTAAATTGCATTTTAAGTAGAATTTTTTTGGATTCTCTGTTTTAAAAAATGACACCTATTTGCCCAATCTCTAAGAAATTCTTCAGTTCTGTTGCAGATACCTTTTTGAGATGTCTCTTAAATTGTCTGAAAGTGGCCATCCTTAAGCTCTGACATTCTAAAAGACGTCTGCATAGCTCAATTTGTACCTTGCTGACAGTTTCCTCTAATACATTGACAGGGATTTACAATTGCACCCAGGATTGTGAACCTGTTTACTTTCACCAAATTCACAGTCACATTACTAAAACAATATTTAATTGCTTCTTCCTTTCAATCCAATCAAAACTTCCAGGTATATATATATTTTTTGACAGAGGAAAAGGAAAGTGTTTTGAGCAAGAAATTTTAACATGCAGCTTTTGTAGTAACGGATGTTTGATCAATTTCTAGCAACTGAAAACTTCATTTGTTGCCTACAGGGTTATGCTAAGGAAAACAAAATCAACATCCAAGCTGCAGAATTCATGCAAACAATAGAGAAACCCAACATTGCTGGAAGGGGAAATTTGAGTCTGTAATCTGTTAGACTTTACGCACTGATAAGCGATAAGATTCTTTGCTGCAGTTTGAAAAGAATACAGTGAACACAATTCTAGACAAACCTGCCTCAGGCTTCACATCACACTTCAGTGCTTTGTAAGGAAAAAGAATGGTAGTTCTGGAAACATTGGGAACTACTTTTATTTTTCTACCATTAAAGCTAAAATGTCAAGTAAAATCTATCAACAGCTAGTAAGCCTTCTTTTGTCTAACCTATATTCCTTGTAATGTATTTGTGGCAAGTTTTTCTTTAAATAAGGCTATATTTGAAAACTCTTATTAAAGCGTTTTTTATTTTTTAACACATTATCACTTGCATAAAGAAAAATACAAAGGTAGTAAAATGAGTAGCATTTGTAAGTAAATCGGAGTTAAAATTCATTTCTACAATGGAATAGCTAATAGTTATGTAATTGTTCCATTTGGCCACCATACATTATTGCCACTGAGTTTTCCTGTAGGAGCCCCCGACCCCTGAGGAATAGAGATTACGACAGGATCTTTTGTTAGGTTCAGTGAAGATCTTACTGACTAAGAGATGAATTAGCCTAGTTTTCAAACATAAAACATTCTACCAGGGTGGGGAGTTTGGACTAGAGGTAGAGTGCTTGCCTAGCATGCACGAAAACCTGGGTTCAATTCTTCAGTACCACATACACAGAAAGTGGTGCTGTGGCTCATGTGGTAGAGCCCTAGTCTTGAGATAGAGCCCAAGGACAGTGCTCAGGTCCTGAGTTCAAGACCCAGGACTGGCAAAAAAATTCTATGAGTGCTGAAGCCCAGTCTATCTGCAACTATACATTACAGTATTTATTTAAAAATTACTCTACCCAAAGAAATGAAAATTATCATAATTTAAAGATATTTTCACACTACTTACAATAGACAAGGTATAGGATTAGTCTAGGAGCCTTTCCACAGATAAATGAATACACACAGTAAGAACTATGATTTAGCCATAAGAAAGGATAAAACAAGTATTATTTGTACAAAAATGATGGAATCTGGCATTCAACATACTAAGCAACATATACTAGACACAGAAAACAAATATCACATTATTTCTCCCATACGTGGACTCTCATGTATATATACATCTATATGTATATATACACATAGGTGTGTGTATGTGTCTGCATATATATGCAAGAATGCTTAAAATAGAATGGAAGGAATCAAAATACATTATATGCTTGTATAGGAATATCACAATGCAACCACTTGCTTTGTACAATTAATATAAGATATGACAATTTAAGATAAATAAAATCACAATGAAAATAAAAAGAAAGATTAATTTTACATATTAATTGACATATTCTTGTCCATAATACTAAAGTAATATAATTGCCCTTAAATTAGGAATGATTTGAAGTTAGAGAACAAATTTTTTTGTTTTTGATTCAGAGACACATTTTCTTTCCTTCTTATAATCATATGTATATAAAATTTCCTTACAATGTATAATTACATGAATATAAAATAAATTAAACAAATGGGTTGCGTTGGAGAAACATAGAACTAAAGTTTTTGATTGCCTCTTTTCTTTGTACATATTGGGCATTGACAGGTTTTAGCTAAGAAATGGTGCAATCAAATTTTCATTAAAAAATTAAGTGAACAATAAAAAATGTACCCATTACCTGACTTATATAACTGTAACCCCTTTGTATATCACCCTTACAATAAAACAAAATTATATATAAAACATCAAAACATAAGTTTAAGTATGGTTTGGAAGCTAACTGAAGATGAAGACTAAGAGTGAATACTTTAGGAAAAATTACAAAGCAAAGCCATCTTTAAAAAGTGGGAAATGAACCCCACCAATTGGTAATATCAGCACTTAAAAATCATATTGGAATTAAAAGCACAATTTCTTCTTAACATTACTATCCTACGGTGATTTTACAAAAAAGTTTCAATTCAATATGTCAGTTTGTGAGTACAATGCACCTGGATAAATGTAACCATCATTCTTCACTATCACCAGTGATATGTAAAGATTTAATGAAGTATTTCTTTTCCAATTTTTTTCTTTGCCAGTCGTGGGGCTTGAACTGAGGGCCTAAGCACTGTCCTTGGACTTTCTCAAGGCTAGGACTCTACCACTTGAGCCACAACATCACTTCCAGCTCTTTTCTATGTATGTGGTACCGAGGAATGGAACCCAGGTCTTCGTGCATGCTAGGCAAGCACTCTATCACTAGGCCAAATTCCCAGCCATCTTTTTTAATTTAAAAAAATATATTTCTTTTTTACTGTCAGCTTAATATATATGGGGTTTACAGTTAAATTCATCACATAATGGGTACATTACTTTTTCAATCTTGATATCCCCTCTCATGTTTTTTTGTTTTTCATTTCTTTTATATATTTTATTGTAATTAATAGAAGGGTTACATTATATTCTCCAGATAGGAGGTGCATTACCTAACAAACATTTCTACCCCTTCTCATGTTTTTTTCTTCATTTCCCTCCCCCGACCTCTCCCAATCATCTTGATTCCCCTTTCCCTTTCCTATTTCAAATAAATGAATAAACTATATACAATATATCAGGTAACAAAGTCAGATACAGTAACTATATGAGATTAACCATAGTGGATTAATAAGAAAAAAACAATAACTTCACATAGTACATTAAGAACAAGAATCACACATATAAACCTCTTTTTTCCATAACCTAGAGTTCATTTCTTTTGGTCTCATTCTATATCACCATCTGTACAAGCTTTAAAAATTTTTTTATTTTATTGGGTTACAGTTATATTTGTCATGTAGTAGATGCATTACTTCTGGCACATTAAAGTATTTCTTGTTAACTATTATCCAGTGAATTATACTTTTGGATTGTAAATCATGAATTATGGAATAAAATGAGATTATTAGGGAATGCTTACATATAATTGAAAGCAAGTTCAATAAAGAGAAAGATCCTTGGGCCAGGAGTTTAGCCTAGTGGTAGAGTGCTTGCCTAGCATGCACGAAGACCTGGGTTCAATTCCTTGGTACCTACATAGAAAAAAAAAAAAAGAGCCGGAAGTGGTGCTGAGACTGAAGTGGTAGAGCCCTAACCTTGAGAAAGTCCAAGGACAGTACTCAGGCTCTGAGCTCAAGCCCAGGACTGGCAAAAAAAAAAAAAAAAAAAAAAAAAAAAAAAAAAAAGATCTCACTTTGTTACCTGATATATTGGATACATTTGTATTTGGTTATTTGAAATTGGATAGGGAAGGGGGGAAAACAAGATGAGGGGTGGGGGTGGGGGGGAGGGAAATGGGGACCAAGACATGTGAAAGGGTATCAATGTATGTGAATTAATGCTCCTTCTATCTGGCAAATATCATGTAACCCTTCTATTAATTACAATAAAAAATATATGAAAAACAATGAGTAAACTAAAAAAAAGTAAAAGTTCCTTTTAATTTAATCATAGATAAGTGACCCATACTTTCAGTTAATATATCACATGTTCTGTGTTCATAGCTGCCCAAGACATTATATTGCTTGAGCTTAAAAAAGTGAACCACCCCTTCTTGTTGCAATGAAATTCGTTTTGATGGATCATTGAAAATGTCTCCAACAGTACAAGAAGCATATCTGCATAAGCTTCCTGAAAGCATCTTTGGTAGCTTCTTTAGAATAAATTTTATATTAACTGTCAAGGGTATTTTCAAAACTCTCAGTACACAGTGATTACAATAGGAAAGCACAAAAAAAGACAGTCATTTTTCTTGTTCAATTTTATGATTCAGATGGGGTGTTTTTTGTGATTATTTTTTAAAAAATTGCAGGAGACAACCATTATTCCATTATTGCTCATCCTTAATTATAGATGAGATAAGATAGACACTATTCTTTTTGTGTTCTTAAACTGTGGCTATAGGAAACATGAAAATTTCTTCTCACTGTAGAAAACCTAAAACACTATCAATATAAGGACAAAGCTATAGACTCATATTTTTCCTTCCTTATATTAAATAAGTTCATAAAAGGTTAAGATAATTTTAAAATTATTTTAATTAAAAATTAAAAATATGAATTGAATTAAAGATCCAATTACCACTAGGGGGAAAAAAAGACAGATTTGTTGAGAATAAAGAAAAACAGAGGCAATTTTAGATTACCTTCCTATTAAGTTTGTTTTGCAAGTCCTAGGGCTTGAGCTCAGGCCCTGGGCACTGTCCTTGAACTTCTTTTGCTCAAGATTAACATTCTATCACTTGAGCCACAGCACCGCATCTGGCTTTTTCTGTTTATGTGGTATGGAGAAATCAAATCTAGGAGACATGGGCCCCAAGCATTTTCTCAGCCCATTTCTTTTTTCTTTTGAAGTTAATAAGCACAACTACAAAAAAAGAAAAAACAAGGCAGGGATTTTGGCCTAGTGGTAGGGTGCTTGCCTATCATACACAAAAAAAAAGCCTGAGTTTGATTCCTTAGTACCACATACATAGAAAAAAGCCGGAAGTGGTGCTGGGGCTCAAGTGGTAGAGCTCTAGCCTTGAAAAAGTCCAAGGACAATGCTCAGACCCTGATCTAAAGCCTAGGACTGGCAAAAAAAAAAAAAAAAAAAGAAAAACAAAATACAAAAAAGAAAATGCCTATCATACTTTTAAGATGCAAATCTTAACAAAGGTGGTAAAGGCCCAGCTTCAGAAGAAAATATAAGAAGAATCATGCTTGTTCAATTATTTACCACATGAGTAAAACAATATTATATTATTTATAAGGTAGATAACACATAGTAGCCACAAATAATTTAAAAATAGAATTTTAGTTTTGCAAGTTGCATTTAAGTATCAATATCTTTTACTTAGTCAGTGAGGTTCTAAGAAATTGATAATATTTAAATTGTAAAAGCAGAGGACTAAATGATAATTGCAAAGGGAACCTGTTGAGTGAATATCATTTAAAGATTTTCAAAGGCCTGAAGTTGTGATGATTGAAAGCGTTGACTGTGAGACTTATTAGTAGCAAATATGTATACATCACAGGCTAACACTGCACTTAGAGTCCTTATTATACCTACAACCTTCTGAACTTGATCTGTGTGGATCAAAGAAAAAAAAATAAAACAATGATCCAGTCTATTACTGGTTCCTTCCATCAAATAGCGAAATGATAAAATTACTGATTTCTTAATGATTTGTGCCTGAAATGAATCTAAACTTAAATATATTGTCTTTTTCTTAATTGGTGTTCAAAATATTTTCTGAACTGAATGGAATGTAAGGCTAATTAATTCAAACTGAAATATAAGCTTTCATTTTCTGCTGTGTAAAATGAGAAATTAAAGGATTGCTGGTAGGAGTTAATTGAGGATATCCAATTATTATGCCATAGATGTATTATGATTCTACTACCTCAGTAAATTTTTGTGTAAAATTATACTTTAAAAATTGAGCCAAATCTACAAATTCAATGCAATACCTTCATTATCCCAATGTCCTTCTTTAAAGAAATAGAAGAGGCAATCCAAAATTTTATATGGAATAATAAAGGACCTGTATAGCAAAAACAATTCTCAGCAGACAGAACAGTGCAAGAGGAATTCCAATACCAAACTTTCTACTCTATTACAGAGCTATAGTAACCAAAACAGCATGGTACTGGCACAAGAACAGGCCTGAGGACCAATCGAACAGAACTGAAGACTCAGAAATCAACCCACAGACCTATGGCCACCTAATCTTTGATAAGGGAGCAAAAAAGTAGAATGGAAGAAAGACAGACTCTTCAACAAGTGGTGCTGGCAGAATTGGTTAAGCACCTGCAAAAAAATGAAGTTGGATCCTTCTTTGTCACCCTGCACCAGGATTAACTCCAAATGGATTAAAAGACATCGAGGTAAACGCAGATACACTGAAAACTTTACCAGAAGGAATAGGAGATACAATAGGTCTTGATGGCACAGGTTGAAACTTTCTTAATGAAGATCCAGAAACAAATACCACAATTTGTTGATCCACTCATCACAATCGCCCCATTTGTTAGGAAATGGAAAGACTTAGAAAAAACCATATTAAGTGAAGTAAGCCAGACTCAAAGGAACTTAGGCTCAATGGTTTCCCTCATTTGTCATAATCAGTAGAAATCTTGGGCTCTACTAGTAGAGATGTGCAATAGAGCAAAACCTTGGTACATAAGGCCATGTAGTATGAAGCTAATTGAAAAGACCTCCAGGATATTGAAACAAAAGCCATATAATGAATGATTGTTTTCCTTAATGTACTATGTTATCTCTCATCTCTTTTGCTGTCCCTTGGTTATCTCATATTGTTACAGTATCTCACTTTGTTATCTGATATATTGGATTTGGTTATTTGAAATTGGATAGAGAAGGGGGGAAAACCAAGATGGGGGGGGAGGGGAAGGGTAATGGGGACCAAGACATGTGAAAGGGTATCAATATATGTGAATTAATGCACCTTCTATCTGGCAAATATCATGTAACCCTTTTATTAATTACAATAAAAATATATAAAAAAATAAAGACCCAGAAACACAACAAATCAAAGAAAGTCTGGATAAGTGGGCCTGCATTAATCTGCAGAGCTTTTGTATGGCAAAGGACATAGCTAGCAAACTAACTAGAAAGCCTACAGAGTGGGAGAAGATCTTCACTAACCATACAACGAACAAAGGCCTCATATCTAAAATATCAACAGCTCAAAAAATTGAATCACTCCAAAACCATCTCCAAAGAAACAACCATCCCATTAAAAGATGGGCCAAAGATTTAAAGAGAGTCTTCTCTGAAGAAGAAACAAAAATGGCCTATAGACACATGAAGAAATGTTCGACATATCTGGCCATAAAAGAAATGCAAATCAAAACAACTCTAAGATTCCACCTCACTCCAGTTGGAATGACCATGATCAAGAAATCTAATAACAGATGCTGGTGGGGATGTGGCCAGGAGGGATCACTACTACACTGTTGGTGGGAGTGCAAACTCGTTCAACCACTATGGAAAGCAGTATGGCAGTTCCTCAAAAGACTAAACATAGAACTCCCCTATGACCCAGCAATTCCACTATTTAGCATTTACCCAGTCATCAGAAATGAGGACATACTAAATTCACTAGCACAACCATGTTCATTGCAGCACTATTTACCATAGCAAAGATATGGAACCAGCCCAAATGCCCCTCAGTTGATGAGTGGATCAACAAGATGTGGTATTTATACACAATGGAATTCTTTGCTGTTGTCAGAAAGAATGACATCATCCCATTTGTAAGGAAATGGAAAGACTTAGAAAAAATCATATTAAGTGAAGTAAGCCAGACTCAAAGGAACATAGGCTCAATGGTTTCCCTCGTTCGCCATAATCAGTAGAAACCTTAAGTCCTCCTAACCGAGATTTACAATAGAGCAAAACCTAGATATGTAATACCATGTAGTATGAGCTAAATGAAAGGACTTCCAGGATATAGAAACAAAAATCATATAATGAGTGATTGTTGTCCTTAATGTACTGATTTCTTTTGGTATCCCTTGGTTATCTCATATGCTTACAGTATTTTACCTTGCTGAATATATTGTTTATATGTCTATTTGGTTATTTGAAATAAGATAGGGAAGGGGGGAAAAAGATGAGGGGTGGAGGTGGGGGAGGGAACTGGGTACCAAGACATGAGAAAGGGTATCAATGTTTATGAAGTAATGCATCTTTTATCTGGTGAATATAATATAACCCTTCTATTAATTACAATAAAATATATGAAAAAACTGAGCCAAATAATAACCACTACCATTTGCATGTTAGCCTTCATAAAAATATTATTGAAGAAAACTGAATTACCTAACATGTTAATTAGCTGAATTTATACACTTTTTTTTAATGCAACCTTAATGCAATACTTAGCTACACACACACACACACACACACACACACACACACACACACACACAAGCTTCAGGGAATTTTAAAGCTGTCCTGGTTATCAGCTTATCCTTGTAAGCTTCTGCTTATCTTATCAATGTATGGCATCACTCCTGCTTCCTTCTGCTAATAAGGTCTGGAACTGAGCTTTCCTCTAGCAGCTAAGTAATTCTTTTTTGCAGACAGAAATGTTCAGCCTGTTTGTCCTTCTGTCATTTATCTCTACTTAGTTTTGTTTTCCACCATCTAGAGATTCAAATCCTTTTTTCTTCTCAGCTGAAATTTTAAAATTTAAAGTATAAAAAGAAGCATCTGTTATTTTTTTGTCCCTGAAATCTATGCTACCTACTATGCTTTTAAATAGACATTATTTTTCTGACAATCTTAAGAATGATTATGTAGTAATATAGATTTTGGTCTGAATCAAGACTCATACTTAAACCAAGAAGGAATAATATTTCTGGCGTTTTACACGGGACAGTGAATACATTACTTAGTCTCAGCTTTCTTCTTTATAATATGGTGTTAAAAATGAAAAATTGAGAGAGTAATCCAAAAATTAATGTGTTAATGTAAATGCTACATGACTCTGTATTTTAAACTAGGTAATCTGACTATATGGGAGGAATTGGGAAAGATAAAAGAGGTAACAATGAGCAAGATGCATTGTACTCATAAACTGGAATCTTCAATTAAAACTCCTTTAGTATAACTACTCAAAATAATAGAAAAAAGAAAATGTAAAAACAAACAAGTAAGTAAACAAAATGCATATTTTACATAGGCCACAACACAAAAAGAAAAGGCAAGAAATGTCAAGATTTAGAAAAAAACTTAAAATACCTAATTGTTATTTTCTTTTTTTTTAATTTTAATTTATTCTTGGGGTGATATACAGAAGGATTACAGTTATATTCATCAGGTAAGGGGTATATTTCTTCTTTAATATTGTTACCCCTTGGGCCAGGAGTTTGGTAGAGTGCTTGCCTAGCATGCAAGAAGACCAGGGTTTGATTCATAGGTACCACATACATAGAAAAAAGCCTGATATGGTGCTGAGGCTCAAGTGGTAGAGCTCTAGCCTTGAGAAAAGTCCAAGGACAGTGCTCAGGCCCTGAGCTCAAGCCCAGGGCTGGCAAAAAAAAATATATATATATATATATATATATATATATGTATATTGTTACTCCTTCCCTGCTTTTTTCCCACTTTTCCTCCTCAATTATTATTTTTAGAAAGGTAACAAAAGCTACTAAAAGCAAATAAGATAATAAAAATAAATACTGAATAAATGAATCCAAATAAATGCCTATTTGTATTATGACTATTCCTATTAACATTATGAAATGAGATAACTCTAAGTGGAATATCTGGTACAGTAATTATTATTGCTCAATTTACTATACTTGTTAAGAATTCACATTCATTTATAAATGATAGACCAGAGGACAGATTTTAAATTTCACAAGGCTTAACTTTTTTTCTTTTTTTGCCACTCCTGGGCTTGAGCTCAGGGACTGAGCACTGTCCTTGGACTTTCTCAAGGCTAGAGAGCTCTACCACTTAAGCCTCAGCGCCACTTCTGGCTTTTTTCTATGTATGTGGTGCCCAGGAATTGAACCTAGGTCTTTCTGCATGCTAGGCAAGCACTTTACCACTAGGCCAAACTCCTGGCCTCTCATGGCTTAACTTTTTAAGTTTACTTTTAAGTTTAACATTAAATAAGATAATCAGATAAAATAATGACAGCTTCATCAGGTAAAATGGTACTAGAACAGTAGATAAAATGATAATAGAGTAGGTGAATTATTCTCATGTACAAAGTGGAGAAATGATTGATTATATTTAGGAGAAATTGAACAACAACAGCAAAGAACAACATTGAGCTGCAAAAATGTAACAGGACAGGAAGATGGACAGCAGAAACACTGTGTTTCAAAGGCATAGTTGGGGTTCTGCGACAAAAATAAAGAAGAAAGAATGTGAGAGCAATGAGGTAATATACCTAGTGCAAGGACAACTTGTCAAATCCTTCCTGAAATTCTGCAGCCCATCAGGGACTCTCAGTCTTTAGAGGAATGTGAAAACTTGAAGAGAGTTCAGAGGACAGCCACAAAGATAATGGATTGGTTGTAAAGGAAGACCTACAAGAAAAGGTGAAAAGATCTGGAATTATTCAACTGGAAGGCAAGAACTTGGAAGTTATTTAAATCCCCCAAGTCAAAAATATATGGTGTCCATCTCCGGCTTCTCCATGAATTAAAGGAAAGAAATCAGTTTAAATCTCAGGAGAGGAAATTTATGGAATTTGAACAAGAATTTAACAAGCAGGTTCATTACACATCATTAAGGGTTCCAGAGAGTAGTTTACAAAATGTACGTGTTCCTTTAAGTTGTGTAATTTATTTATTTTTTATTTTAGTTAGCTGTGAAGGTGCAGTCTTTGATGAAGAAGAGAAATGTCTTAGATGACCTAGCAAGGTCCTTCCAGCCTTAAATTTCACTGAAACCCAGAGTTAAGTATTAATAGTCCACTAAATCACTGCCACATTTCTAGCCTTGCCTCTCACTCATTTGTTTCAGGACTGTGGGAGTGAGATACAAGCTGAGGTAATTTGGCCAAGATGGGTCTGAGAAAGGATGGGTTGGATTCAAGAGAAGGAGAGAGGAGGACAATTGTAAGCCAAACATTCCAGGCAGAGAAATAGACTTCCCGGGCATCAGTGTGTGAAGGAAGGAGTATGGCACACTGAAGTATTGACTGGTTTGGGTGGGGTTGGCACTACAGAAAGAGATGATAGGACTAACATGCAAGTTGTTGCGGGGAGATCACTGCTAACTGATAATAGAGGGAGTTTTCTTTCACAGTAATGAGGAATGTTTTCATTTCATTGCACCTTCAGGAAAAACAAAAGTAAGGGGTGTCGTTTTGACAGTATAGACAATAGGCAGAAAGAAAAGGTAGCTCCTTATTCAGACTAACTTATGTGAAAGATACTAATCAAAATGAATGATAGTCTGCACAGAGAAGCAGAGGAATGATGCTGAGGAGTTCAATATGTCATGCATCTAGAAAAAAATAATAATTAAGGAATGGAATACTCAATGAGACAGAGGCTATATTGACTCATTGTCTTATCAACGAGTAGGTATTATGGTTTATACATTATATCAGATAATTAAAATAGAGATGTTTCTTGGTATATAAACAAATGGACTGGGTTTTTTTTTGTTTTTGTTTTTTTAAGAAAATCCCAGTTGACCTTTGCTATCTTCATCAGTTGATTGATGAATGGATAATTTAAATGCGACATACACATACAACAAAATATTGTACAGCCTTAGGGAGAAAGGAACTTCTGACACATACAAAAATATGAGTCATTTTATGGACATTATGCATTGTAAAATAAAGCCAGCCACACATAAATTACACAACTGTGTAATTTAACTTAACTGAGATATCCAGATGAGCCAACACATTCAGACTTAAAGAAACATGGCAGTTGCAAGAAACTGAGGGGAGAGAGAAATAGGGGATTTCTTGATGGGTAGAGAATTAAAAATTTTCAAATTGAAAGGATTCATCATTTAATTGACAATGTGAATGTTCCAAACGTCACTCAACCATATATTTAAATATAGACTTGCTATGCATATATTTAAATGTAGACTCACTATATGTTTTTGCATGTGTGTGTGTGCTCATGAAATCAATTTTTCAAAAAGGTCTTGGCATTTACTCACAATTTAAAATATCTTTTCAAAAAATATTTGAGACAAAAAAGTGAAATATTCTGAAAATAATAAAATTTGTCTGTCTGTATTTTTTTCTAGTGTTTGTAATAAATAGTACCCAATAATTTCTGTGTGATGTTCTGGTGAGACCTGTTATCCAGTGGCATCTAACAGTAATCACGTCACTGTTATTTTCTATGGGTAGCTGGAATTCTTTGAAACTGGCTGCAAAGGAATTTCTCTCCTTTTTAATCTTGAGGAGAGCAAGTAGCCCCTAGGACTGTCTCAGGTTTGTCTTTGGAAAAGGCCATCTGATGCTGAATGATAAACTCTAGGAAAGCACATTAGGTGTTTATAGTGTTTGGGCATGTGGGCTCATAAAGCAGCATCAAGGAGAGGCAAGAGACTCCAGATGCACTGGTATTGAAAGCCAAGCTTGTGGGAAAAGGTTTATATATTCGTCGTGCATAGACATGGCCATGAAAACTAATGGCAAAGCCCTCCTCAGATGATTTTGACAGATTCCATTTTAACAAGCCTGCATTCTGCTTTATTTAGTCTGAGGACAGTAAAAGCAGAGATGTTTCTGGGTTGCCAGTTCCTTATTTACTATTCAGGAAAACTCCCATGATTAGACTTAAGGACTGACTTGGCCAAACAGGGGCGGGAGGTCTAAAATGCTTATTTTATTCTTGCTTTCTTATCGGAGATGCAAGAAAAATTATGATTTATTACCAAGTGAAAGAGCCAGACTACCATTATTCATATGATATTCAAATGAACCAGTGATTGAATATACATATCTAGTTCAATTTAACACTTTCTTAGAATGATGAACTTGAATATATAAAAATCAGACTTTGGATATCACTCCTCTTGACTGCTGCAAAACCTATGGAGAATGGTTATGAGTTTCCTTCTGCACAATGAATTGTAGCAAAAAGCATTGTACTTCTCCAACTCATTGCATTTGAACAAACATTATTATAGGATCATAGGTCTTCTCTGTAAACAAGAATTTGATTTTTTTTTAAAAATTGTGGCTTTTTGAGCACATTAGGTTTTGTTTTTGTTGTAAATTTCATTGTAAAGTTGATGTACAGAGGGGTTACAGTTACATGATTCAGGTAATCAGTACATGCACATTTCCTTTTGAAGAGTGTCACTCCTTCCTTCATTCTCGCCCAGTTTTCCTCCTCGTGACTCCTCTCTCCAAAACTGTGTAGTTCATTTCCAACCAAGTGTCTAGTGATCATCACTGCTGAATTGGTTCACTCTGTCCCATTATATCTGTACTTCCCCTTTCCAAATCAGATAAACTTATATACAAGGCAAAAGTATAGAAATCAAAAACATAGAATGAGGGAATAAAATTTTTTAAAAAAAGGAAAGAAGAAAGGAAAAAAATCACAAATAGTATAATAAAATACTTTTTTTCCAGGGGGAGGTCATGGAGCTTGAACTCTGGGCCTGTACTCTGTCCCTGAACTCCTTAGCTCAAGGTTGCCGCCCTACCCCTGAGGCCACAGGGCCACTTTCCATTTTCTAGTGATTAATTAGAGATAAGAGTCACAGGCACCGAGCCACTGTGCCCAGCAATAAAATACTTTTTACTTCTATTTCTTGGAGCATCATTTTGTATGTGCATAGCTATTGAGCCATTATGATCCTCTCTTAAGAACAAGGTCCTTTGTTCTCACTGTGTGAATGTTTAGATTGCTATGCTTAATTAATCATGTCCAAGTTTAATTATTTGTCTTTTGCTATCCTTGGGTTTACTTGTAGATTTATAGGTATTCGTTATTACAAATGATGGAAGTTATGTAGCCTCTTATGCTTTTGGTCTGGCTTGAGCCACAGTTATCTCCCTCCTAGGTTTTAAAACCCAAAATCAATAGTTGATGACATCAGTTTAGGTTGAACTTTGAGTTTCATTCATGAATATGTTGATAGTCTAAATGAGTTTTATAGCTTACTTAGCAATTCAATCTGAGGCAGTGCTGGCATATTGAGTCCTGTTTTTGGCATCTGATTCAAACTTAATTGTAGCATTCTTTAATCATTCTTAGTTAAAACTTTTATAACTTTAGGGGGAAAAAAACATTTATTTGGATGTTAATGTCCTTCCCACATTTATCCACAGTACCATTTCCAGGTAAGAACCCATGCTGTTCCCAAAGCAGTGAAATCAGTGAGGAGTCCGAATTAGTTCCTATCGCTGTATGTGGATACTTGAATGGGTCAAAACCTCAGTATCCACTATAGATGAAACATTCTTTCTTCGTTAGTGTGTAAAAACTTCTTATTTTGTGATGGACAATTTTAATGAAGTATTTGTAGCATTTGTAGCATTTGCTAAAGGTTGGAATTGTGATTATGGGACTTTAATTAGACTGAATCTTTCAAATTAAGGTAGAGCAAATGAGAAATTTTTCCAATAACCTTTTACAGTAGAGGATTCTTCCAGCAAATATCCTTGTTTATTACCAGTACACATACATTTTAAGCATTAGTTGTTAATTCTGCAATGTATGAATGAACTTAATGTTTTTTCTGCTTTCTCACTATTTCCTTACCAGTAAGCTGAGTCATTGATAAGGAAAGTAGAAGTGCAGTGTTTATATATACTGTATAAGTATTGCCCATATTAAACATACTTTGTATTACCTTGTTATTAACTCATAGTAGCATATATTAGCATAGAATGTAAAAGGAGTAAGCTTAAACAAATAATACATTTCAGAGAATGAAAAGCGAATTTGTTTATTTGAATATAGTCTGCTATTATAAAATGGAAATCAATTTACTTCTTATATTTTTCATCCTTATTTTCCTCAGTTTATAACCTATTTTTAATTAGCTTATTTTTCTATTTTGAATTATAACTTATTTGTATTCTTTTCCTCAATATACACATTGAAGTAAAGAAAAAATTAGTATGATAATTTACAGCCACATATCATGCATAACACATGGAGAGGAGGAGAGAGAAAAGGGAGAAAATTAACATTCTTATATATGTAAGATAATAGTTAAAATCAAATTTCAAAAGAATGTTCAAGTGGGCTTTGATATAATTTCAGTTTGAATCTGAAATTGAATATGTTGAATAAAAACATATTTAAGCTGGGTGCGGGTGGCTTATGCCTGAAATCCTAGCTACTCAGGAGGTTGAGATATGAGGATTGTGGTTCAAAGCCAGCCTGGGCATGAAAGTCCGAGAGATTCTTAGCTCCAAATAACTACTAGAAAATGTGAAGTGGCATTGTGGCTCAAGTAGTCGAGTGCTCTCCTTGAGTTGAAGAGCTCAGGGACAGCACCCACATCCACAATTCAAGCCCCACAAGCTAAAAAAAATTATTCATTTGTGTCATCCAAATAATTTTTATTCATTTTAATTTGAAGCTGATGTTACAATTTTCTACCTTTTGTTACTACATGTAAGAAGTACAATATGGGAATTTTATTGAGATTTATATACATACATACACACAATATGCTGTGATTACATTCAATCCCTTCAATAGCTCTTTCTTGTTCCTCTTCCACAGATCCTCAATTTCATGTTGTTTGTGCAGGTTTTAAGTTGATATTATACTGCACACAGTGTACTGTGTGGTGCACCTCTTGATGCCTTTCCTTCTTAGTTGCCTACAGCTTTCTTCCCCCAAGTAGTTCTTTGGAGATGGTTGTGTCCATTTTATTTCTTTGGATCAAGCTTTCACATGTGAGAAAATACGACGTTTCTTGTCTTTCTGAGTCTAGAGTCCTTAGTTCCCCTTTTTTCCTTAAATACATAAAAAAGTCTAATTTTTCAGTTCTAATAACCACACACTGCCTCTTGAATATCTCCTGTCCTCTCAATAAAATTAAGTTCACTAATAAACATAATTTCCAAAATAATATAAAATAGAATTTATCGAGAGTAGTTGTTTGCTCCTGTTACCTACACAGAAAAGGAAAAAGAAAGGAATAAATGATACTCATAACATTCATGATAAAATTAATTATAATGAAACAATATAAGAAGCAGTAAGGAATAATGAAATGTTGCAATTTTGATAGACTATGTAATGAAAATACAAAATAATAAATATGAGAAAATAAACCAATTGTCTTTAAAAATACTTGTATTATCTAGTTACCATTTGATAGTAGTTTATGAATACAATGGGTCTTGATTATTGTCACCAACTTTTAATGTAGGCAAATTATTCAAAATAAATAGTGGCTCAATAAGTTTAAACTGAAAAAATTTTATCTTAAAGTTTATTATCTATAAAAACATTGGGAAACAAACATCTCTTACTAAAAAAGGTGAAACAGTTGTTGAGACTTTATTGTACTCTCATCATTCACTTTATCCCCACTTTCTTGTATTTTAATAAGCTTTCTAGCTGGATGTTTTACGAAACATATTTCTTTAAAGTATTACAAGAGAATTTGGGTTTGATAAACTACCTAGCCCTTCTATTCTCAATCGGTGTGTGTGCCCAAGTGTCAAGTAAATATGCATTTGAGAGTTCAAATTTTCCGCAACTAAAGAGGATCTAGAATTTTTTTAAAAATAGCATAAGATTGATATTTTATTTGATATATTAATATGTACACAAGGAGTCGTAAAAATGTGCCTGAGAGAAAAAGTTCCATGGTGACCTGATTGATTCAACTCTACAGCAGGCATCTGCTTGGGGCCAAGAGCTGGGCCAGGGTAGATTTAAAGGGCTACCATATGGAGCCTAAGTACTGTAGAGCAGTTTCAATTCTAAGTGCTATCATGGGGCCTCATAGTAACCTTCATTGTTGAAAAGGAGTCAGCAGCTGGAACAAGATTTGTAACCACATTAGAAGCAAGTCTTCTAGTTGTCAGTGCTTGGGGCAAAAGATTGTAAGAACTGAACAGCTGTCTCCTTGGAGGAAAGAGATCAGCTTAGGTGAATTCCGTGTCAAGTCTGTCACTGACTGGAGGGTTGTTAGGGGTCACACAGATGAGGATCTTGAAATGTAGATTTCAGATCAACAGGGGAAAAAAGGAAAGTAAATGGTGAGTATGACTAAGGCTGTATGGCTAGAGGAAAATGATGTAAACATAATTTGTGCAACACATGCTTAAAGAAAGGCCAACATCACACAATTTAATCACTGTTCATTTAGGAGAACTTGTAATAAGTTGATCATAGATTGAAGTCTGTTTCTAGAGTATGTCAAAACCACTATTAGTAAAAACAAACAAAAAATCCAATAGCACATATTTATCAATTCTGGCATAAATATTACAACCAAACCAGTTTTAGTCCTATGTCAAAATTATTCCTGAATCCACACACAAGGAAATTTCATGTTGTAAGTATGTTAAATCTATGTTAAATCTGTGCTATTTTTTTCCACTGTATCCTCTGCTGAAAGGGGTCAGGTGGTTATTAATTTGAGGTGGTCAGTAAGTATACATATCGAGGATTCCGAACTTCTTATGGATCACATATTTAATCTCTTCCTATTTTACATAATTCCTATCCAAAGAAACAGCAGGGAAACATCAGATATACACATGAGAATATAATTGAAGAATTTCTTTGTTACCTTGCATCAAAACAGAGTAGAGAAAGCAGGCATGGTGGTAATATTACATAATGTCTATGGGATTGTTACTACTACTAAGCATTTATGGCTATTAAGAGCACAAGATGAAAGCTGATGGAAGAAACTAAAAATACAAACTGTAGTCACCACATGCTTTAAACTATTCTTGGAACTTTGGTTGGTTTTGCCCAGAGATACCCTTTAGCAAGTTCTCTCAAAGCAAGATCTGCCTTTTGTCTTTCTTTTTTTCTTATCTTTTTTTTTTTTTTAATAAAATCAAGGAGAGCACTGTATACCAATTGCGTTAATCAGGAGTTATTTTCCACAGCAGAATGTTCTTTCTGAACCAAGGGGTGTTCTGAGTATCCATGCTGTTGGCATGCTTAACAGTAGTAATAATACTATAGACAAATTGGCCTCCACGTATTTGTCTCTTTTCCAAAGAACAAAATGTCTTCCTTGGCCATTTTTCATCAGAGATGTGAATGTTGTTGTTGTTGTTTTTTTTTGTCTTTTTTCCCATTAATGTGTGGGTAGCTCTACTTTGATAAATGCTTCTAGTGCACTCAGGAAGATAAAAAAATAAAAATAGGCCAGGTCATAATCACCTGAATCATGTTCATGGAAAAGAATGCTATAGGTTCTCAGAACATTTTACTCATCATATCTAATTTAGCTAGTTTGGTTTCATGGATGTTCTTTATAGCCCTTGATGTTAGATGAATGATTTGTTTTGCTGTAACATGAGTGGAATTTCAGTTAAGAGTGAGATGGAGGAGAACAGATTATACAAATCAGGATTTCTGCCTTAATTTATATCTAATGCATACAATTATGACAAAATTCAACTTCCCAGTTTAGCATAGGAGAAGCAGAATATAAAAATATGTTAACTCAGAAACTAGTGAGAAATATAAGGAATAGAATGGAATTATAAATAAATACAGGAGTAAAATGTTATCTTTGCAAATAATACTTTAGATACAATGTACCAAGCCTAGATTCTTTTAGGAATATTTAAAAAGTTGCTTAATTATGTGTGATTACAGAGTAAATTATTTGACATTTTGTAAAATTATGTCAAATTATTTGGGAGCCTTGTAAGAAAATGGAAAATAGAACTACCATTATATCACTATTTAATCCTCATTCGCTGGAGAAAACAACTTTTGTGTATATCTTATTTTTTTTATATAAAGAATCTAATATTCAGGGGCTGGGAGTTTGGCCTGGTGGTAATGTGCTTGCCTAGCATGCACCAAGACCTGGGTTTGATTCCTTGGTACCAGGACCTGGGTTTTGCTTCCTTAGAGAAATACCTAGACCTAAACCCTTTCCTAGTATTTAATGACCAACTAGATGATTTTAAAGGAATTTTCATTTGAGAAAATGGTAAAAAAATTAATAGAGTGTTAAAATATTAATTTCATTTTAATGACTTTTTGAGAAAGCAAAACACCAAATTAATTTAAATAATATTCAAAAATGGCAAAAATATAGCGGCTACACTAAATGTCAATCTTAGCAAGGAATATATTACTTTTACATTAATTTATTAAGTGAGTTTATGTAACATGCCTAGACAGATACATACAGCTCAATGGAAAAGAAATAGAAATAAAATGGAAACCTAGGCCAACTGTCTAATCATCCAGTGGCTTAGTTACATATCTGTTGTCCAAAGAATGTGTTCTACCTTTGAATGAACATTATTGCTAGTACAGCGGTATCAAGCACTCTTTCCAAGTATCATTTATTTGCGGTATCAAGCACTCTTTCCAAGTATCATTTATAAAGCTGATGGGAAGCATGGTAAAGCACTAAAAATTCAATAAGACATCCACACAGGCCATGGATAGCCTGTGTCTTTTATTTCTAGTGTTAAGCATATACAGATGAGAAAAAAATTAACAGACACATGTAGTAATAAACATAGGCACAAATTTATTTGAATAATGCCAAGTGGAATAAAATAAGAATGAATAAATCTGTTCAACTTTTGAAAATAAACTTTTGTATCTTTAAAAACCTCTTAAAAGTTACAAGAAAGCACATAAATGAAATTTTATTGATATTTCCTAGCATAATACTTAAAGAAATAAGATAATGACTTTATTTCTAATTATATTAATGAACATTGACTTATAAGTAATATAGCTGTGTAAAGATGTTAGAAAATATGACCCTCATTAAGACATCTTGAGTAGTATTTGGTTTATTTGTTCTTCTGTTTAACTGGAATAAACCCCACCTATTCCAAACATGAACAAACTCACTTATAAACAGTTATAATTTCATTTGTAAATTCAACTTAATATTTAATCCTTTTTCATAATCTCTTAAGAATCTCTGACTCAGTCACACACAAACAATGCACTAAAGTAAGTGGTTATAGCAATAAACTTATTTTTTAATAACAATAATTTTTGGTTTAAAAAAAAGATTTCAGTGATTAGTGTGTGCAATAGCTACTGTTCACCCAGTTTTATCCTAAATTGTAGACACCTTGAAAATGAGAAATATTGTTTATTCAAAACATGTTTGCATTTTACATTTATTTAAAACACTTGCTACATAGTTCATACTTGAAACTAAAATATATTTTGTAGAGTTAAAATATTTTTTTACAATAGTTTTTATTTAAAACCTCCTTAAAAGTACTTGAACATTTACAGCTGATAATGGGATAAATCTGTTTAAAAGTCTGAAAGTATGACCTCTCAGGACTAAGCTGGCCTTTGTCAGCGGGCACTTGACATCTGAATGCTCCTATTCTCCTGGTGTTGAGGGGTCAACCCAATAAAGTGACTGTCATTGAATGGCGTGGTGAGTTTGGAGAATACTACCAAAATGCTTGTCAGGTGTTCTGACACTGATCTCTAGACAGGCCACTTTCACCTGCGTGACCTATGAAATCTCATGGTCAATAAGACACAAAGAACAGTCACTAAACCCAGCCACTCATGACCAAAGCAATTCTTACTTGGCCAAAACTGTATTTAACTAATGTGTTTTGTAGGAACATTGTCAGATCTTTTTGAGAACGATGGAAAGAATGTGAACTTGACCCTTTTATATAAGTCAATCCATCCTAAGTTAAAACACAGGAACTTTATAATTGGCATTCTTTGCATTAAGATTATCATGCATACTTAAATAGGATCAAATGCATAATTTCCAATAATGGAAATAAATTCCTTTTAGAGACTATCTCAGTATTTTAAATTGTTATAGCCTAAATAGGTTCCTGATCAAGTGGTCTGCTGACATAACAGAGTGACTTAAAAAATAAAAATCTGTCTTAAAATTAGGCACAGTATGAAATGTCACATGAAGCTTCAGAATTATATTTGATAGTAATTTTACCCTTAAATACCGCAATTATTTAAATTTAATGTTTTATAAAATAGATTAATTATTAAATGTGTAACAGAAAAACATACAAATCCAACTATTAAGTAGCGAGGACATAGTAGGCTCACCATTCTCAATCACTCCTTGCTGTAGTGCTTGAAGCATAAAGAGTCCTCACATGAAGATATGAGATTTCAACCAAATTTTAGCCTTTTCCCCAGTTCAAATTCTTACTTTGCTTACCAATTTAAATTGGCTTTCAGTGAATGCCCAAGTTCCTTCACCAACTTAATTGTAAGAAGAGAGTTAGTTGTAAGACAAAATTTTCATTTCTTGTTGACACTCTAAACTTGGATTTCTGGAGTATGTTTTGATCATGTTTTTTAATGTAATGCATCATGAATTCAACAGGGGGCTTGATTTCCTGGTGAGGCTGCTGGATTAAATGTAATTTCCTGGAAATGTTCAATTAGAGTAAATTAAATGTAGGGGAAAAGTAGTAGAAACAAGCTGTAGGTTTCATAATTGTGCCCTAGGTCATAAATTTTGATAGAAATTAGGTTGGCATTTGTTACAATGTACCATATTATTGTTTATGTTTCTACTGTCTCTCCAACATCCATTCATTAATTCACAGGGCCTTGCACACCTGAACTGTGATAGGGATGATGTGACTGAGGATGGGTGCCAAGGTGACGGATGGCCAGACCTAGTCCCTCCATCATGGAGGGTCTTTCTAGTTTTGTTAAGTCTTTCAAGGCATGGAATGAGTTCTTTTCTCTAAAATGGTTTTCTACTTTGCATAGTAGCTGATTACTAATTGTTTATGAATATTGTTATGAAAAATGTTTATGAAAATATATAAAGCTTATGCATTAAATTTTATACCTGGTAACATATTCAATATACTGAATAAAAGACTGCAAGGAATAAAGCTAAAATTGTAGAAATGCCCCACAAACAAATGTGAAAGTAACTATAAAACTAACAACTGAGGGTGTGATCACTCCCATAGAAGTTTCTGTGGAAATAACTTAGTTTACTTTCTTTTTAGTTTCTTAGGGTAACTCCACATTTTAAAAGAGTGAATGAAGTAAAAAAAAAAAGATTATAAACCTGCCAAAAGAATCATATTTAACCTTTCCATTTCAGGATTCACACTATGAGTGAAAACAAAGACAGGCTGGCAGAATAAGCTGGGTTTTCTTGTTGAAGACCATAGCAAGAAGGCTAGCTTCAAATGCACACAGGATTATCAAGAGGTAGAACACTCATATTTCAAACAAATGTTTCCTCGCAGCCCTCCTCAGTAAAGTATGAGAGCTTCACTGAAGAGAAGAGTGGAGAAACCAGGACTTCACTAGTAGCTAATTAACTTCTAGATCAAAAATTTGCAAGTAGAGTATCCATGCTTTAAGACTAGAAAAAAATCATTTAAAAAAAAAAAAAACACTGACTGAAAAGAGAGCTAGATGATTGGGAGGAGGTGGGGGGGAAGGAAATGGGGATAAAAATATGAGAACAGGTATCAAAGTGTGAGAAGTAATGCTCTTACTATCTGGTGAATATAACTGTACAATAAAAAATAAATCAAAATAGAGTAGCTATAAAAGGTTTAAATAAAGGTCTAGACTAGGCATCTATAGCTGCCACTTTTTTTTATCATGAGATTTATTCTATATATGGTTCTGACTACTTTTCAGCCTCATTCTTGTATTATCAATAAAACCAGAATTTCCAGAGAAAGTAGAGTAAAATAGTCCCACATTATTAACAAGGAGGGGGGGAAGGAAACCACAAAACCATGTGTGGACAAGAACTATGACAGTTCATCTGACACTCAGATGGCTACTGACTACTTAAAAATGGCAATGTGCATGGACATGCTAGACAAAAAGACAATTTCTGTTTCAGGCATGAAAGTTCCTCAATTTACTCAGAATGGTGATAATTGAAAATTCTGAATTGGTTGTACCTGGTATATTCTATTGAATGTTTTGAAACCACAATTGACCTCTTTCTCTTGCTGAAAGTTCTCAAAGTGGGTATATATCTGAACTCATTAAAATGTGTTTGTTTTAAGACTATACAAGATATTTAAGTTAATGTTTAAATATTTGATATTTATGACAAGATATTTCACAAACGACATTTTATTTTTCTGTCTTTGCAGACTAAGAGGAAAATGATCTTAAAAAATAAATGAAAAGAAGTATTATGGAATAAGAAGCTAAGGGGCCGGGGGTTTGATCTAGCAGTGGTAGAGTGCTTGCCTAGCATGCACAGAGACCCGAAAAAGCCAGAAGTGGTGTTGTGGTTCAAGTGGTAGAGTGCCATTCTTGAGAAAGCCCCATGGACAGTGCTCAGGCCCTGAGTTCAGGCCCCAAGCCTTGAAAAAAGACCAAAAAACAAAACATTCTGCTTGGATTGATCATTTTAAGGTGTGCATAGGAACAATACTCATTGTGACCTTTCCATGCATGCATACAATGCACTGAAATCATAAACATACTTTTTTGCCAGTCCTGGGTCATGAACTAAAGGATGAGCACTATCTTTGGACTTTCTCAAGGCTAAATCTCTACCACTTGAGCTACAGCACCACTTCTGGCTTTTCTACGTATGTGGTACCGAGGAAATGAACTGGGGTCTTCGTGCATGCTAGGCAACCACACCACTATTGCCAAACGCCTGGCCCCTAAGCATACTTTTTAAATTATTTTTCTTTATGTTGTCACCTGTGCTCTTTTTCTTCCCCCCACCTCCTCCCTGGCTGTCTCTTTTATTTTTATGACCTTGCTTTTTGTTGTTGTTATTTTGTTTTCTTTTTAGCTTCCACAAATGGAAGAAAAAACTATAATACTTATCTTTTGGAGACTGGCTCATTTCACTTAACATGAAGAGCTCCAGTTCCATCCATTATCTAGGAAATACAACTTTCTTCTTAATTGAAACTTCGTGGTGAGTATTTATCACATTTCTGACATCCTTTTAAGCATTTCCGGGGGATCCCAGAGGTAGAAAGTCAATTTTATTTTGTGTGTTTGGGTTTAAGATGTCATTTGCCAGTGTACCCATTTGCATATGTATTTATTACTTTGCTAGTTGGAACACTGATGGCACAAAGAAAAACTCTCTATCTCTTAATTTAATCAATCATTACCTAAGTATATGAACTATAATTTAGGAAACCATTGAGAATTTAAAGTTTCTTCAAAGAATATAGAACTGAATAGAATAATATGGTATATGGCTTTCAATATGGAGATAATCCTTTAAAATTTACCTAACATCAGTATTATAGAGAGCAGCAAAGACAACCAATCAACTCAATGAATTGGATGATGTAACTCGATACCTAATCACTATCTAATGTAAGCCCTTTATGTGGCTTTCTCATATCTTACACTTCCTTGCAACCACAGAATAACCACAAAGACTACCAGTTACACCCTTTGATAAGGTTTTTTTCTCCTAAACTAGCCAGTACTTTCTTCTTACCGCTGCTATTTTTTTTTTGTTGTTGTTGTTTCGTTTAGTCTTTCTTTTTTTTTTCCCTGAGAGAAGGGTAGAGTAGTAGGGGAGCTGGAAATTCTCTGGGTTGCAAGATAAACCCTGCCTGGCTGCCTGTGACTGCCTCATTTAGCAGCCGGCAACACTGTGAAGCAATGCTCAGCACTCACTCTTACAGTCTTTTATGTAATATAATATATATATTTTAAATTGATTGTAATTTTTTTTAGCACTTTGGGGGCTGCTGGTGGTCTCTCTTTCAGGCTAAATAGACCAACTGCTGCTGCTAAAAGAGTTTATTCGACCACCCACACTCGGAAGCACAGCCCCCTTCTCTCCGTGTTTCCCTGAAGTAGCAGTCAGCAAGGACTACAGAGTAATAACTGTGAGCAGCCTTCAGCTTGGAAAAATGTCACAGCTTGATCCCTGGAGCCTCCAGTGCCCCCATTCAATCAGTGCTTGGCTGTATGACGCACCCTGAAACTTAAAATGAAAGCCCTAGATTCATGGCCAAAAATATAAACTCCCTACAGGCTCTTCCTGTGGGAGTTATTGAAGTTCTTGGTTTAACTCACGGACAGTTACCTACCTTCTTCCTTTGTTCCAGATAGTAAGGAAGAGGAAAAAATAAAAAAAGGCAGGATTGTATCAAGATCTGCTCAGAGGTTCTGAGAGGAAGGCAGAACGACTTTGGAACAGGGGGCATTCATTTTTAAGACATTCTGACTAAATATGCACTAAACAATACTCACTGATTCAACTCGTATTTATTATTTCTGCTGTTTGGAGGCAAGCAGGAAGAGAATTCAGTGAACCAGAGAGAGGATGTGCTGAGTAATTAGATTATTGAATTTGAGAGAGGGAGAAAGAGAGAGAGAGAGAGAGAGAGAGAGAGAGAGAGAGAGAGAGAGAGAGAGAGAGAGAGAGAGAGAGAGAGAGAGAGAGAGAGAGAACACATGTGGTAAAGGAAGATCATTTTTAGGCCCAACTACTTAAAGAAGCATGGAGGAGGCAATAATAAACTCAAAATATATTATAAATATTTCTAGCCCACATTAAGACAAGAAACGTTAGTTGTTATCGCTGGAGGATCGTGTTTAAAATATCAGGCATCACACTTGTATATGTATTACAGAAACCTGACATAAAATGTGTCAAGTGATTTTGGACTCAAAAAGATAGTGTGAGAATCACTTATTAAGATTTTTTTATAGCAATAACTATTATTGTTGGCAGTTTTATATGATTTTAAGTATCTTTGTCGTTTGGATGTAAAATGGCCCCAGGACTCGTGTAGAATGATTGTTTCTAAAAATGATGGTAGGTGATATTAAGAACAGATTGTTCATTAGGGTTTTCACCTGATCAGGTGGATTAGATTCTTAATTAGATAAATGTTTCCTTCCCCTTCTCTGCTCTCCCCTCTCTTCTTTCTCATTCTCCTACTTTCTCCCTTCCTCCGCTCTTCTCCTCTCCTGTCTTCTCCTTTCTTACCCACTGCTCTCCCCTCTCTTCTCTTTTCTTTTTTCTTTTTTTGCCAGTCCTGGGCTTGGGCTCAGGGCCTGAGCACTGTCCTTGGACTTTCTCAAGGCTAGCACTCTACCACTTGAGCCTCAGCACCACTTCGGGCTTTTTGCTATGTATGTGGTACCGAGGAATTGAACCTGGGTCTTCGTGCATGCTAGGCAAGCACTCTACCACTCTCCCCTCTCTGTTTCCTGGCCACTATGTAATTCTGGTTCTTTACTCAATAGCATCTCATTTTCTAAATTTTCAGACTTTGCTGTTACTTTGTTTTAAGAGTTCAGGAAAATGTAAAACATTTTGTGACTTGCTGTCACATTTTAAAAGCATATATTTATTTTTCAATAGTGGGAAAGAACAAATATTATACAAGTGACAGTTAGACAGGGGTATACATTTTGGCATTCATGTCAAATCTTGACTTTCAATTAATTTATTTTAATGGACTTCAAGGACCAGTACTTGTTCTGTAGCAAGTAAATTATAAGACTCACTCATACATGTATTGAAGGCCTCATTAACATTACTATGAGATTTATGCACATGAAAACATGACCAATAACTCAAACTTAAAGAAGTTGAGTCTATTTGTACATTTTAAAAGTTTAAAATTTCTATTCTCTTGTGAAAATGTAAATGTGGACCCACATATCCTATAGCAATATATGTGGTTCACACCAATCATCATACATAGTCATATATATGCATATATATACACACACATATACGTATGCGCATATATACACATATGCACTTATTCGCTATATATACATATGCACATATATGGTCATATATACACATACACATATTATACATATAGACAAATTATATAAATTAGTGAATTTCAAACAATCCATGCCGAGGTGTTTACATTCCATCTGTAGCTAGAATCACACAAATGATGAAAATTGGGGCTGAGAGAAGGGAAATAAATACATATCATATAGAAATAATTCTAGTATGCAAAATTATTAACTCCAAAATTAATAATATTAATGAAACAAAATACAAAATTTGTTCAAGGATACATCCTAATAAAGTTGACTTTAATAAAGTCTATATGCCAGAGGCCCTTGCTTATCATCTTAACTACTCAGGAGGCTGAGATCTGAGAACCATAGAGCCATACAAAATGAAATCAGTTTGATAAGATAGAGATCACATTGCTATATCTGTTGCAGCATTATTTGCAGTAGCTATCCTATGGAAGCATATTGAATGGATAAAAACTGTAGCATATGCAATCAGTGGAATATTGGTTAACCATATAGGAAAAAGTGAAATAATGTTTTTTAAATAATATGCATACACTTGGACAACATCGTGTTAAATGAGATGAGCCAAGTACAGAAAGTTAAACAATGCACTATCACATTCATGTGAAGTCCAAGCAAGAATGACATAAACTATATGATTCAAATGGCTGCTGCCAGAGAAGAGGGAAAGTGCTAGGAGGATGGGGTCGATAGAAGATGGTGATTAATGCATAGTAAGTCAGTTTCATATGAGCAATGACTTCTGGTGAAGTAGGGTGACAAAAGCTGCATATATTGATAATACTTTATCCATTAAAATGTTAGAAGAAACAATTTTCATTTAAGATATGATAAAATTTGAGAAGATATATGTATTTAACCAGACTTTAAACATTACACAATATATACATGTATCAAACATATCATATTGTATACAAATATGTTCACCATTCTGATTTTATCTGTTAAAATAAATGAAATGAAAATCTTTGAATAAAAAGTTTATTTCTCTTTGCCTTTAGTGGAAATATATATTCTATGTTTTGCAAGTTATTTTTCATCTTTTATGAATTTCATTCTACGGTTTGCATAGTTTTATTTGTATTTGTTTTTATTTTAGTATAGCTCAAAGAATTAATGTTTAATAAGTTTTGTTTTCCTTCTTTTTGTTGTTTAATTTCATGGTTAAGGTGATCAGAGGAGCTACAGTTACATACCTAAGGTAATGAATACATTTCTTATCAAAAATTTTTGCTCCCTCTCACGTTTATCTCCCCCTTCCTCTTTTCATTTTCTTTCTTGATAGTATGGTAGTTGGCAAATATAGAAATATGAAGACATGAAAGTACATTGATTTCTAATGAATGATTGTAATGTTTAATGAATTGATAGAAGATTTCCTAGGCTTTGGAACTTGCATCTGGTATACCATGCTCACTATGTACATAATAATTTCTGTTCTCATTGGGATTTGTAGAGTAAATCTACCTTCTGGTGACTGTAAAATAAACCTTGCTTTGTACCGATAATCTCATATTATCTTTAGAGAACCATAAGAATTATGTGCTCTATCTTGAATTCTTCCTTGAATTCTCTCTTTTTCACTTATAACACATTGGAACTGCATGAAATATATATGTACATGCCACACTATTTTTCAGAATATTCATGGGTTATTTTTAGCATTTCTTCAGTGTTGTAGACTTTGGCTAGTGAGGTAGGTCAAAACTTTAATCCCAATCTTTAAAGAGACCTAAATGCTATTATCAAAGGTTTCTCCTATTGGCTTAATTTCTCACTTTGTGCATGTTCACACTTTTCCTTCATTTTACTGCTTATTTCCTCCTACCAAGTCTACATCCTCACCATAGTGAGATCTTCTTGAGAGCAAGAGTCATTCTACTTATTTATTCTGAAAAATTAGCAAGAGTCATTCTAGTTATTTATTCTGAAAAATTGTTTATCATATTATTTTCAGTTGCTAACTGAGAAACGGGATTAAATGGGTTCTAATTATCACAGACTGTGAGAATGACCATCAACTTTGGGGAATTAGTGTCCCAGATAATATCAAAAATTATGAATCCTACCTTGTCTTGAATTCTATAAAGATGTGTTATAATGAAAAGTAAAACATATTTTAATAACATATCTTTCAAGATTAGAGGTTAAAAGAATAAATAATCATGACTTGTATCATTATTTGACTTACATATCCTTCCATAATTGTCTAATCCCATCCTGCCTTTTTATAAAAACTCTAAGAAACTATTAGTATATGGCATTTCTATTTATAATTTTCTTTCCCAGTTGTAGTTTGAAAGCATCTGCTCCTTATAGTATCTAGAACTCAAAGCACAGGATGATTTTAGTTGCATTTTTTAAAATCACTTTTTCCATTTTCACATATATCTAGAAAGGCATTCAAAATAAACCATACTTGGGGCTGTGAGTTTGGCCTAGTAGTAAGACTGCTTGCCTAGCATGCACGAAGACCAGGGTTCGATTCCTCAGCACTCCACATATATAGAAAAACTCAGAAGTGGTGCTGTGGCTCAAGTGGTAGAGTGCTAGCCTTGAGAAAGCACAAGGACAATGCTCAGGCCCTGAGCTCAAGCCACAGGACTGGCAAAAATAAATAAATAAATAAAAATAACTCAAAGTGAATCAAAGACTTCAATGTAAGACCGGAAACCGTGAAACTGCTACATGATAAAGTAGGAGAGACACTGGAACTCATAGGCACAGGCAAAAGATTCCTGAACAGAATCCCAGGGTCACAACAGATTGGAGAGAGACTTGATAAATGGGGCTACCTAAAAATAAAAAGCTTCTGTACAGATAAAAACATAGTCACAAAAGTAGAGAGACAGCCAAGCAACTGGGAAAAGATATTCACCAACAATATATCTGACAAATGCTTAATATCCAGTGTCCACAGGGAACTCAAGAAATTTATCCCCCCCCCCCAAACCCAATAAACCATTCACTAAATGGGCAAGGGAACTAAAGAGAGACTTATCAGAAGAAGAGATAAAATGGCAGAAAAGCATGTGAGAAAATGTTCATCATCTATGGTCATAAAGGAAATGCAAATAAAAACAACCCTAAGATACCACCTTACCCCAACAAGAATGGCCAAGATCTTGAACTCAGACAATGACAGTAGCTGGCGGGGTTGTATGCTGGTGGGAATGCAGACTAGTTCAGCCACTCTGGAAAGCAGTGTGGAGGTTTCTTACAGAACTGAAAATAGACCTTCCCTGTGATCCCGCCATACCACTTCTGGGCATCTACCCTGAACATCATGACCCAAGATATGATAAGGACACCTGCTCAGCTATGTTCATCTCTGCACTGTTCACAATAGCCAGGCGATGGAAACAATCCAGATGCCCTACTGCAGATGAATGGATACAGAAAATGTGGTATATATACACAATGGAATTCTATATAGCCAACAGACAAGATAAAATAATGGCATTCACAGGGAAGTGGATGAATCTAGAGCGAATCATGTTGAATGAGACAAGTCAAGACCTAAGGATCAAAGGGCACATGGTGTCCTTAATATGTGGCTATTAAATCCAAAGAGTACAAGAGCGAGGACTCAATAACTGCATACCCAAAGCTATGGATGTGGTAATGGAAATATAAACATAACTGTATAGACATAAAAACCTATGACTCTATAGACATAATGTTTTATTTCATAAATTAATATGTTTCTATGATATACAAATCCTTAGCCTAATTGTGATTAAGTTCTAAATACTAAGTCCCAGTGACTGTAAATAGAGATTCCCTCCTTGAACACTTGTATGTTAAACTTGTCATTTAAAATATGATGTAAAAATCAACGTTAATAAATTCTTAAAAAAATAAAAAAATAAAACCATACTCGTCTTGTTGATCAAAGAACCACAAAGTCCATGGCTTAGTGATAGACAACTAATGCAGACTGATAGAAATAGAAATTGAGTTATCTTTTACTCTCTGCACACAGAAGTCTGGTTTACCAAATGTCTGCTGAATATAATATAATATATATATATATATATTTTCCCACACAGCTCTACGTCATCCCCCTAGAAACTTTAAGATTCTTTAAAAGTATCTACAAAATTAGGTGAAGGGTAAAATTATGAATTTCCCACTTGGAAGAAAGTGGCTTAAATTCTATCCAATTATTTGCCATGACAACCAGCTAAACACAAAAGGGCTAGAATGGATGTAGAGTACTGCCTCTATAATCATCCCTGTATGTCCGTCAAATCCTGGATATGCAGCACCACTATCCACGGCTACTCCAGGGCCATAAGCCTACACCGTAATTACATGCTTTGGAACACTCCACTTAAGTGCATCAATAATATAGTGAGCGAACATGTTCTTTAATTCTGCACCTGTAAATGGAGGGAAAAAATAAAGGAAATATCTCTCTTGCAAATTTTTTTTGAAATAGGAAGAAAAATATATCTGGCTGTCAAATTATTTTTAAGCTGCTTTTGTGAGATGTCCCTCTGAAAGTCAGGTAGTTAAGAAATCCAGGTTTTTCATAAATACAATCAAGTGAAAAAAAAAGTGTGTGCTTACATGACTTTAAAGGTTAGGACATTGGGAAACAAAAGCAAAATAACAGCAAATATTAAGCTTGGTATCTCATCTTTGTTTTTTTTTCTTTTTGGTATTTTATCTTTAATGTAACCATTTTAACTGTGCATCTTCAAATGCCAGAACTAATTGTCTCTCTATTGCCATGTTTGTATATTAGTAAGACATAGAAGATAACACCAACTAATATTAATAGGACTTCCAACACAAAAGGAGAATTAGCATGTCATAGCTTTACAAAACTGATTTGCTCAGCATGTCTTGGTAATATGTCTTAGAATGAGTCATATACATATGCCTGTATATGTGTTATATGTAAGTGTTTTATTTTAAAGACTTTGAATTCACACTATTCTCACAAGTAAAAATTTAATACAGTGTTTTCAGCAGAGAAGGTAAGTCACTAAAACCTTGGAAAGAACAAGCTTTTGGTATACCCCTGTAATTCTTCTCACTTACATGTTGTATCACAACCAAAATGTCAATTTCTTCAGGTCATAAATTCATTCTGAATGTAAAATAGATGGACTAATTTTTTATATTTTTGTATTTTGGAAGAATACATTTTCTATTTCAAATTCACAAAACTTATATTCAAACTATGGACAACAAATGAAGATTTTTTTAGAAGAATGATTATCCTAAGAGCTTTCACTTATAAAAATTAAAGAGGGAAAACAGTGAGAAAAATTTTAGGGATATCAATGTTTTTCTGTATATTGGCTTAAAATATATGGGCTATTTAAATTATAAAGCCCTGCTCAAATTTCTGAATTGTCCACAAAAGTCAGGAAAATCAGATAATGGACTGAAATCAGTAACAGAAATAAACTGAATGTACAAAATGTCCAGAATAGTGCTAGGAGTTTGGCCTAGTGTTAGAGTGTTTGCCTAGCATGCACGAAGACCAGGGTTCGATTCCTTAGTACCACATACATAAAAAAGCCAGAAGTGGTACTGTGATTCTAGTGGTAGAGCTCTAGCCTTCAGAAAGCTCAAAGACAGTGCTCAGGCCCTGACTTCAAGCCCCAGCACTGGCAAAAAAAAAAAAAGACAAAATAACCAGAATAGCATGTACTTTTAAAAGAATGTTTTGGTTTTCCTTTCATTTTACATTTGTCACTTAACAGATGTTCATGTTTTCCTAATTTAATATTCAGCTCAGGGTTCTACATTGTATTCTGCTCATTTTCATAGATGTGTTTCTTAGAGTTGAGTATATGTCTCCAAAGTTGATTTTCCTATTAAGAAATTTCCTTTTTACCACAATTTAAACTATATGACAATGACACTTTGTAGCAGCTAACATAGCAGAAAATAAGTACTAAAAACCTTGGCGAAGTAAAGTTTTACCAACAATTTCTAGCAATACTTTTTTTATAATTTTGTGCTTAATAGGGTTTTTAGTGATGCTGGATTTTCAAAGATACATTTTTTACTTATCACACAGTGAACTTCAAAATATGAATCTCTAATTGTGTAGGTATGTGTCCTGCTGTTAAAGTAGTGTTGTATCTTTTGGGTAAATACTGTTTTAAAGTTTGTGATACAAAATGAAAATTGCATTAATTGGCAATGAACCACTACGTACTAATTCTGAAAGGAGTTATCAGCCAGTAAAACAATCATCTGGCAATTACATTCTACTGCATATGCTGCTTTTGCTCATGCTGACACAGGCATGGGTCACTTGCTCAGTCATGAAAGATACTACGGTATTGCTAAGACCTAACTTCTACGTTATAATCTGGAGAGAATATTACAATTGAACTTCAAGACCTAGAAGTCTTACGATAGAAATATTGACAGAGCCTTTATAAAAATCCCAGTGAAGTCTCTTCAAAATATCTTCTTGATGGTAGAGCAAGCATTAGATGTGTAAAGTCTAAAGATCAAGTATCCAAATGAACTCACATCAACTTTTGCTGCATGCATTCTTTTGTTTGTTTGTTTGTTTGTTTGTTTTTCTTGTGCCTTACTGATTAGATGGTAATGGATAAATTCTAAGTAAAGTGATTAAAGAAATCCAGACCACTTGACTGGCCTCATTCTAGTCTCAAGGAAAATCTTAGCAGGAATGTCACCTATGTAGAGGCTACTGAGCCCAGGGTATTCATAAGACATATAGAAACTATCTCTTAGTGTCATCTAGTGGTTGCATTTTATCACTACATAAAGGAAATGCCTTTTGGGTTTGGCAAGTCAAACTTGTTTTTATTACATGGATTTCTGAGTGACTGCAGTAAAAGAAGCTGCCATTTTTAACAGACAAGAGAAGGTTAGTAGCAATCGAGCCTTCCTGGGCTCTTCATCCTGGCCCTCTGCAGTGGCTTCTTATAAGGTCAAGACACATCGATGGAAGCTCAGTTATCGCCTGCTGGTGTGAAGGTGCTGTCGGCTGCCCTATTTGGGCTGCATGACTGAGTGACTGAGTGTTGTTCGAGACATCCACAGCCAATACACAAGGTATTTTCTCTTAGCTGGTGGAGCAGCTCTCAGGAGATTCTGACAGACTGAGCTGACATGCTAACAATTTGATTGCAGATGACCATGGAAGGAGCCTCCAAGTGAGAGATGAGTCTCCTGACCCTCCTGTCTGTCATCCACTCTCTCAATCTCCGGAGGAAGATGGGGCCACCGGGCAACTATCACAGGGAGAGGTGACATCGCGAAAATAACTTATCCACAAATGTGCTGAAATGTCATCTCTAATGTTATACTTCCTTTAAGACAAACTATAATTTCTAATATAAGTTTTCAGTTTTGAAAGGAAAGGGCACCAAGGCTGGGTTGACAGAAATAAATTATCCAGATAATTAAGGCTAACTACTCCACTTTCTCCTTCCCCTGGCCCACGC
The DNA here is from genome assembly GCF_031878675.1 of Megascapheus bottae. Classification (NCBI taxonomy): domain Eukaryota; kingdom Metazoa; phylum Chordata; class Mammalia; order Rodentia; family Geomyidae; genus Megascapheus; species Megascapheus bottae. Next base: position 57,685,935 of record NC_143512.1, on the reverse strand, counting down.
GCACACAATAATAGGCCTCAATTATTTATAATTCAGATTTTTTCCTTTAAAAAGGATTTTCTGCAAAACTGATGTTTGAATGGCTTAAAATTATTATCATTAGGTAGAAAATTATTAACAAATTATAATCAGGAAATGTGCAAATTTACAATTATCTTAGTTTCTGTTATTATGTCCCTTGTAACAAAGACAAGGACTGAATTAAGAATGGAAAAAAACCCCGCAAGTATGAAACTTCATTTTCATTTTCAATTATTACTTAATCTTTTAAAGCAAATGTTATGGGTTTTTTTAAAATGATCTCCATGAATTCAAAACTGTTAAGAAATATATTCCTATACATATGTACAGAAATTCACTTTATGTTGTTATATAAACATCTCTTTTATAATTGAATTTACATTCTACTTATTGCTGATTACCTTTATAGGCCATGGGAGTTTGACTTTTAGATATCTCACATAGAAGCAGGAATTAAAAAAATATTCACTAAGATTATAAACAATTTCTAAAGTTTACATTTTGATTTTTATAAAGGAATTTATTACTGCTAGTAATGTTAGATAGATAGATAGATAGATAGATGGATGAATGGATAGATATATAGGTAAATGGATAGATAGAGAGATGAATGGATAAACAGACAGACAGAAAAATAATGTATAAATAGATATGTAGATGTCTATCAGGTATATTCATGTATACAAATATGCACATATATAATATGGATATCTACACATTTATGCAACTACATTTGTCAATACATGTATCTCCAGTGTGAATACAATTCACATACATTCATCAAAAATATTGTACCAATTATATTTTGCACATGTTCAACTATTGTGTTTCTTCTCATTAGCATACACACAATTGGATCATTTATTACATCTTATGCAAGACACAGAAGCAAATTTGGTTTAATGTGGCTTTAATTCTGACCATTGGTTTTCCATTGGCTATCCAACTAGCTGATTGTGTTTCAGAGAACAAATTGTTTTGAAAAAATATGTGGGGAAATATGACTTCCTAATAAATCTCATATTTGATTCACATACAGAAAACAGCACAAGTCTACATAATTTTCACTCCATTAATACATTTTCAAAGTATTAGCCAATAATAAAAATAAAAATCATAGCACAAAGAAAAACAAACTTTTTGAGTGTGCAAGTAATTTGTGTTTTGTCACAGTGAGCACTGGTAACTCATGATTGTAATCCCAAAAAGCTGAAATTTAAAGATGTTGATTCAAAAACCAGCCAGAACAGAAAAGTCCAGGAGGCTCATCTCCAATTAAGCAGTGAAAATCCCTGTAGAGGTCGGGCTCAAAAGCATTATGTTTGTTTGTTGGTTTGTGTTTCCTGAGGGGAAAAGGGATTAAGAAGAGAAAAGCAGAAAAAGCAGAGTGGAATACTGGGTAGATGCAGTTGTTACCATCTCATGCAAATGTGAAAATGGCATCAGATAACTCGAGGAGTGGGTGCAGTTGGGGGAGATGGAACGAAGTTTGAGGAAAGGAAGACATTAATCCAAATACATTGTACTCATAAATTGACATATAAAATTGAAATCCCTTTGCACAACTAAAGATTAAAAAGAAATAAAAAAGAATTAACATACTTTTGTATTTAGGTTCTAAATACAAATAATATGCCACAGAATAGAAATTTAAACACTTACAGTCTCTGTCTCATTGGACTGATCACAAGGTATTGGATGGGCATTTCCTCTTTCAAGCCCTTTGGTTGTCTGAAAATTTCAATTCATGGTAGTTATAAGGGAAAAAAAAAGCCTACATTTTCTTGTTGGGAATCAGCCAGGGGTGTACTCACATCTTAGAGTCAGCTTTTACCCCATGGTTCTCTCAGCCATCTCCCAATGTAGTACTTTACATCCTTTAAAGCAAAAGAAATTCTATGTGGTATGTGGGCCTTCTAAAATTCCTCCCCTTCTGTCTTTTTTTTTTTTTGGTTGTGGGACCTGAATTCAGGGCTTGAATGGTGTCCCTGAGCTTTGTACCTGAATCCTTGTTTTAGATTGTGTTTTGTTTAATTAAGAACTTATAGAAATGATGTGTCTGAAAATTATTTGTCACTATCTAGCAATCAGCTTTATCATTTATATATTATCTTAACATGTCAGCTAACTTTTACCAAGATTCTAAAAGTCAAATGCCAAAGTCTAGGCATGAAGATGTGATATAGGCAGGATTGATGGGGGATGTGAAAACTTCACAGATGACTTCCCATTTACAGGGTGTGCCCCACACAGCCCTATCTAATTCATCTAAGACATAATCTTCCAGATCACTTGAATACAGAGTAAAAGTTGGTAATTTAGATTATTTTGATAAAACATCCAATGTTAAATGATGTTACCTTCAAAAATTTATAAATGGAGAAAGTTTATAAATATAATTCATAAGTATAAATGAGTTATAGTTTCATGGTGTATACTTTTTACCTCCAGGAAATTCAAGTGTTCAACAATGATAAATATTCTCTTGGTTCTTATATGCCTGGTAAATAATGTCTTGGATATAAAGAAGTTGATTGTGATGTTTCACAAACAGAGAGAGAAACTCCCTTTTTAGATTTACTTATTATTTGAATGATACATACAAATTTACATGAAGAACTATTAGGAGCTTATTCAGACATTGAATAACTTTCAGTATGTAGCAGAATCTTGACATTTTAGCTTATTGATAAAAATTAACTTCTAGGTAAATTAATGATTTCTTCCAAGTAGGTATGGGCTATTTTATAATTTATGTGCTATATTTTATAATAAATGAATTATGAAACTCCTATTTCTATTTTTCTTGATGCAGCTACCCTTTCTCTTAGCATTTCTATCATAATCAACAAGCCTCTACAATTTGAAGAACTTTTCACTTTAGTGTAAAATACAAATAATAATGTTTTGAGAAGAAATGTATGCGCTTTAGATTTTGTATAGCTTTTCTCTTTGGATTGTGTGCATTTTTTGGCATATGTAATTAACTATATAATCACAAGTTCTACAGCAATATAATTGACCATAAGAAAACATGTTCAATTAATAATTTTGCTAACTTGCAGAGAGGTCTTAGAGACTTGAGACTTTGTTAAGGTGTTACTCTGATGTGGCTAACATATCTGACTTGAATCTGATGGCTGATGATGGGATTCTCCTCAGGAAATAAAAGTAGCCATCTCTTTCATTTCAACTATGCCATGATATACTGTAGCTGTTGCTTTTTCCTCCTGATTTCCAAGCTCTCCATCCAGGGCCCTTAGAACAATGTGTAAATTCTCACTACCAGAGACCCCTTACAGTATTTGAAAGGAGGAGAAGGATATGAGATGAACTCACCAGCTGAGTACAAACTCCTGGCAGAGCAGCATTTGCCACAGGTAGTTCCACCTGTCTTTACAAATCTGAGCATTCAGTGGCCCCTTGAGTAAAAAGAAAGCATCATCTATAAGGCAAAATATAATGGGTAATGAACAAGGTGGGGTCCAGGTTGTTGAGAAGGTTTGAGAACTTTCGAAGTGACCAGTGGCCACATGTCTAATTACTAAACAACTGTGTATCTGAAATACAAACTGAAAGGCAAACCACCGGGGCTATGGTTCAGGTGGTAGAGTGACTCCTTAACAACTGTGAGTTCTGGACTTGTAAGTTTTAAAGAAATATTTTGGGATTTCACTTACTAAAATGCAATATCACATACTATTTCCTTTTGGTGTAGGCTTCCTTCGAAAATACTTGATCAGAAATTTCAAACATCTGTGACAAGAGAAACTTGGAAACAGTTGATAAAGGTCCTATCTGTCAGTGTTCAAGATGGAAATGGTTAGTTAGGTTCTACCTCTTAACATGGTGCCTGCAGTAAAGTTGACACTCACTCAGATTTGGTGAATAATTTTATTCAAGAATTAAATTAGGATAATGATGCTGATAAGTAAGCCAACTACTACTAGTGCAGACAGGAAACTAAAAGAAGCTTAGTGTTTCATGAGAGGTGTTTTTTTTTTAAACTGAAGGCTTGGATAAATTTTGAGTGGAAAATCATTTTTGGCAGAGACCTGCATCTATTATGCGAATGACTCTACATTTTGATTCTTTTAGAAACATGAGAACGCAATTTTTGAAATCACTTTTATGACTATTTCTGCCACTGTTAAAAATTGCTCATCAAATGAGCAATTAAACTATATGAAAGTCAGAAAGACAGGCACATTTTTTCTTACACATGTTCATAAAAATAATACTTTAAAAATGTAGTTCAAGTAAAAGTCAGCCATGTCTTCCAATACATTCTAGAAGCAACAGGTGGCAATTACAGCAATATAGTCAACAATGCTATTTTTTCCAGTGAGACCTTTTACTATGTAATATTATATGCCAAAAACATATAATAATGTATGACAAACTAATCATTTACTCCTCTTGCTCACAAGTCTGCAGACTGACTCTAATCAGATGTCCACGGAGCCTTCCAAAAGATTACAATGAAGTCCTGACCCACTTGGAGACCTGGACAGCCATTGTGACTGCTTTCCTCACCGGTTTGGCACTCAGGATGAAATGCATAAAGCAGTTAGGAATTGCCTGACTATCTCTTCACATGACTCATCTATACAGGTTGTACGTTTTCACATGTTTGTAGTCCCTTGGTATTTATGCATAGCTTCTCCCATTGTGGCCTTAAGATATTTCTGCTGTCATGTATTGTCTTGAAACATGCCTAGTGTCAGCCAGAAACACCCAGCAGAAACACCAGGGAGCATAGCAAATTATGAGGATAACCTGGAAGGCCAGTTGGCACAGGAAACTAGCTTTACCATTTTAAGATGTTCATGAGATAAGCAGTAGCGCAAGTTACAGGATTTTGAAACTAAATTAGATATCCTTCTTCATAAGAACTCCTACAGTAGAATAATTGCCAATGACAGACAAATCTCTTCCAATATTACACAATATATAAGTTCTTATGATTAAATGAGTCTGCTATCCAATTCTAAATTTGTAAAAGGAGGAAAAAAAACTCTTAAACTTGGCCATATACTGGAACATTTCCTTTAGCATCATTTTATCATTTAACTTGAAAAATTCAAAAAATTTTAGGGATTATTATTAAAATTTTAGTAACAATTTTTGGATTATCAAAAGAGAATAAACTATGAAACTAATCTCTAGAGACGATTTTCTGTAGACTAATATTATATATTTCTTCTGAAGTCAACTGAATAACTTAATTATTATGAAGGGAAGGATACAAAGCAGTTCTGCACGTTAAAATCCATTTCAGAATTTTGAGATTTCAATAGAGTTTTCTATTTAAATAGAATTTTAAATATTCAGAACACAAAAAATTAATAAATGATTAAGGAATGAATATTCCAGTTATCCTGATTTAATCATGACACATTATACATGTGATGGGAAAATTATATTGTACCCCATCAGTTTCTAAAATTCATCCATTTAAATAATTAAAATAAAAACTATTTGTCATTCTCCTAACTACATTTAAGTAGTTAGAAAGCTGTTTAGAAGGTATCGATGTAATAGATTATTTTTATTTATAAAGACAGATATTCTGTGTATGTGTGACAGCCTAGGCCTAAAAGGATTTTTTTTTTCTTTTCCAGCTGTCTACCTGACTCCACCTATCTCTTCCCTAGATAAGTTTGACTCTCTTGGCATATTCCCAGGTCCACTGAGGTCTCTTTGTTCTTTTCTTTTTTCATTTTATTTTTTATTATCGAGGTAATGTATAGAGGGATTACAGTTACATTCACCAGACAGCGGGTGCATTATTTCTCATGCATAACTTTCTTTTTGTTCTTACCTCTTCCATCTCCTTACTCTTCATATTTTTGACTATAAAATCACAAAATCACTGTATGTTTAAAACTTTGTATAATCTGTAATCATAGGTCTCAGAGTTCCTGTGGGTCAGGACTGTTTACTTGCCTCCTTTGTACAGAATTGCATGGAAGGAAATCCAGAATTAGCTAGAAATGGAATATCACCTCAAGCCTCTACTAGGAATGTTCTGTTTCCTGAGTCACTCATGGTGCTGGCAGAATCCATTTTCATTCTGTCATCAGAATGAGATGCAAGTTCTTATTAGTGGTGCTTGAGCTACCTCAGCTCCTACTTCTAGACTATTTGACTATAGCTATATCAGATTCCACATAGTAACGAGAGTCTGGTTCAAGCCAGCAGGGAGAGTCTCCTAGTTTGCCTGCTAGCAAGGATTCTTACATAATGGAATTATATATAATATGGACAATAGTCACCTAGGCCATACTATATGCCTCCAGACATTATCATTCCCCATCTCCAAAATGATATTTTGTAAAAGTGAAATGGTAAATTTAGGAAAGAAGAATTTGTTAATCCTTCCTCCTTTCTTCCACAACAACCAACATTCTGTGTTCTATCTCTATGATCTGTGACTAGATACTTCATGTAAGTGGAACCATACACATTTTTCTTCTTGTGGCTGTATTATTTCACGTTGCATGTGCTCAATGCTCATTCTTCTTGAAGTATGTGTCTGAATGTTCTTCCTTTAGAAAGCTGAACATTACAGCATTGAGGACCTAAGAATATTTTTTGGAATTTTAAGATAAGTTGATTTTATTACAAACTTCAAATACACATATTAGAAAATTGTTTTATGTAAGCCCTTTAAAAAAGTATTAGTTTTGCCAAATCTAGAATACTGGTAGGGTAAAAGTCTCAACTAACTTTATAGCTAACAAATCAAAGGCACAGTATTAACACATTTGAAGTAATTAGTGTTCATAAAATGTTAGGAGGAACTTTATTAACCTAGATTTAAAATTCTGGAAATGACAAAATCAAGGATGAAGCCCATGGCTGGGTGCTAGTGGCTCACATCTGTAATCATAGTTACTCAAGAGGCTGAGATTTGAAGGTTACAGTTAGAAGCCAGCCTGGGCCAGAAAGTCTGTAAGACTCTTATCTCCAATTAATCACAGAAAATGCCAGAAGTGGCACTGTGGCTCAAGTGGTGGAGTGCTAGCCTTGAGCAAAAAAAGGAGCTTAGGGGCTGCAAGCACCCAGGACCAGAGTTCAAGCCTGGTCCTTTTCCTGGTCTATATATCTAGATCTATATCCAGATCTAGATCTAGATCTATCCAGGAAATGGATACTAGACTTATTTATTACACATCTTAGCAATTGTAAGTTAAGGCTGCTATGAACTTAGGTATACAAATATGTCACTTTCTACTTTGGGGATGTATAGACAAAAGATGTACAAATTGGGGTAGTTCATATTGGGAACATTTAAAAAATTTTGAACATCATCCAACGACTACACCATTTTATGTTTGTACACATAGTGCATATGGATTTCTCTATCTTCATGTTTGTCCTTGACACCATGTGTTAGTTTCTATTTTTTTTTAAAAATAGTAAGGTAGGATTGTTCAATTTGAATGTTGAACACAATAAAATGTAGATGTTGGCTGTTTTTATATGTTATTTGGAGAAAAAAGTGTTCAAATATTTTCCCCATTTTTAATCATGTTATTATTGTTCCTGCTATTGTCAACTTGTTGAATTTACTATATGTGATATGTTCTATACTATATTATATAGGGTTATCATTATACACCATTATACTATATTATATAGTGTTATCAATATATATCATTATATAGTATAGAATATATCATTATATAATTTTAGTGTTAATTTCAAGTGAGTTATGTGACTTGTAGATATATTCTCTGATTTTCTAGGCTCCTTTTTACTTTATTATCAATATCTTTTGGTAGGCTTAACAAAAAACCCACCATTATCAAAGATAATCTTTTTTTTTTTTTTTTTTTTTTGGCCAGTCCTGGGCTTGAGCTCAGGGCCTGAGCACTGTCCTTGGGTTTTCTCAAGGCTAGAGCTCTACCACTTGAGCCTCAGCACCACTTCCGGCTTTTTTCTATGTATGTGGTACCGAGGAATCGAACCCGGATCTTCGTGCATGCTAGGCAAACACTTTAACCACTAGGCAAAACTCCCGGCCCAAGATAATCTTTTGAATAATAAATATTTCTCTGTAACATCCATGGTATCCTCAATAATATTTCTATAAAATTGCAGTGAATGAGATAGTCATGTCTCCTGGCAAATGTTAGAAATTCCTTAACAAAAAAGTAATCATTTTAGCCAGGCACAGCGGCTTATGCCTATAATCCTAGCTACTCAGGAGGCTGAGATCTGAGGATTGTAGTTCAAAGCCAGCCCAGGACACTAAAGTGCATGAGACTCTTACCTCTAATTAACCACCAGAAAACCGGGAAGTGGTGCTGTGCCTCCACTTCCCGGGGATTAGACTTGAGCTGAAGAGCTCAGGGAAAGCACCCAGGCCTAGAGTCCAAGCCCCACGACTGACCAAAAAAAATGAGCATCGAGTCTCTCATTCAAAACAATTCTCAAAGCCTGTAACGATCAGGAATGTACAGTTATAATGATGCCTGTTGTCTTCAGACTTGATTAGCTCATGGTCATTGAGAACTATATTTTTTGAAAGTTGACACAAGGTTAGGACAAATCAGAAGGATTCTTGAAGAAAAAAAATCACAGGATAAGCAAAAATGTGGAGGGACACACTGTTGTACCTGAACTCAGTTGTGGGAAAACAGAGAAGCCACATTCTGAGAGGTTAAATTGGGAGGCTTTATTGGAGAGGCAGCTGCAGGTGGCCTCCTGGTTCAAAGTCCAGAAGCCCAAAGTTGAGTCTGTATCAAGCTTTTAAAGACAAAAATAATGTGCTTGGATTGGAGATTAAGCTTTAAGTAAAGTGTTATATATAAATAAAGCACAAGCACAAGGAACAGGGCTTTTCTAAGGCTAAAGATCTGTATGTTCACTAAAGCAGAATTTGAAGGAAGATCCTGAAGAGCACACCTGCCTGCTATGTATAATAAATAATCTAACAGTGAACCATTACCCATCTCCCAGTCAGTTTAGTCAAAAGTAGCAAGACAGGAGACCAAGATCCCTCAAGACATTGATTACTTGCCTTTATTTTTTGTTCTGAAACCACTGGGTTACCTCTCTTATCTGACCCAAAACATACTTCCTTGGTTATCTTGAGGAGTTAACAATTTTCTCTAATCTTTATAAATAGTGTGGAGCCATGGGGTGGGAGCAGGCAGAAACAATCCCTGTAACACAACTTTTCACAAAAAGAATATGAGGAATCAGGCCTGGGTATCTAAAACAACCTTTTAATAAAATTTCAGTGCTGGCTTAGTTGGCAAATATTCGCAAGGATAAGAGGGCACATCTTTTCATGCCTCTGTAGGTTCTTTTACAGCAGCTCTTTTCAGAAAAGGATGTTTCAGTGAGGTGATAGGTACAAGAGTCACATCAATTCTATTCAGGATTTCTTTGCAGAATTTGTACAAACATTTCCAGAGTCATTGTTATATTGAATTCTGGTTTTCTGCTTGTTTAACACTGGGATAATAGAGCCAGAGGACAGAAAAAATATCATGTGAAAAGAAATATGAGACATGTTTAAAGATTTTAATGTCTATTATAAGAAAATGCGAATGCTAAATAATAACAATAAAAGCCATAATTTCTTTCAATTGCTGCCTAGTTAATAATTCTGAAATTTCAGTATTACATTTCTATAATCAGTGAGGATACACTTATGTGAGTGAATACTGAAAAAGTTCTCTAACAGTTGCATAGCGAAACAGAACAATTGCATAAGTCAGGCAAAACAGATTAACTACATACATATCAATATGAAGGGTAAGTAATCTATAATCTATGCAAAGCCAGTCTCCCAAGCTTCTGCTGCTTAGTACAGAGGGAGCTTTCTCTGCTTAAGCCCCATAATGCACTACAGTAGAGAGACTCTGAAATCACCTTGGGTTTACACATCTTGAACTTGACTTGATTTGCTGAGCTCAGGCTCTGGAATACATCCTGTGCTATCAGGCTCAAAGACAAAAAGCTTGGCTTGTTCTGGTTCCCCCATCCTGTTATTTTAGCACCTACTATTCTGAAAATATTCTACCCCAGAACTATAACACAGAAGGGAAATATGGAGATGAACAAGGCTGTGCCGTCTTATCCTCTGGCAAATAACACACACAACTCTTAATATTCAATTTGCAAATGATACCTGTTCTATTTGATTTAAATGATTTATTTGATTAAATGATTTTAAAAAAGCTGTGAGTTTTATCAGTTAAGGCTAGTCAGTTGTGAGGCTTGAACTCAGGGCCTTGGAGCTGTCTCTGAGTCTCTTTTTGTGTTCAAGGCTAACGTTCAACAATTTGAGCCATAGCAACACTTCCGGTTTTCTGGCAGTTTATTATACATAAGAGTTTCCTGCCTTGGATAGCTTTGAATCCTGATCATTGTATCTTAGACTCCTGAGTAGCTAGATTAGAGGCATGACCCACTAGTGTTGGCCAGGTGTTTATTTTTGTAATAATCCAAATCATAGTGTAATTAATGTATTTTAATCATAATAAATATGTTTTACTAATCAAATTGGAATAATACATAAACCAACACGATTGAGAAATATGATATGCATGTTCAAATATTAAATAGGCATTTAATTTTTTTACAATGGCTTTTGGCTTTCAGTGGATTTGGAATACTGTTGCAGTATTATTATGTTGAACTGCTACTAATTACAACAAAGTTACACTCCCAGGCTAAAAAACTTTTAGAATACTTTAAAATATACTATTTCTCATCTCTTTTATTGTCCCTTGGTTATTCTCATATTGTTACCGTATCTTACCTTGTTATCTAGTATATTGTATATATGATTATTTGTTTATTTGAAATAGGAAAGGGAAGGGGGTAAACAAGATGAGGAGTGGGGGTGGGAGTAGGGAAATTGGGACAAAAACATGAGAAGAGGTATCAATGTATGTGAAGTAATGCACCTTCTATTTTGCGAATATAACTGTAACCCTTCTGTTAATAATAATAAAAAATAAAGTAAAATGTTACCTGAGCCAAAATAAAACTACATCCATAGTTCCAACTCCTTTTCCAATACTTATCTGTCTTTGATCTTTAGAAATTAATCACTCCTAAGCATTAATTAATAAATGGAAAAATACCTTATCTCTGTATTTTCTCACCAATTCATTCTAGTTTTAAAATCAATTGGATTTACCTCCCCATTCATTTATGGATATGGGTTTTTAAGTCTTGAATGGAATAAAAACATGCATTGAAATAAACATTCACAATTAACATGTTTATCTTTACAGGAATTCATAATTTACAATATGGTTGATACCCTATTTCCATGCTCTCACTAGCCACTCGAAAGCTCCAAAATGCAACAGATTAAATTGTAAATATTTTTTAGCTACTTGTGATGAGTCTTTTAATTTCCCTAGTGTTCAGGGTAAAGCTATATCTGTTTCATATCCAATATGCTTGGAAATTGCAGCATTTTTTTAAAAAAAACCCTACTATTCTTTCCCTTAAGTGACTGCATGCACTCTTCCCAGCCATACTTTCATGTGGCAGGCCCAGTAGAGTTATGCTGCCATTAGTACATCCCCCCTACAGAATAGTAGAGCTACTGTGAGTTACTTTTTTACTGGGCAATAGAGATGCTGACGATAGACAAGCTGCATCCTGGTTCCTAGTCCAGAACACTTTCTACCCTAGCAAAGAAGTAAAAACACTGGTCATGCTTCCTGTGACAGTTCTAATGACTTTGTGCTTTATTAATGTAATTGCTCAATGACATTTAGAATCAGGTAGTTACTATAGCCTGGTATCCCATAGTCCGTTAATATGATAGTATTTTTAAAGTATATTTAGACTAGAAAAAATTCAAAAATGAGAATTTCCTACATGATCTTAAGACTGTGTTAATTGTTTGATTTTCACCAGAGCTAGGAAACAAAATCACTTCTCCATGTGCCTAATTTTCTGGAAACAAGATACAAAAGCTGACCCTGATGAAGAGATGTACCAAATCTAGAGATCAGAGCTCATTGTTAAGATTTCAGGCTCTCACGATGGCTCTCTCCCTCTTATGTTGTGCTACTTGCTCATCTGCTGGAGAAGAACCACTAATTAGAGGGTGTGTCTTGCTCCCCACCATCTGGATGACACTGTCCAGTCCCAACCCATGTGGCTGTCCTTCTTGGTATTGTACAGCATGCCTCTGTCCTTCTCTAGGGCACTCTGCCCCACACAGGAGCTCATTGTGTGCTCCTTAGTATGGAAGGTGTCCAAATGGGAAAAAATGCCATTGTCAGTGTCAAGTGAAGTGGAGAGGAACAAGAAAAAGGGAACAGGAGTTGATGTAAGGTGGCACAAGTAATAGTTTGCCTAAATTCTCAAAATAATGAAGTTTGTAAAGATACTTGTAAGATCAGCTAATGCAGGGTTAGGGTATGATAAATAATCTTACTCTGTTTTCTGCATATTTTCTGTGAGAAAGAATGTGTAGCATTGGAAAGCAGTATGGCAGTCCCTCAAAAGATTAAACATAGAACTCCCCTCTGACCCAGCAATTCCACTACTTGGCATTTACCCAATCGTCCAGAAACAAGGACTTACTAAATCCACTAGCACAACAATGTTCACTGCAGCACTATTTACCATAGCAAAGATATGGAACCAATCTAGATGCCCCTCAGTTGATGAGTGAATCAACAAGATGTGGTATTTATACACAATGGAATTCTATGCTGCTGTCAGAAAGAACGACATCACTCCATTTGTAAGGAAATGGAAAGACTTAGGAAAAAAATCATATTAAGTGAAGTAAGCCAGACTCAAAGAAACATAGGCTCAATGGTTTCCCTCATTTGTCATAGTCATTAGAAACCTTGGGCTCTCCTAGCAGAGATTTACAATAGAGCAAAACCTAGATACATAAAGCCATATAGTATGACGCCAAATGCAAGGACCTCCAGGATATAGAAACAAAAGGCATATAATGAGTGATTGTTGTCCTTAATGTACTATGCTATCTCTCATCTCTTTTGCTGTCCATTGACTATCTCATATTGTTACAGAATTTCACCTTGTTATTTGATATATTGGATATATGCATATCTGGTTATTTGAAAACGGATAGGGAAGGGGAGAAAGCAAGATGAGGGGCTGGGGTGAGGGAGGGAAATGGGGACCAAAACATGAGTAAGGGTGTCAATGTATGTAATGTAATGCACCTTCTATCTGGTGAATATAATGTAATCCTTCCATTAATTACAGTAAAAATATATGAAAAAAGAATGCATAGCATTGTGCTCTAAGTAACAAGGAAGATGTCAGTGCAAACTTTAAGAAGTTATTCTTAAGTATTTCAGCATCATTCATTTTTTAAACACAAAATTTCTTTATTTGTTGATGAAAGGTCTCTGATAAAAGTATTCTAATAGTGTGTGGGCATTTAAGTCAACGAATAAAACACACCTTGCACTGATTCTAGTTTCAATGGATATGATAGAGACCACAGTCATTTATTTTTGAATCTTGATAAAAATTTACAGTTTGTTGACCAATTTGTGTAAATAATTATCCTTAAAAATTTCAGTTGCATCCAAACTACCATTCCCAAATTCATCCTCCTTCTGCCAAATGTTATTAGAAGCAAGTTAAAAGTGGGCCTGCTGTCACCATGACCCTAAGTGACCTCTTAATTTCTTGAGTTCAAGTCCAATTAACCTCTAAGAAGAAGCACAACTGTTCTTACCAGACAAGTCAATAGACTCCAATAGTAATCATTTCATTTCTGCCTTGTCAAAGAGTGGCCCTCCCACCTAACCCATTTCACACAAAGATAGTCATTCATCACCGTTTAGAGAACTGTGCTGTGCCTTATCCTAGTCCAGCCTGAAGTACATTCATCAGTTGTACAGACAAGGGGCTGGAGATGCTGGCTCCACAGAGGGTGTGGCTGAGAAGCCTCCTTGCCTGGACAACCTGTTGTCATTTGCAAAACGACAACCAAAGTGTGGACCCAAATCAAATACAGTTTATAGACAAAGCTACTCCACATTCTGTCAGTATGTGAAGCCTTCCTTTCCAGTGATGTCGGATGTTGGTATTAGTTTAGTAGGATGCATTTTGGGAAGGGAAATGGTTACAAAATGATCTTAAAAAGAAATAGATACAGAAGTGTCACTGTGGCTCAACGGGTAGGGCAGTAGCCTCGAGCTGAAGAGTTCAGGGACAATGCCCAGGACCAGAGTTCAAGCCCCGTGACCTACCAAAAAAGAGGAAAAAGAAATAGATATGCACTTCCAAAGCCTAGGCTCCTCCTGCAAAATGAGGGAAAGGAAATTGCCGAAATTATTTACATTAACCAGTGAGCTTTAAACCAATTTTCTAGACATTTCTTTGTATATAATCAAAAATGGTCATTATAGTTTGTGTGTGTGTGTGTGTGTGTGTGTGTGTGTGTGTTTCTGAAAATGACATTGAAAAGGTTTCTAAGTTAATATGGCTTTAAAGCCTGCTTTATCTGAAATGTAACTCTAGATACAATCTAAACATATGTACCTAATTTAATAAACTAATATACAGAAATACAATACTTGGCATTAACCAAATATTATTTTAACCTATTATTTTAAGCTGGCATTTAAATTTATCTAAAAATTATAAATAAGAAACTGGTTGTTGAAAAATAAATATACTACTTTTTTCTTTCTTTTTTATGTATATCCTACTTTGACATACATTTACAACTAAAAATAATTTCTTGAAGTGCTTTTTACTTCTACATTGACTACTTTGGCATCTCTATGGACTCAAAAAATTTTAATAGAAAAGAAGGATCAAAATGTTGACAATATTAATGTACTGATTTTTCATGTGTGTTCTTTATTTTTCTGTTTCCTTTCTTATTAATTTTTTATTGTAATTAATAGAAGGGTTGCAGTTATATTCACCAGATAGAAGATGCATTGTTTCACACACATTGATACCCCTGTTCATGTTTTTGTCCCCATTTCCCTTCCCCTACTCCCTCCCCTCATCTTGTTTTCCCTTCCCTTTCCTATTTCAAATAAACAAATATCGTATATACAATATACCAGATGACAAGATAAGATACTGTAACAATATGAGAATAACCAAGGGAAAACAAAAGAGATGAGAATAACATAGTACATTAGGAACAACAATCCCACATTATATGGCTCTTGTTTCCATATTCTGGAAGTCCTTTCATTTAGCCCCATCCTATATGGCCTAAATTATCTAGGTTTTGAGCTATTGTTTGGTTTTCTATTTTTATCAGTAAGAGGCATTTACTTAAGGTATAGGTGATATGAAATTGGTCAAAGGTGAAATTTCAGTCACACTTCAAAAGGAGACATAATATGCTCCATGGTATAAAGAATTTGTCCTTTGATGTTATAGAATATTGCTGACCAATGAAAAGGTTTATGATATTAAGAATGACCTACAACTGTACTGTATGATATAGTAAGCAGTACAACTCCATGTGGCTCCACTGTGTAGACAATGTGGTAGGTAGAATTTTCCCATTTTCACTGAGTAGGAATTGGTAGATGGATTCTGAAGGCAAACCTTAACAAATGAAAATGGTTCAGTTATTGAATCTCCAACTCATTTCCAGTTTTCATTCTACCTTTACATTCTCATTGAATCTATGGATTAAGCTCTACTGATAGAAACAGAACACAGTGATTATGCTTGTTTCTGTTTTACTGAAACTTATCCTGAAGGTCAGGCAGGGTAAAAATACAAGTTTATGAGAATTAGTGCTATTTGAAATAAATGTTAAAATGCACAACTTGGTGTATATTCTCTCAGTCTAAGAAGAGTATATTCCCACGCTCATGTAAACTGAGTGTATTTGCATTAGCTGGTAACGTTGACACAATTGAAGTTACTCTGGTCATAGGAAGTTATTGCCCCTCATATTTCAAACACCTTTTCTTTCTGTTTAGAATACCTACAAAAAGTAAGTTGTCATTGGGCAGAAATATTTTAAGATTTGTACAGAATTGACATAAGAAACAAAACAACATAGGCAGCAGCTTTTGGCTTACTACTGAGATACCGAATACTTGTCTATGAATTGGCAAATTGTCCTCCTATGACTGTTTACATGTATGAGACAAAAAGCAGCAGTGAAAAAACCTCTCTAATTTAGTTGTTCAGTTTCCTACTGTCTTGTATTAAAAGCTACCTAATAGAATTTATAGTTGGAGAAACCTTTTAGGCAGCACTCTTTGTATTTTTATTAAGTCCAAACTCAGAGAATCTACTTAATGTCAATTTTGTACAATGATTATAGAGCAAAGCATATTTTATTTTAAATCTACAGGGCATGATGATAAATTGCTAATTGACCCTGAGGCCATGACAAATAAAGGGGCCCTGTTTTCCATTAGTACAGTAGTACCTAGTCATGAGGGAAAGAAGACCAGTGCTAATCAAGCACTGAGAAATGAACAATCAAGAACTCGTGGTTTTTAATGCATACATTTAAAGAAGGCAAGTTTTAGTCACAAAAACACAATTAGGGGAGCATAGCATTAGAAACATGCCCAATGTTGCTTGAATCATTTATGAATAAATAGAGTTATTAAATGTGTTTACTTTAAAAATGTCTAGCTGAGAAATGAACAGAATAGCTACTATGATTCCTGGTGGCACTTGGTGAGGGATATCCAACTATAAATGTCTCACTGTAGAAGAAGCAGTTTTCATTAAAGTTCACTCCTGTGGAGACGACACTTTAACTTGCCCCAAGAACACGTATGTGCTTTATTTCACTAAATGTTTACTACCTATCTTAGCTTTACTGCTTCCTAAATTATTTGTATTGTCAGTGTAAGTTGATACCATGGACAATGTGGGGTCTATAAAATGTACTCACAGGTCTGAAAGGGAAACAGACATTTCCAAAAAAAATGGCATTGAATAAATATTGTAATCATCCCTACCAATTATTCTCCATCTGCAAACATTAAGAAGTGTCATTAAATTTCTGGAACTAAGAAAACTAGTTCTGAAGAATAAGGTGACTTTTAATTGTTTTTCAGATGCTAAAATTATTTTGAAATCAAATAGTGGCAATAATTTTGAAACTGTGTCCATAAAAGAAAAATCAACTTATATTTATTGTACATGTCACAGAGAAGTCATGCTATGAGAAAGAAAAAGATGTGAGAATTAAAGAAAAGGATGTATCAACAAAGGTGAGTAAAACTGAGAAAGAACCAAGGAGATGTGTTTTCTTGCTTATAGTCTTGGATCATGGTCACGGTTTATATATGTATAAATGCATACAAGTATACTCAAACCTGTGTGAATACACTCATGTATACCACATAGACAAATACATATGTATGTATGCATACATATACATCATGTCAATATAACTATTTGATAAAAAATATACAAGAGGATCTCTAAAAATGGAAAACTATAAAACTTGCCATTTATTGTAAGAATTCATAAGTAGTAGCATTTTGTCTAAAATGAAAAGGAATAAAAATCTGCCAGGGACAAGTCACAGACACTACATAGTCATTGCCCTGGAAGATAAAATTATCATTTCTTATGACCTAGTTGTTTTGGAAAGTCATGAGCAGTATATTGCCAGGTCAGGGAAAATGAAGACATTCTCTGAGTCAAGAATGTCCTTCCCTAAGATGCAGTGGACATATAAATGGACTAATTTAGTAGAATTTGCTTTGTTCAGGTATTAAAAATAAAAAAGTTTACAATTTTTATAAAGATTTCCCTTCTAAGCAGAAGGAAACATCTCCTGTCTCTATCACATTTACCAAGAAAATGAAGTTGACATCATTTTAGAAATGCAAAAGCATATATATGTATGTATTTATCTATGTGTTATTTTGGAAATAATAGTCATTACTTTTAATTCTTTGGGAAATTTTACTAATATTTTGACAATCTTTTATTCTTTACAGAAAAATAAAATGATGAACGTCTTACTGTTTTGAGAGAAGTGAAGCAATCTATGAAATCATCTAAACTTGTAAAGGATCCAGTGCTCACTTTAAATGTGGACACAGCGATAACATATATGAATAGGAATATTTTGAGTCATGTCCTTGCTGGAAAATTTCTCACCACAATTCAAGAAACTGTATTAATTTTTTGCCTAAGAAAGAATTCAGAGAGAATATACATAAGATAACCTCAGAACTCACTTATAAAAGGATACCACGTCCCCTAGTTTGGATCTGTGGCAAGCCCTGACAGAAAATTGTTTGATATACAATGTTTTTCAGGACATGTATCAGATTGTCGCTGTTCTGGAACATAATAATTATTTGCCTATAGAATAATGGATATGAATCATTTCAGTGTTTATTTCAGTGTCTGAATAGTTGTTCAGAGAAGTTAAATTCACCATCAAGAATTAGGTAAATAGTGAATAAAGAAGACATTCTTTTGAATAATATATTCTGGGGC